>NW_009648822.1:3556680-3612648 GCF_000708025.1 Charadrius vociferus | reverse complement strand
CTAATTTTTGAAGGAGCTTGTGAAAAATAGACACTTCTTATTGAAATTCAAGTATCTTATACTTTAGATAATGAATTCACTTTTAAAATTATCAATCTTAAGTATATTTTGTTTTCCTTAACTTAAATTGAACATGATACATCTTCAAGATAAGTTCCCAAAGAATTAGCAACTTTTAATGCCAAAACAGTGGCCCTTTTTCTGAGGTGACCTAATGTTGTATTTCTTGAATAAATGTATTTTAACAGTAACTTCTAATGGGATAGCGTACTGAAGGTCCTGTGATTTTAAGAGCACTGCATACATACAAGAGACAGCGTATGCTTTATGCAGATCCAGTTGGCTGTTACTATAAATTCTACAGCATTGCGAAGGCAGAAGAGAGAAAGGGGAACACCGTACAAGAGTGTGGGACAGAGCAGATGCTACGCACGCAGGAGGTGTTGGTTCTTCCATCACTGCAGTGCAGAGGAAGCTTTGGCCATGTTGCAGGGAACTAAATGCAGGTACACTATGTCATGCAGTCCGCCATGTAGAAGCAAGTTCATGTGGTGTGTCGTAGACAGGTTTTTGAACCAGGAAGGAAAGGAAGAGAGTGAAAGTATTCACAGGAACTCATGGGATTTGACACGTAGGTAAGGAGTAATTCATAAAACAGCTGTGATTTTAAAGCACCATGGAAGCAATATGTGTGTTGGTGGGGCTAGATTGAGCACCATAGGTACTCACTCCTTATATATTACTGAGCTCTGGCAATGCTTAATAAAAATAGATTCTGAACTAACAAAGTTGGTAGCTATGTGATTTTTATAAGTATCTCAGGATTGATTTGCCTGTTGTCTGAGCTGAACAGCCATAATTTGGATCTGATGCAAAAGCCATGCTTCTAAACAAATGTGGCAAGAAGCCTTGACCAATAAATGCAGTTTCCTAACAGAGATTATAACTTTAGGTTCAGCAACTGATTAAGCTGATTGGCTGATCAGACACTGACCAGCTGTTTCGGAAAACAGTTCACAACGCAGATTTTTCATTTGTGAGACCTAAGTTTACTGCTGCGTTTGGTAAGGGCTTGCTTATCTTGAAAAATTTAAGATTGTCAGTGTTACTGACACATACATTTCCTCATTCTTCTGTCAGAAAGATATTTAGAAATTTGGTTTGTATTCCCAGTCTAAATATATTCATGACTAATATACATCCATTTACTCCTCTATCAGCAAAGTTTGCCTTAAAGAGCTCTTCTTCTGGTCTACAGGTGGCCTCCAATGTATCTATAGACTGCAGTCATAGCATTTCTTAACCTTTGTTTTGCTAGACTAAACAGCCAAGCTGGACTGATCTTTGCCCAAGGCTGTATCTTTTACCCTAACATCTCTACAGGTATTTTATGAAACCTTTTCTGGTTTCAACTTCTTTCTTGAACACTGGTGCCCAGAGTTGTTTTCAGACAACTTTGACATGGGTCTGGTTCAGTGTTATAGATATTTCCCTAGAAGTACATCTATTTCTTTACAACAACTTCACATTTTGATGTGATATAAATCACTAGCATATCCAAAGCTCATGACTTGGTGAGGCTGAGGTTAACAATCTGCCTTTCTAATTTTCTCCTTTTTATCTTCATGGTCTTCATGGTCCTCCTCAATCTCTACAACTAGTTCCTCCCACATTAATCTACTGCTAGCTTCATTAATGATGTTCCTTGTGGTCCCACATCAGTTGCTCTAAGCCTGAAGCGATTAAATCTACCCAACTAGTTTTGTTTAGAAAATCAGGTCAGCCACTCTATTACAGAAGAGAGGGAGAAAAATGGTTATTCTTGCATAAAGTAAATTATATTATTTTTTCTTGCATCTATTTACTATTTTCCTATGCTGCAGTAATTTGATATCTTTATTTTTATATGTATGCACTTTTAACTTTCATTATCCTTACTAGCTTTCCTCCAGACTTAATGCCACCATATTTTTTTCTAAACTGAAGCCAATTGCTCATGAACTTTTTGTCTTTTCTTACTGCATAGCAGTCACATTTTTTTTCTTTCTTTTTTTTTTTTTTTCTTCTTGTCTAGGTGAAGAAATTACTATGACAACACCTGGAAAAGGTTCCAGCTTTGCTTCACTTCTTGAAATTCTTATTTTGTTATTAAATTTCTTGACCTCAAATGATGGGTTTAATTTCCAATGAGTTTCTGCTATTACATGCAAACCTCTACTTAATTCTGAAAATCTACTTGAAATACTCACTTGTGAAATTAGTTTAGAGTGTCTTCTGACATGTTCTTTTTCCCTTTTTTTATAACAAGACTGCTGACAGTGTTAGCAACTTCCACTTGAAAAACTCTCAGGGAGAACTTTTTCAAAAGATTGACTTACATGTTCTAATTATAAATTATTTTCTGATACTTTACAAAATACACATTGTAGCTTGGTAATGTAGGGACTTAATACAAAATACAGAACAATTTTATTATGTTTACAACTATATTTTACGTGTCATAATGTTGTTTGTTTTTTTTGTTTAATAAATTTTATGAAGATTTTATAACACCAAGTCCTAAAAAAACCCACTTTTAAAACAATGGTTTAACAGCTGCAGAATTTTTATCGGTAAAATCTTTATTAGTATTTTTTTTTTCAGTTTATTCTGAATCACAGAGTAATTAACTTCCAAAGTATAAGCAAACCACAAAGTATTAATAATTCTATACATTCCTGAAAGTCTCCCAGAAATACAGGTGTGCAGTGAACTTTAACAAACGTTACCAGGGATAGAAAATATGGGTTTAAGAACAAACTATTCCAACAGGACTCTATCACATCTGGCAAAGACCCTTTTTCATGGTTCCAAGGAAGAGAAAGACTTCACTTTCAAACACCTTAAAAGTGGATTCTGTCCTGCCACTTCTGAGTTACATTTGCCAACAACTATCATGAGCTTCATGCTCTGTGCTTTGCTTGTTCTTCACTGGTGGCCCTGGGTTTGTAATAGTATTAGCGAGATTCTTCATTCAAAATTATGTAAAAAATTAGACCTGTGCTTTGAACATACAAAGTTCCACATGCCTTCAAAACACAGTTTCAATTTCACACAGTGAGTCATGAGACCATTTTTTAAGTAAAATGATGAGAACATGAAATGTCAAAAAATAGTTATTACATAGGACCTTTTATTCTATGCATTTCATGAAACTGGGACACTGCTCAAAAAAAAAAAGAAATGTACCCATATAATTTTAAACTGCATCAGAAGATATGTACTAGAGCAGCCAAGCTCAACTATTCTCCCTCCTGATGTATCATACCTTATCATAGAATCACATAATCACAGAATGGTTTGGGTTGCAAGGGACGTTAAAGACCATCTAGTCCAACCAGCGTGTCATGGGCAGGGACATCTCTCACTAGACAAGGTTGCTCAAATACCTGTCCCGCCTGGCCTTGGGCACCTCCAATGACGGGGCATCTACAACTTCTCTGAGCAACCTGTTCCAGTGTCTCACCACCCTCATTGTGAAAAATCTCTTCCTTAAGTCAAATCTAAATCTACCTTCTTTCAGCTTAAAACCATTCCTCCCTGTCCTGTTGCTATAGGTCGTGGTAAAAGTCTCTCTCCATCTTTCGTATAAGCCCCCTTTAAGAACTGAAAGGCCACGATAAGGTGTCCCTGGAGCCTTCTCTTGTCCATGCTGAACAATCCCAACTCTCTCAGCCTGTCCCGATAGGATAAGTGCTCCACCCCTCAGATCTTCTTCATGGCCCTCCTCTGGACTTGCTCCAACAGGTCCATGTCTCCTTTCCTGTACTGAGGACCCCAGAGCTAGATGTAGTATTCCACCAGAGCGGAGCAGAGGAACAGAATCACCTCCCTCACCCTGCTGGCCATGCTGCTTTTGATGTAGCCAGGGATATGGTTGGCCTTCTGAGCTGCAAGCACACTTCTGGGTGTTTCATGTGACTTACCTTTAAATTGCTTAATTATTAATATATTTTAATTAATATTCTATAACAATAGTAATTAAAATATTATTTTAATATGAAAGCTGTTTCCTTTCTATAACCTAGTATCCTATTATTTACAAAACTGTAAGAAGGAAATTAATACCTAAGGATATCATAAATCTTACATTCACTATATCAGCTAACACATTTTTCATACCAAGTAGAATTGTGAATTTCATGCCACACCCCAGCAACTTTACTAATGAGCTATAGATTATTTGGAAGATTATTTTTCTTTAATGCTGACTCCTTACTTAAAAACATTTTTTTCTGCAGATGTAAATGGGACAGAAGGGGACCTTCGCCTTCTCCTGAGGTTCATTTCTCTGGAACAACAGACATTGATGTAGTAGGTGTTTTCAACAGGTGAGACAGAACTTGTTTTGCACAAACTGCTACATTTTATGGACAATACTTCCCAACAGATGTCAGACTTTCCATAAAGGTGTGGAAAACACTAACACTAACTGTGTGAGTAACATAGACATCAGATTAGCCCATGACCATCTCAACAGCCATGCCATCTCCTGGGTGTACAGTCAGGGCCATCATGAACTGCACAAGCATCATTCTACTGTCCCTGGAACAAAATTTCTGGTAACTTTCTGAATTTCTTCAGCCTATCCTTGAGGCATCTGTGTCTTTTAAGAGAGGGACGAGAGTTGTAGTATAGTTGGGAAAGAAGCTTGGAAACATTGTTGATTCAACTCTCATTTTATACAAGTAATTGCAATAGATTAGAGTGACTTATCTCATGACTAATCTGACAATGCTTTCTTTATATGACTGTCCAAGGATGGACTTTCCTAGGGAATTGTAGACCCACTACCAATTACTTTATTGCCAACTTTTTGCTGGCAGCTGATTCTTCTGTTCACTGATAAGCATTATTTCAGATGTATATCACTTACAGCCTATGTCTTCTGGGAATTTGAATCAACAATGAAGTAAGGAAAGAAAAAAAAAAAAAAGATGCTAGGACTATAAAATTAAGTTTAATCTAACACAAATGCATATGAAGTTCATGATCTTCAGTAGTACCCTCAAATCATCACACTCAAATTTAAGAAAATGGACTGTGCATGTGATGAATTAGTAGGATTTTATTTTTTTTTTGCTAGATGTAAAGAACCATTTAAGAATGGAGCCATTTTGTAATACTTTACTTAAAATATGCATTTCTTCAAACTTTGTGGAAATAAATGCTACTAGTGTAAATACTGTATTATTCAGGATCATCAATTATTAAATTAAAATACTGTGGCAGCTAAAACAGAACTTCACTTTTAGAGATGAATGAATTTTTAGCTACTGAGAAGTTAGTTTCCCTTAATAGTATGAGCTGGTGTTTACACAATTTAAAAGTCTTAAAGACTGTTTCTGTAAGCTGCCTCTAGTGAACCAGAGAAATATCCCAAATGTGTAGCTGATTGGAAGCTTTCCTGATTTCAGATAAATTTATATCTACTATAATGTATGATGCATGTTGATAACTGAATCAGCCTAAAAGGGGGACAGGTTAACTGTCAAGTACTTTATATCTTTTATCATCCTTGGAGCAGAGTAGTCTTCTGCATACATTTGGGAAAAATAGTTTGAGTTTAAAACAAAACTCCACTTTTGGATGAATAGTAAAAGCTGCTGCTTATCTTTAATGTTTCATTACCATACAACACTTGTAAAGAATTGATTTTTTTTGCTTGAGGTTTGAATAACTGGCAACCACATCACAGTTCCTGTTCTTTTCAGTTTTACAGAGGAGAATAAAATACATTTCCCCCATTTTCTCCATGTAAAATGCATAATTTCTTTAAAGTCTATTTTTTTCTACTGTATTGTTATGTGTACTGTACAGTTTATTTTTTCATGTCATTCTTTGAAACAAAAAATATTATTCTAAATATATTTTCCTACTGCTTGGCATAGCAGGAGAAAATAAATTTTGTCTGTCCCTCAAAATTATTCCATTCAAGAGTAGGTGTAGTTTTTGCTTCTCTTTTTAAACCTAATTTTAAATTCATACTGATTCTATAACAGTAAGTATTTTAAAATGCATTTTTTATTGATTTTTTTCTGTGTTGCCTAGCTAAGCTCTTTTACAGGGAAGCTGAGGAAGATGAATATTTGACAGATTTTTTTCTTATTTCTTGGAAAATTAAATAATTGATATAAATCAGAAGATTCAAGAACGTTTCCTTCCATGATCAAAGTGATCATTAATTAAAAGTTTGGCTGATTCCTTCTACTTTCAAAGTTCCTGAATGTATGCTTGGATATCTATTGAGTATCTACACCATTAAACACTTGTTTTGGGTTTAGTTTATATTTGTTTGAAAGCGTGATATATAGAGCTATTCAGAGTTTCGTCCTGCTTTTTTGCTGAAAATTATCAGATTTCAAACTCTGCTTTGGGACCATGGCAAGGTTGTGTGTGGATGATTATGACAGCACACAGGTGAGTGGTCCTTATGATAGAAAACTCAGATTCATGTCCCTACTCTGTGAGCCTTCAAATGGGAGAAGATCAGCGGGAATAACGGAGAGCAGGTCAGCTTGTCATGTCTGATAACATAGAGTGTTATCTTATTCAGCAAGGATGCAGAAGTCTAATGCTTCCCAACCAAAGCATGAGTGGAAACTTCCACTGCAGTGCCTAAACACTAAGCTCTCTATTATTTTTCCTTAAGAGCTGGGTTTTTTTGGAGAGAAGTTCAACCTTTTCAAAACATTTATGCCTGTTCTAATTAGGAACCAAAATTTTCCCGTGGAAAAACTGTGAAGTATGAAAAGTCCCGACCAGCTGTTATACTAAATCTGTTTAGCCAAGAGCACAGAATATTTTGAATTGTGTCAGGATTTAGATGGCATATCCTTTAAATCTGCTGTGAGGAAATAAAGTCTCTTGCTGACAAGGATAAGGTAATTGCTTTCAGAAACACTATTCCTGGTATTCACACACATTTTAGCAATGCTTTCTCTGAAATGTTAAATGAATTGGGAAATAGGAATAGACTTTGTGTTCAGAGAATATGTGGCTGGATTCTAGATGGATATGGTAGGGTCTACCCCTGTTGCATGTGTGCACAAGCACATTAGGAAATAACTGTACAGAAAGAACAAGATTGACTCGTAGAGTTCATCTCGGCAGCAGCAGCAACAATCATCTGTGCCAAATGAAGTACCTAAAGGAGAAAGAGACACTCTCTTTCACTCACGTGCATGCCTAGACTGTGAGCTGTAAATGTTCCCATAGTCTAACCACAACCTAGGCTGTGCAGTCATGTCATGATGGCCAAATGCATCTTGCATTTGGGTCCTTACCCTCAATATTTCAAGTAATTCCTACTTCTCTAGGAATTTCCTAGAGAGATTTCCTTTTCATGTGTGCCTAACTAACATTCGTTTTAGAATGCACCTAATTCTGCCACTCTTTAGCAAAACAAAAAATCGTTTTTATTCTTATATTTTGATAAAGAACAGAAGCTCAGATAGGTTGAACCAAAAAAAGTCTGTATCTACACATCACTAGCATCTATGAGTTACCCCATCTGAATAGAGATAAATGTCAAAAACAAAATGTGTTTTAATATCTGTATTATAGACAAGTACGTAACAGGATTTTAAAAACTGCTTAATTGCAGCAGGAATTTATCAGAAAAGTAGCTTAAAATAAAGATTTTGCCAGTTTCCTAAATGATTTAATTTTTGTTTTGCGCCTTATAACCTGATTAACACTTCCTAGGAAGTCTGTTTCAAAGCAACAAATTGAATTCAGGCCATCCCAATGCTAGGCTAATGGCCCAATCACTACTTATTTTTCCCTACCTGTACTTTTTTATTTTTGAATTATTAAGTATGTAATTTATTGAACAATGAATACATATGTATAGTGGTTTCATTAGGTAAGTCCTCTTCAAAAGAATTTTTTTTTTTTAGATAGTGGACCAAGTCCATAACCTTATAGATTTTTTTTTTCTGCTTAAAGTTTAATATGCCATTGCTTATTTTTCAGCTATGGTTTTTGCCAGTTTTTTAATTGATCACTTTAAAATTACATTTTAAAGTTCTTGAGGAAGGTTCCACAGCTTTGGACTATTACAGATCATGAGGGCTAATTGCTATGGGTGCACGTTAAAGATATATAACTATGTAGAAGTGCTAAACCTGAGTTCCCAGACATAAGGTTAGACTCGGTTTATGACCAGATGATGGAACAGTATGTTTACCCAGACAGGTGTAGGTAGATGTGAGGTTGTGTGAAAAAGGAAAAGAGAAAGATGCCAAGAGGCAGGCACTAGTCTTTGAGACACAACAGCAGGCCATATGGCTCTCAGACAGGATTTGGCTGGTGCCTTGTCAGATCTGAGTGTGGGCAGAAGATCTTCAATCAAACTGCAGCTCGTAGACATGTCCTTCGCATTTCTGTGATTCTGTTCTTTTCTACATGACAAGTGCATAACCTATGCTAACTATAGCCATCCAAACATTAAACAGCTTGTTTTAAGAACATGCACTTTTCCAGTAATTTCTTTTTAATCTACAAGTCTGTAAACTTCTTTGCATGAGTCTTGGTAGAGATGCCAACTTCTGTGAGATCTAATGTTAAATAATGTGTGTCTCAGTGTTTCAAAATCCAGCCGTCTTTTTCTTTTTTTTCTTGGATGCTAGAGTAGGATGCAGCAATTCTTTCTCTTTGGATTTTGGGACTTCAAGGGCAATAGACTTTAATTAATTAACTGTGGCTGTCTTGCTGGGAGAGCTGATACTGAGGTAACATCCCAGCACAGCTTTAACATACACAAATAAGCCCTGGCAACTACCTCGAACAAGTTGGCAGAAGGTCAAGGAAACTAGCAGGAAAGAATACAAAAAGATCCAAGCTACTATCATAACACTGAGGGCAATAATCATTATTATAACTTTATAAACATTACTTACAAAAACTATTAAACATGATATCTTTATCTTGTTAATTATTTACAAAAGTTTCATTCTTGTAACAAATTGTCTGACTTGCTCAATTTTATGCTGTACTGAACAAATATGTAGTGTTACCTTCCTACATGCAGCCCATTCAGGAAGTGACTGGGAGCTAATAAGTCTCAGAAAAAGATTCAGAAATTCCATTTTGAAAACGGAAGACAGACCAGGACTGATAAGGCAAATTTATGATATTAAGGTCTTAAAGAGGTGGGGGTGGGGGTGGGGTGGGGAGGAAGAACAGTCAATTAATGAAAATTTTTCAGCAACAAGAGACTATATTTTCATTGTAAATTAATTCAAAATATGTTTATTCAAACACTTATGTTTAGATACAAAGATCTGCAAAACATATACTGAGTTCCCTTGCTCTTGTGGTCATATAACAGTTTTCATCTTGGGGACAAAAAAAAGCCTTATCAAAGAATGAATTTAAAAACCCTCTAACTTTTAAATTAGAATTATAAAGTTATGGTATCATATTAAACAAAATTCTTTAGCAAAGGATGTAAACGCATACAAAGTGATCAACACGAGTGATGTACAATCAATGACTGGGGTAAAAGTGAAATCAAAAGCATATTAAATTTTGACAGAAGACTATCAGGCACCTAAATCAACTTGTTAATAGGCAAGCACAATCAATAATAAGTATGAAATTTAATGCAACTTTAATACCCCATTAGTCTGTAACTAGAGGCAATGTTATACTTGAAATTTCAACTATGAAGTTCTGGTCATTCTTTTTTTCCTCTCTGCATGCATACTTGTCCATATAGAGTACAATTCTCAAACTTAACTGACTTTTTCACTAAAGCTTAATTTAAAATAAATCACATGATCTAAAAAAACTTGGGTTTTTTTTTTCCGCAAAGGAATAATTGGAATCATACTACTATCACCTGCAATTCTATATTTTAAAAGCTTAAAAGGTGCTACCAGTATGATTATGATAAGTGGTCCAGTTTTGTTACTCACCTGCATGGATCTCACACTTTTGTTGTCTCAGATATACAGATCCAAAACCAAAATAAAAATGTTAACAGAGGAAAATAAATTAATAAGAAAATTGCAGACCTAGAACCATTCTATTTTAAAGATTCTTCATGCTGTTATACATTTTCAAATAGTCAAGAAAAGATACCCAACTTACTTTGTATGGAAAAACAGAAGGTGCACTGCAAGAAGCAGTGACTCTATTTAGCACCATCTGTCTGATTCATAATGGCAAGACTGCATCTGATCGTGGTTTTGCCTTTATCAAAGCTTGTGGCAGCTGATAAGCTAGATTTCAGTTCTTGGAACTTTGAATAAATGGATCATTTATATGAACCGATAGGGAGCATTGGATTAAGATTATTCCAGCCATATGAAGCTATTATTAAAATCTAAGAATCACTATTTTCATTTAAGGCCAATTCACTTATGAAGGAAAGCTGACATAGTGATAAATTTGCTTCAATATATGAACATCAATACATGCTCTGTGACTGTGTCACCAATAATCACAAGAAACACTCTTTTAATATTTAAAATGATCTTTTTCTACACAAAATACAGAAGTACAAAGTACAAAACAGATTGAGAAATCATCTTAATTATAGTTCTTTTGATCAGCATAACCTCTTTTTTAACTCACCATCCAAAACCAAGACAAAAACCTATGTCATGTCACTTTGTATGTTCAGAGAACACAGCTTTGTGCTGACACCTTGAAGTATTTGTCACACTTGCCAAAAATACTGTGCTAGAGTCACTCCTTGCTGACAAGTTCAACAAAACCTTTGTCATCAAAACCAGCTGTTTAGAAAGTAAGATCAGCATAATCATGTAGAATGGTTGACATGATGGAAAGAAGGGATGCCACCCAGAGGGACCTTAACAGGCTCAAGAAGTGGGCCTGTGCCAATCTCATGAAGTTCAAGAAGGCCAAGTGCAAGATCCTGCTTGTGGGTCGCGACAATCCCAATTACAAATACAGGCTGGGTGGTGAATGGATTGAAAACAGCCTTAAGAGAAGGACTTAGGGGTGTTGGTTGACAAGAAGCTAAACATGAGGCAGCAATGGGCAACTGCAGCCCAGAAGGCCAACCATATCCTGGGTTGCATCAAAAGCAGCGTGGCCAGCAGGACGAGGGAGGTGATTCTGCCCCTCTACTCCACGCTTGTGAGACCCCACCTGCAGGAGTGCATCCAGCTCTGGGATACCAAAATAAGAAAGATATGGGATGTGTTGGAGTGGGTCCAGAGGAGGACCACGAAGGTGATCATAGGGCTAGAGCACCTCTCCTATCAGGACAGGCTGAGAGAGTTGGGGTTGTTCAGCCTGGAGAAGAGAAAGCGCCAGGAAGACCTTAGCATGGCCTTCCAGTATCTGAAGGGGGCCTACCAGAAAGCTGGGGCGGGAGTTTTTACAAGGGCATGTAGTAATAGGATGAGGGGGAATGACTTCAAACTGGAAAAGGGCAGGTTTAGAACAGATATTGGCAAAAAAAAAAAATCACTCTGAGGGTCATAAGGCACTGGAATAAATTGCCCAGAGAAGTCGGTGGGGCCCCATCCCTGGAGGTGTTCAAGGCCAGGTTGGATGGGGCTTTGAGCAACCTGGTCTAGTGGGAGCTTGGTCTAGTGGCAGGGAGCTTGGAACTAGGTGATCTGTAAGGTCCCTTCCAACCTAAACCATTCTATGATGCTATGATTTGGGCTAACAGAGTAGAGGTCTCCGAGACTGCAGTGCTGGCTAAACACTAGTAGTTACCAATGACAGCACTAACTGCAAGTCATCAGTGCTACACGGTGTGGTGTGAACCTCTTTTCCAGAGTAAAAGCCTGACCAAGTTGGTGGATACTTCAGAGCTGCTGAGCACTTTTCTAAGCCTGTTTGAGACAGCGCTCAGCATGCTATGGCAGTATGAATCAGATAAAGATTTGTGTTGCTGTGTTTCAAAGGAAACCTGTTATGAGTATCCTTCATCTGGATGATGCTAAATTTGCTTTGCCAGAGGATAAATGTGCATGTCCCCTCCATCTGTGTTTTAGTGTTTCAGAAAAAGCCCCTGCTTGGTCCTTTACCTGCTCAGCCTTGTGAACCACATCTTCCATAAACTCGCATGGTTGAGCCTATTTGAAATTTTCTCTGGGGATGAATGGAAGTGTAGAAGATAAAGCATCTTTTAGTTGAAGACATAGCTTAAATGTTGGGGACTATAGGAAAAATAACTAGTGGCATTGACAAGGGGCCAGCATTTCAGAAGAGCAAGGATGTTATGGAATTATTCTATTACCTTTGAAGTCTGAGAGCTTTAAAGCTCCTTTACATTCTCCCTAGAGCAATTCCTGGTTACTTCTCTGTCCTATATTTTATAACATAGCAGAGAACTACTTAGACAGTAGTTTTGTCAAACTTTAGCTCTGTGAAGGTCTTCTGAAACTCTAACTTTCAAAATAAAGGCAAACTCTTAACTAGGTGTTATAAATTATGGTTGATGCATTTCTCAAATAATATAGATACAAAATGTATCTCAGGTTCTTTTCATTCATTTTAATGAGTGTAATGAAAAGATAATATACACTGAAATGTACTGCTGAATCTGAGCAAGGAGTAGTATAGAATAAAATAGCTTCTGTTGCCCCTTAGGACTGCAATACATTAAGCTTTGGTTATCATTATGTGCTTTACTGTTAAGTGTTATGTGCTGCATTTATAATTTAATTCCTAACTGAGCTGATTCGATGACTTTGAACCTTTCAGATTCTTAAGGAAAAGTTTTCTAAAAGAAGGAATAAGAAACAATCAGATGACTCAATTACTTGAAAACAGTTTTACTACATGATAAGAAGTTGATGGCTGGTATAAATCAACACAACACCAAAGTCAATGGAGCATAGCATTTTATATGAACAGAGTATTTGGCCCAATACTTGCATGTTAATTGTCTCAAGTGTTTTGCACGTGGGAGTTCTGATTATAATGAGGGATTCCAGATGCAATGGTATCACACACTATAATGCTTTGCTCTTGATTTGTACTGTTCTCTTTTCACATTGTCTATGAGTTTCACAGGTTTCAGCATGTGAATTTTCTGTGAAAGTTTGCATTTATGTTAACATTTTGTCACTCTTTTAAATCGTAACCCTTGACAACGAATTGTAATCCTGGTATTCCCCAGTGGATCCATTGGAGACCAAAGAAGTCAGAATTAAACCTGTTATTTTCTCTGTTGTGGCCTACAGAATGAAGAAGCAAAAGTGTAATCTAGTCAAAATGTGGGAGGAGAACTTAATCATTTGCACATATACATCTATTATTATTATCAATTTTTAATGTGAGGCAGAGGGTTACAGCCTTCTTAAGCAGGAAAAAGATTTGAACCTCAGACTTAAAGTCCAATTATTCTCTTTTGTGAAAGGTAATGTCTATTTCTGGTATGATAACTTACTTATGAACTAGTTGTCAGGCTCCTTGTAGTAAAAGCTTGGATCTTTTAAATGTTTGCAGTAGCTGCAGTCATTTCAGGACCACTGGTTTGGACTCAGGTGCCCACGTTTTGCCTCAGACTGTTATTAGATCTGAATGCCGCACCTTGTCTTCTCTTTTGGATGGTATTAAAGTAAAAATAATTGCTGATGTTGCCAGGAAGCATCTATTCTGTAAATATTGAATGAAGTCCTGAGAATTTTTGTGCCAAGCAATATAACATACTCTTAAACTGAAATGCTGCAGAGTGATCCGAAATGTTTCACTGTGCTAGAAACGTGCTGTCCCTTTAAGCCACGTCAAAGTGGGAGCCGAGGGGATAAAGAGCTCTGCAGCAAAATCACAATGGTTGTCCTGACCTTACATCTCATGGAGCTGTCAATAAAGGTTAGTGACATCTTTCCACTTTATTTCATGGCATGACCAGCGATGTCATTACATCTCATAGTTACACTTTAAATTAGGTTTCTCAAATAAAGCTCTACTCCTTTGAAGCTGACATTTTCCAGACTGGCAGCCAAGCGGATATTTAGGGGGATGTGTATATAGCTCCTGGGCCGCTGTTTTTCCCTTTAAAGTATGTTTTAAGGCTACTGTTGATTTCAGTAAAAGTTCAATAAACTAAATGTCTGTGTTATTGAAAGGTTAATTAAAATGTAGCAAACTGTTCTTATATGTTCATCATAGCATGACTGCTGCTGAATCCGCTCTGTTCACTTCTTAAGTTATAGCAATGACACAACTGAACTACCTGAGTGTTACTGTTAATACATATTAAACTTTTTTGTGATAGCTTCCAATATGTACTTTTGGAGAAAGACTATTTAGTTTTCTACTCTTTTGAGTTGGGTTGATCTTCAAACTAAATGGAATATATCTGTTACTGTAGTTCACTTCCTCAATAATATAAAAAGATTCTAACTTTTCAGTTTAATAAATATTGTCTGTGGTTCTGATTTGATTTTTTTTTTTTTTACTAGTAGTTTTAGACTTTAAAACTTTTGCGTTCTATAAACATATTTCTTGTAGTTCCCTTGGTCTTTCTTCCACACCATGTAATTAGAGATGTGGTGGTACTAGTAGTTTTTCCATAGATGATGTGGTCACTCACTTTAACAAAGGATGACTAAAAGGCATAACTATTCATAGGTGGGTGTGACTACTGTTTAAAAGACACACTATGATTAAACAAAAAGGATTAAATATTGTTGAGAAAGTTGAAGAATATTGAACTTGTTGCACACTGTGAGGTGAGCACTGATAAAGCGAAATGGGTCACTGCTATGAATACGTGATACTGTGAAGCACAGTACAAAGATAATGGAGTTATAAAAATGTTTCTTGGAAGGAACCTGTGAAGGTCACCTAGTCCGACACACCGCTCACAGTGGGTGTGTTGTTGGCATTGGATAAGGTCTGGTGAGGATTTTTCTTGCTAAGTCTTGAAAAACTTCAAGGATGGAAATTTTGCACGCTCTCTCATAACCTCTTCCAGTACTGTCATACCTCCTGTGTGAAGTGAAGATTGTTTTTTATTTAATGCCCAGCCTTGTATGTCCCAAGCTCCCAAACCAGAGATGACTTGAGCCATCAGGAAAACAGCTTGTCAACACTTTTGTCAACATTGCTGTCTTCTAATCATCATTCACTTGTACATAAGCTCTGACTGGAAAGCAATATGTGTAAGTTCACACACCCAAAGTAATACGCTCTTTCCTGCCTGAGTTTATTAGCCTTAACGTGACACAGTTTTGTATTGCCTTGGTCTCAAATGCGCATATGTAAGATTATGTATAGGACTTGGGTTCTCCTCTGCTTCCATATGAAACCAGTATCAAAGCATACATTCAACTGGAGCTCAATTCAACTTTCAGTCCTGTCTTACAAAGAAAAATCCATGTCACAAATGACGCAGTTAGTCCTGCAATTAAACTGGGACTAATGATTTCACAGAGTCCAGAGAAGGCACAGCAGTGGATATTTTTTTCTTATTAGGTGGATAACCTATAGATGAACGATGCCGGTAAGAAAGTCAACATAGAACCTTGAATTGTCATTTTGTCTAGTAACTGTCTCTATAGATCTTCCAGAGGAGACATAACTTACACTGAACGGGTATTAGATTTCTTTTTTTAAAATTTAGTTTTGATTTTATAACCAGGGGTTAAATCTCTGAAGGGAAATTCTGTCTTTATTGAAGGATTAAAAAATCTTCTAACTTCAGAAGAATCAGGATTTCTCCATCATTGTAAATTCAGGAAAATGCAGAAATCATAGGAAATGTGAAAAATGAACAGTACAAACAAACATTGCAATATATGATATCATTGAATCTGGAAATTTGTATACTGTAGGTATTATTTTCCAGCCCGCAAGGCTTTTCATACAGTGCCTTAGAATAGTACACATATAGAAGAGCCAAACCATCACCCACAGACAGCATGACCACAGACAGAGACCACCACCCAAAGGGAAGCTCTGAAGGCAGTGAGGCATTGCTAAAATTTATTCTTTCTTTGGAATTCAAGCGTTTGATTCTAGCCTGAAAAAATGCCCTAACTTTTGTTTCGGAATCATAACTCAATACTCTCACAGGTTCTTAAAGCTTTTCCTTCATGTGACAGACAGCAGCCGCTTCTTATTTTTGAAAGATGTCATTCTTCCCTTTAAAGGCATGCTTGAGATGGAAGAAAGTGATGAAATACTTCAACAGTCCATTCAACCAGGAGCTGGGGGCTAAGATTTTCGCCTTTCACATCACAAAGCTGCAGGATGATGCTTGTGTTTGCTTTCTGTTAGTAAAGGCAAAGCAAGCTCTAATACCTTAATGAAATATGTAACAGTTTCAACAGAAGGTTTTTAATCTGTTCTTCTTTCGGAATAGCTGTAAGCTTGGAGAGGAGACAAGTTTTGGTGTCACTTGAAGTATGAGCTGAAATAGATGTGCTTTGGTCAATGAAATACAGGCTGAGCAAGGTGTGCCTGAAGTTTCTTGCGGGCATGCCATAACAGATAACAGATGCTTGTATTTGATATTAGGTAGCTTACACTGTTAAGGGTATAGTTGACATGAAAATGTGGTAAATGATACTTGTACTTTTTTATCTTAAATGAAATACATGGAGTTTTTATCCATTTCTTGTGGCCTGGCCTAGCGAATGAGCAGGTGAATGAAGCCATACCTGTATTTACCATAAGTCGCTTGGAAAATGTATTTGAGCATCATTAAACAGGAGCAAATATGTTATCATAGGTTGCTGAAAGGACAAAAAGAAATGTGGGAACAGGGAACATGTAAACAAAATTTTGCTTTTAAGTATTTAACATAGAAACTAGATAATGACAGGAAAATGGCATTATGTGACAATCTTACTAAGTGAGTAGCTTTACATGTTAGACAATATACTTGCTGGAAAATATCAATTGCTCCTCCTTGCATTCTTGTGTTTCTGCTTCAGTAAACAAATCTGGAGCTGACCTATACATATATGGTTTTGATTTTGTTTTTGGTTTTGTTTTTTACTAAAAATATCCCCTATATCTATTAAGAGATTTTATTTTTTAACTGCATTCTTTGATAAGGCTTTTATTTTTGTCTCCAGGATGAAGACTATTATATGACTAGAAGAACAAGGGAACTCAGAATATTGTTTGCAGGTTTTTGTGGCTGAAGTGTTTGAATAAATATACTTTGAATCAGCTTACTGATGAAAATATAGCCTCTTGCCTTTGAAAAGTTTTCATTTATTCACTGTTATTACACCCCTACCCACCCCATTAAGAACTTACTATCATAGATATACCCTAACAGTCTTGGTCTGTCTTCTGTTTTCAAAATGGAATTTCTGAATCTTTTTTTGTGACTTATTCCCCTACAACTATATATACTTTCCATGACTACTCTGGAGATAACTTTCTTGTTTTTTTTCTCCCCTGAATTCTGGATTGTGTTAGTGGATGCCATTGTACTTGTCTGAAAAAGTAGTGTCCTACAGCAAGAAAAAACAGAACTACTCCTAGTCTTTTTGAGAGGAATTGAAAATTATCCTTAGTCACCAATGCACTCTCTTTCCATTTCTTTCTCTTCAAGCACAGAGAAAGGTCCTGGTTTAACCAAAACTTTAGCATCATAACCTCCCAGTCACTCCCTGAATGAGCTATAGGTAGGAAGGTAATACTACCTATACTTTCTGTATAGCATAAAATTGAGCAAAGTTTCTTTCAAATTTACTTTAATTTTGTCCTTTTTTACAGGTTGTATCCTCTTTACCTAAATTGCGCTACTGTGAGATTAATATTTCAAGACTTAAAAAAAAGGTTTTACAGGAACACAATACTTTTCATAGAACTTCCCTCTGCTGAGTAGAAATCACAATGAAAAAGATATCTCGGCTTGGAAGCGTTCCCCTACT
Organism: Charadrius vociferus; assembly: GCF_000708025.1. Taxonomy (NCBI): domain Eukaryota; kingdom Metazoa; phylum Chordata; class Aves; order Charadriiformes; family Charadriidae; genus Charadrius; species Charadrius vociferus. The sequence goes on along the minus strand of NW_009648822.1, from coordinate 3,594,775 downwards.
GGATAGGAAACAGAGTAATTTTCTTATTTTGCATACTTTTTAAGGGATTTAGTGATTTTATCTACTTACTTCTAGAAAGAACTAGCTTGGTTAGTTGTTATTTGATTTAGATTTAATAGCTACCTTTTTGTTTTCATTAAAATAATCATAATGGGTGGGGTGGAATGCAATCCTTTAAAAAGAAATTAGATCAAGACTCATGAAAAAAATGGCAAAGACAGAAAATACTTCATTGTTTTCCATATTAAATGGTGATATACACCATTTCTGTGCAACATTTGTTACACTTGGTATAGCAGGGGACAGGAAGACAAGATTATATGGTTTTGTCACTGGATTGCCTGGATGTGCCTAATGGGCAAATCCATTTGATGAATTGCTGCATGTCATTCCTAGGATGACTGTCATTCATCTGTGTGGGCTTGGCAATCGGAACAGGCAATGAACAGGATTGAAGGTGATGTTTGGTGTCCCCAGGTCAAATCCAGAGTTTGAAGAAAAGTGTCAGAACATGCTAGAAAAATAAGGGAAAATGTACACACCTAGACAGAGGGTTGGTGTAAACTGCTTCTAAAGAGAAGGAGAAAAAAAACGGAAAATTAACACAGAAAAGAGAGAGTAAAAGTTACAGATTTCACTTAAAAAGTTCTGTCGTATGGCAGGACTTTGAGATAAATCTAGAAGTAATTGAACAGCATGAAATGAAATAAAATACATGGATTGATGATGTAGTGGACTGCAGAGACTGCTGCCTGCCCATGGCTGGCTGAGGGCAGTGGGTGCTGTAACACATGTGCAGGTAACATCTGCAGGACTGCAGCCAAGTGCAAGATGTGTCATTATTGATTAGAAGCTGGAAGTGCTCGGCTCCATGTCCCTCTTCCTCAATCTTCCACATCATTTAGTGTGGCTTCAGGATATTAGGAGAGATTTCCTGTCGCAAAGTATTTTGCTCTGTTGATCTTTGAGAGGTACCTGCTCACACTTCTGGCTCCCAGCATTATAGATGACTTTAGATGGTTTCCAACAGCAGTGTTTCAACTTAATATGTCTTGAAATTGTTCTGGTAGCTTCAGCAGAGTTTTGTAATATGTATTCAGTTCGGTCCAGAACTTTTAAAAATGCCTCAATCCATTTTACAACAGTGAAGTTGTACAGTTTTGCATCCCTTCGAAGAAAAGCAGTTTAAAAACAAATGTGGATCTAAAGAGGGAAAGTTTTCTATAGGTAGAATTGGCTGTTATACAATGTACTCCTCAATTCATAACATTACAATACTTCCAGAGTCACCTTTTTTGTTCATAGTTCTTCCATAAAATATTTTATATAGAGTCAAAATATTTGCAACCCTCCGATCTTTAAGTTGCCCTAGTCTTCTGTAATTACTAAGACTAATATAACAGATAAACCATACTTGAGCATTTCATGCTAAACGTGCAAAGCCTGATCATTCAGCTTGTTAATAAAGAGGCAAGTCAAGGCAAGATCTGTGTTAAGGTCAGAAATTGACTGGATGATCTGTGTATTATACAAAGGACAATGAGGGCTTTAAAGAAGCTTTTCACATGAAGCAATATAAAATAATAGTCTTCTTTGCTCTGGAAATAGTATGACATGAAAATAAAATACAAAACAATGTCATTTTTATGTACTTGAGGATTTGTACACCCATAGTGAAAAAGAGTTGCAGAAAATTGAGAATTTTCAGTTTTGTGTATGTATGGTAGCTGCTTATTAGAAACATATCTCACATTTTTAAGATGCATTTTCCAAATAGCCAAAGACAACTGCACATAAAATATGGTCATTTTTTTGGTGACACCTAAGTGTTTCAGTTAGAGAAACATATAGCATGGATGAATAAAACAGCAAGATTTTTGTGAACTAGTAATTTACATCAGCAAACTGGTTGAAAACAAAAGTGCACGAGATAAATGAATTCTTCATGTATGAAACGTAAAACTGATTGTTAAATGTGAAATGAAATTTTACAAAACTGCTATGGATGGATGTGATGTATTCATATGTATGCGGTTTCTTGAACTCTGATCCTGCTATCTGATAACATGAAAGTATTAAATTTAGATTTATTAATTTTGTTTGTTCACTGTTTTGTGTCTTAAGTATACTTGTCTGCACTTTCAAAGAAAAGACTGAAGAAAAAGATTTACCCCACCAAGATGTGAAATACTTGTTTGGATGGTCAACTTCTGTTTTACAAATAATTCTCCTTTTCTGTAAGAACCCTAAATAAAAATACAGTGATTAAATGACACAATTCATCTTTTATGGAGATCGACTGGTGAATCAATATGTGATGACAATAATGTATTATTTATGAATAAACATAAACTTCAGTTTCTTTCTTTTCTTTGTGTCTTTAATATGTCAATAATAGTGTACCTTCTGCTCTTGGAAAGTAGTTTTTTTCAGGAAGTACACTTAAGGTGAGTTCATTTTACTGGAGCTAAACCATGAAAGAAATCATACTGTCTTTTCTTATGTGCTTTGCTAGATGGCCCTAAATATTTTTATCTTCAAGGCTTTTTCAATTTCTGGTCTTTCCAATTTACACTAAATTTTTATTAAAATTTAAACAATTTTCCACTTGTTTTCTTCTTTGAATTGCAGCAACAGGCTTACTTTTTCTTGCAGTGTCTAAACACAGATCAGAATGAATGTTCCACAGCTATGATTTGTTTAATACAAATATTCCTGAATTTGCAAGTTCATCTTGTCTAAATGATATGAGCCAGACCCATGTTCTCCAGATGATCTGCCTGATTGATCTGCATGGCAGCTCAGTGGTGGAGATATTTTCCCCTTTTCTCCTTTGAGAATTGTTCAGGCCGACGGAGTCCAGCAGATTTTCCATTGGCATAAAGAGCTGAAATTTGAACATTAGTCGTATATGGAGGTATAATTGAGCTTGTTGATGTGTTCTATTCCAAGCAATGAGGGCAGAAAAAAAAAACAAAACAAAACCACAAAACAAAAGTAAGGAAAAATCTGGGAGTTCAAAGAGAGATAATTTGAATAATGAAAGGTGATAGAACAGAAATCTACTTACTGGTTCTGTGAAAGTAAATGCTGGAAAAAGGTGTTTTGGCACAGAATATTCTGAGATCTCGATGCACAGGGAAAAAAAGCATGGCTACGTGCTTACACATTGTGAAAGGAAATGAAAGAAGAGGTCAGTGATGACTTTTGCTGAGAAAGTTTGTTTTGAAATGCATTTGAAATTCTTATATTAATTACTTTTGCTGTTCGTACATTTGCAGAAACATGGTTAGGGAGAATTTAGAACTCTGTTGGATGTAAATTAGACATATTGGAACTATGATGATTTTCAGATATACCCCATCACCCAGAAAAAATTATAATGAGTGTTTGTGATTAAAGGAAATGCTCATTTAGAATATTAGGATTAGCTATTGTTGTTAACGAAGTGCAAAATGAAATTCTAGTAATTATGTAAATAAGGTCACAAGTAAATCTAGAAATATTGCTGGACTTCCAGGGAAAAGATAAACAGTTTTGAAACTGTGAGTGAATAGTTCCATCAAATAATGTTTTCATTTTGTCTCATGCTGAGGTGTGTCTTGGCTGTATGTGGTTTCAAAAATACAAAAGAACCTAAACAACTGACTGAGCTTGTGAGACATGATAATCTAACAGGCAAGTGATCTTATGGATATGGCAGTAGTTTGCTGGGTCATTAATATAGTGTGACATCTTCTTCACCATTGAAGGTAGGGAAAATTATCACTTAATGATGAGTAGTAAGACATTTCTCTTAAATGAGAGAGAATTAACTATTTCAGTAAGACAGAGTGTCTACATTTGCTCCAGTAATCTTGATGGAAAATAGCTGAGTTTGTTTGGTTATACATGACCTTCTGCACAAAATAACAAATGTTTGTTTGTTTTTTTTTTCTTAAACTAGCAGATATGTACTTCCAGAAGTACAAAACCTCAAAAAATAGTTAAAAATGCATACCTCTTTTCAGTGATATTATTAGTATGATCCTTCAATGTTTACTGCCATTTGCATTTCAATAGTTTGCAAATACCTTTAACAAAGGGAAAGGTTCTGAGGGGCTAGAAAGAAAGGGCTTTACTTCAGACATACACAGCTTTCATAGTAATTGGCAGTGATATTAGGTTGAAAAAAGACTGCTGAAGGAAACTATAGGGTTGTCTTTAACCAACCTAAGCAAGTGAATTTAAAATTAATGGATAGGACTGATTTCTTTTGTTACTTTAAATCCATAATACTGTTTTTGTATTGCTTTCATATACATTTTTATACTAACAAAATAAAATGCAAAGAATAAAAATATTCAACTTCAACTAAGTATGTTAACTTTTATTGTAAATTATTGTAGGGAGAAAACAATCGGACAAAATCTTCGCACATGAAATGGTTCCCTTATGCTGCTCCATATTTAGTAAACTGCAGCAGTTATAGAACTGCTAAATAGTTTTAGCCAGTTGTTCCAAACCCCTAATTTTTAAGTTGACAGTCTTGCTGTCATGTTCAAACCTCAGGTTTGAGCATTCAAATCGCAAAAAAATTTATATGGAAATGCTTGTTTCATGTTTCTAATATAAAAAAATGAATATTCATAGTAATTTTGAGGCACCGTCTGAAAGGTGTATGCTGTGTCCTCTTTGCCTTTGTACTGTTCGTTTCTTGTCTGTGTATCTAAAACCAAAGATGGTTAGCACATTAAAACGGCAACCAAAGATCCATGCTCATTAATTTTTTCTGACCTTGAACAACTCCTCTCACAATCTATATATCTGCAAAATCGAGAAGCTTATGTTGCCAACAGTTTTATCTGTATGCTTGCATGTAATAAACAATCCAGCTCTTTTTGGTAATATGGTCGTTGAATTCTCTTGGTATTCCTTCTCTAAAACATGACAGTGAAATATTATTATATCTTTTAATGAAGTTCTATGACCATAGAATAATGAAGAGAGAAAATTATTATTAGATTTATCTCTCCAAAGCTCTGGATCCATCTTGTGAGCATCAGAAAGGAGTAGGAGGGGAGAACACTATGAGTTTCATGGAAGAGTTAGGTGGTAACATTTGTATCTTCTCGTTCTAACTCCATATAAAATATTGTTTACAACCAACTGCAGTAATTTCAGAGTCATTAATGACAGGTTCATACGTTTTCTCATAGCGACTACTTAGGACACATTAAATTTATCTCCTAACTTCAACCACCTCTTAAGGTGATGAAAAGCTAATAGAAGGTTATGAACTTCTCTCATATAGAAAAGTGCTTGTTCCTGGAAGAAAACAAGAAAAACGTACTTCAAATATTTAAAAGATGCTATTGTAAAATATAAACTTTTTTTTTTTTTCAATTCTCAGCCTTCTAATGGAAATGTCTCCATGTTCTTTTACTGCCCTTACTAACTCTTCATTAGTCCTATTAAGATTCTAGCTCCATACACATATTGAACTTATTCTTTCAAAGCCCTTCAGAAATGTGACTGAACTTCGTTTTCCTTTAAAAATTCCTAGTATTACCACATCTTAAGTAATTTCATTAATGAGCATGGCTCCTTACCTAGAACCTTGTATCTGTACTGGTTTAACTCTAAACAAGGACTTGATGCCTGTTTGTAGATATTCATTTCAATATTTACCTTGTATTTCCTTTAAGCTCCTAATTTGTTTTCCATAAACACTTCTGTTCCTAGTGATGGTGCAAACACGCCAGACTACAGCATGATGATGTTATACGAAGATGATGAGGGGACTGGAACATCTTTCTTATGAGGAAAGGCTGAAGGACCTGGGTCTTTTTAGTCTGGAGAAGAGAAGACTGAGAGGGCACCTTATCAATTTTTATAAATACTTAAAGGAAGGGTGCCAGGGGGATGGGAACAGTCTTTTTTCAGTGGTACCCAGTGATAGGACAAGAAGTAACAGGCACAAACTTCAATGTAGGAAGTTCCATCTAAACATGAGGAAGAACTTCTTTACTTTCAGGGTAGTGGAGCACTGGCACAGGCTGCCCAGAGAGGTGGGGGAGTCTCCCACTCTGGAGACATTCAAAACCTGCCTGGATGCTTTCCTGTGCAACTGCTGGAGGTGCCCCTGCTCTGGTGGGGGGGGTGGACTAGATGATCTCCAGAGGTCCCTTACAATCCCTATCACTCTGCGACTCTATGATTGTGCAATAGTGATAAATGTTGTTGATGCCTTAGCGTGATACCTAAGTAAATTAGCTGGTAAAGTTAAACTGTTCAGTTCCATTTTTTAATACTGTGTTGTAGCATTGGCTTTTCAGTCACCATTGAATCAGCTTTGCTTACTTTGTGATTTAGTTATTTTTCACAGGATAACGAAAATTTAGAAATGTGTAAGGAAGACAAATGGAGTTTTACAACAGAAGCTAAGTGATAGCTAAAGCATAATCCAGGGAGCTTTGAATTACAGAAAGCAGTTTAAAAGCTTTTAAAATGTGCACTCCTTAAAAACAACTTTTTGCCTGGAGGATTCAAGTACTTCTATATTTTAAGACGCACAGCTTCTTAAGCCATAAGATCCTTCTCACCTTATATCTTCTGTTGTAGAGCAGTCAATATCGGGTGTACAGGGGAGAATGGAAGAAGAAGATATATGTGAAATGGTTCTTACCATCTAAAAAACTGCTAAAAGACAAACACTATCTTTACGTTAATAAGACTTACCAGTCCTTTCACATAAGAATATTTTTAATCCATGGCCTCCAAGTTCATAGGAACGTGTCTCTTCCTGGAGCTAAGGCCAGCACAAATGTGTGCATAAAAGCTGTCTTACAAATAAGAAGAAAACATTTTCATGGCTAACGTGTTTCTTAAGTTGCTTGTCTGTTTATTCCTCCATTAATTTTAAAGATGATTCTATATAACTGCTAGTATCTTGGGCTTACTTGGTTTCAAGGCAGAATACAGAAGAAGCTTTCAAAGATGCATGAAAAATACATTTTTTCACTTGCATGCTATACCACATAGGCGTATCTAATGCCCAGTCACTTGCTTTCCACCTTTTCCATCTCAGTTCTGCCTGCATTTGTTCATCCACTTGTATCTCCTTCAGTGTGTCTGAGACGACCTTTCTCTTCCAGCCTGCCAATGATGGCTATCTCCTCAATCCTCCTAAAAATCCTATTTTCCTGCAGTAAATAAAGTGTATTTTACCCTTTAGTTATATATCCTTATCTGAACAGCAGGAAATACATACAGTTCAATCATGCACATCTATAATCTCTTGCCTGACACTGTTATTTTATTAAATACCGAAATAACTCTTTTGAAATAGAACAGATTAGAAATTTTGACGTTTCAGTTTAATTTCACATACTAATTTAGGGATTATGTAGTTTATTTGTTGAAAATTGTCAACTGTTTTGTTTTTTTTTTTCTTTTAGAATATTGGTTAGAAGTGCTGGAAAGTATATTTGGATAGATTCATGTAACAAATAGGAATGCAATTCAGGTCGTTACCCTGAAAGATATGGATTACTTTTTATCTAAATGCCTTGGAGAAATATTCTGAGCCAAGATAGTTTAAAAAATCCAACACTTTCATCATCAAATTTCACCTAATCAAAATTTTCCACAGGACAAGGAAAGTCTTTGATTGGAAACATTCATTTATAGGTTGATATTTTTCATTTTGACTCATGATTTAAATTGAGATAATTAAATGTTTTAATGTCATTGAAAGTTTCAGAGTATTTTTACTCTTAATTTTTGATTGTCAAGTAATATTTACAGTAAATTAGTATTATGTAATAATTAACATACTGACTTTTGCTGGAAAGAAACTCAATCTTTTAGTCAACTGTATTTGTTCCTTTATTAAAACAAATCCCATCCCTTGTGAGAAACTTCATTTCAGTTAAGTAGGGCAGACAAAAGTCTTCAGCTGACAAAAAAGCTACTGAGAAACAAAACATTGCTAATTACGGGTGCAGGCTAAATAAACCCTCAATTTTTTTTCTATCAAATAAAAATTACAACATTATGAAGGAGTCGCAACTCATTAGCCAACACCTGCTTAACTCAAGTAGCTCATTGGAGGTATCTATGGCCTCAGAAGTATTTTGTGTTTAATTGTCAGAACCCTTAGACAGCAGCCAAGCCCCATGAGCAAACAGTTGCAGGATACACTCTTCCACAGAAGGCTTCAGGAAGATTTTTTTTACTCTCCCTGGTTGCATGAATTTTTGAACAGATGAAACCATGAAATATCAGTGACTCTATTTGTACTTTTGTGATTTAAATGTGTCTTGTAAAGCAGCCATAACTGTAAAGAAAATTTCACTATGGGTTGTCTTGAATGAGAAGAAAGGTATGAGTAGCATAAGTGGAAAAAAAATCAGTGTAGGAGATAGCAGATCTTTTAAGGACTAGCAAGGGTAAATTTTTAAATCTTATTTGTCAGTTTTTTACAGTGGTACTAAGAAAGGGAAGTTTGAGATAGGTAGCACAAAAATAAACATATATATGTAGAAAAGAATAATAAGCATACCAGGGTAATTCACATAGAATAAAATGAGCTGTCAAAAGCCTGACCATCATGGCCAATAAAAGCAAGAGGCAAATTATTTCTAAAAATGCTTTTCCATCCCACTCACTTATCAGGGTGAATTGTTTTTTGTAGTCCCTTGCAATGGGAAGCATCTCTATGATAAGGCTTTAACACTCAGATATGTTATTAAGAATAAATAGAGTAAAGCACTTTTGTGAGTGGAAAAATTATATTGCTCTATGTGAGACAATAATTTTGAATCCTGCTTAGGAAGTCTGACAAAACTGTGATAGCTTTGAATAATATTTTTATGAGTAGAAGCAGCAGGTATGTATCAGAAGCTCCTCTGGATTTCACATTATGTTTTGCCTTCCTTGTGTTCTGTATATTAAGTTATGTGATAACTCCTTGGCAGGCATAAAATATCATATCTTTGACTTAGCAAAAAATCAGGAGAGTTCTCACTTGCTTCTGATTAGTTTTCTTGTATGTCTCATTGAGCTTTCTTGACTTTAGTCAAGTTTTGAGCTCTCTTAGTTAAGGCCAGTAGTCAGAGGTGTCCAGTACCATTTCAGGTGTTGTAAGATATGCTCCTGAACCTCCAGCTGCCTCTCCAAAGAAGTGAAGCTCTTTGAGGCGTCCTGTGTCATAACCACCAGCGCTTCCATGGCAGAGGGAAGCCTCATCTTGATAAACTATGTCACTTCAAATGGCTCTAAGTGACTACATGTGGGCAGTCTTACCGTACCTCCCTAGATCCTGGTGTGGGGCTGTAAAAGGTGTTTCTGTCCAGCTGATGTGCAGAAGTGAGGTATCTTGTGTTTGTTTCTCTTGTGGACAGAATTTTCATTGAAATCTAAATGCCAAGAAAGTATCCATTTTTTGCTCACCGAGAGACTTGAGAGGAAAAAAAAAAAGCATGTGTGTGTTTTGGTGTGAGTACTAAAACAAAGCATCAGTGATTTTTGCAGTTATACCTCAATACATTCTGTTTTTCTACTCTAGAAAATTGAAAAAATGATGTTATTGCACCCAGTGTCCCAGGAAAAATGAAATTATCTTTCAACATCAAACAACAGGTCAACCATTTTCAGTAAGCCATAGAAACATGGGTAGGAGGGAACTGGACTAACTAATTTTTCCAGGTCTACAGTCTTAGAAGGCTCTTCAGAATAATGGGATATTCACCAAAGCTAGCCAAAGAATCCTTAGCATAAACAGAAATTCTGGTTATCATAGATAATCCCTGATTTTGCATTTTAAAACACATGGAACGCCTATTTATAAGCCATGTCACTGCTTTTTACTCCTCATTACTTTCTGAATATTCTAATTGCAAGACTCACATATGTGTCTGCTCCAGGGCACAGAGTTACCTGGACTCTCTTCAGCCTTTGCTTACTAAAGCAATTAAGTGACTTCATATCTCAGAAAAATTTGGCAAGTTTAAACAAAACGAATGATTAGTCACTGTCATAGTGAATTACACTGATTTCTATCAATATAAGAGAGATGTAAAATGTTTTTACTGAAGATTAAAATTTTCTGTTCTCTTCCGCTTCAGCATTACAACAAAAGATTCTAAACCTTTTAAAAAATGGTATTTTTTAAGGTACAACAACCATATAGGGCAAAATCAGAGACAACATGTTGTTTCTGTTGGGTTTATTGCCAGATTAAATTTCCGTGTCATAAAAATTCTTTTGTGCTTAGTTCAGAAAGCTGACAGGTAGAAAGAAAAAATAATTCAAGGCTGCGTAAAGGAACAAAAAACCAAATTTCAGCATGCCTTATATTTAATTATTATTATTTTGACATAGTTTTTTAACATTTGAAAAAGAATAGTAAGGAGAGAGAAAGACAAAATAGATATTGACAATAGTATATAATAATTATCTGATGTTTGTTGTTTGGGTATTTTGCCTTGTTCTGTATCTCTGCTGACAGACGAAATATTGATCAATGAATCTGATAATATACAAGTTCTTTAAAAGTTAGTGTATTAGAAATGAACATAACGTGTTTTTTATACTTTAAACACCCTCAGTTTTCTTCTGAAATTATCAGATTGAAATGGAAATTATGGTTGATCCTGTTGATCTAGTTCAAATTATGTTTTCATTATATCCTTTGGAATAGATGAAATTGATATCAAACTCATTATATTTTGTCTGTATTATATTATTTGAGCTCCCTGTGTCTGGTCTTTCTCTGTCCTTACTATAGATTCTGTTGCATACAGATTTCTCAAGGCTATTTATAGCTTGCTTTTCTAATTTAATGTCATTATTCTCTTCCAAAAAGTATCTGAAGTTTCATTTTAATTTCCAAGTCTAGAAAAGCTTTTAGCAAAAAATGTCAAATGTCAAATTAGTTTCTTCCACAGAAGGTATAGAAGTTAAGTGTGTCTATTTCCATGACAAAGAGATCTTGAGGTAGTGGTTTTCCAAATGATTGATCTGAGCTGTTACCGAAACTCTAACTTTTATTAACTGTTGCCCATCATTATCTTTTATGATACCGTTGACATCACTAAGAACTTTTATTGGAAAATAAAGTCCTTGATATCAATATCTGAGCAGACCTGTTATGAGAAAATAGTGGGTTCAAACGGGTTATACAAGTTTCAGGGAACTTGTGAGATTTTATATCAAAGATGTCAAAGACAGCAAAAATGCCCCCAAATAAATAAAATCAAAGTGTAAGCATGCAACAATAGAACAGTTTGGATTGGAAGGAACTGGAGGTCCTGTAGCTCAACCTCTTGTCAAAGCAATTCCTGTCAGAGCAGATTGCTTGGAGACTCATCCTGTTAAGTTTTGCGTATCTTCCTGGATAGAGATTCCGGAGATTCTCTGCACAAAACATTCAAAAGCTGACATCCCACATAATGAAGAATTTTTTCCTAGTATACAACTGCTTGTAACATCTGTTTCTCTCTAATGCTGTGATGAAAGAGAATGATGTACAAGTTAGAAAATGTGTCGCGTTCAGGTATAAGGGAGAAGGGATATAGTTCTTTTTCTCTTCTTAATTTTTTTGGTCCCCCACATCAAACGTGATCGAAAAGACGAAAATAGGTTGACTTAAAACTGTGTTTTACCTATTAGCTAATGCAATTAATTTCCAGAATTGGTAAACCCTAGGGACTAGTAGTCTTCACTATCTGGGAACAAGAATTTTGATTTTGTGATATTGAAGAGTAAATTTATTCATATGAAGTATATTATAAAGGCATGTGCCCCACTCTGATTAAGTTAGTTATAAATTATTATATCATCACTATTGTAAATTTAAACAGTTTCACAAGTCATAGAAACAGAGAAAACTAACACACAAGACTGTGCCTAGTATTCAATCTGTGTGATAATTTTGGGGCCAGATTCTGCTTATTTGTATGCATGGTTTTTTTGGTATATAGCTTTATACCACTGTAGTTAACCATAACCATATGTGGTTTTAATCAATAGTGACGAAGTACAGAATTTAACTTGTGCTATTGTGTGGTTAGGTTAACTAAACTTTATGGCTTTCATGAAATAGGAAAAAAAGAATTAAAACATTTTTACAACTCATTTTTACACAGAATTATGACCTAATTATATTTTTTTATGCAGTGATTTTGGTCAGGGCACCATTACTGCTTTAGCAGGAAATACATCTGAATTTGCAGAATCCATAGGCACAGCATGTATTCACTTTGAAAATTAGTCAAACCATTTCACATTAATATTCATAAAAAATATTCAAAGGTCCTTTTTCCTGACTTCAAGTTTACTAATGGAAAATTGTACTTTTCAATATTAGCAGAATAAGTAGGGTCAGAGGCCAGTCACAGAATTCTGTGTGATAAGAAGTAATAAAAATAAGTCTATGAAAACTACAAAAGGGAATTGCTATTTAAATATTCTTTATGTATCCAATATAATATCCAGTAAAAGAACCACTTCCTTTTTTTCTGTGCATATACCAAAATTGCTTAGTCTCCATTTGCTTTTTGCTGATAAATAATGTTAACTCTTCACAAAAGGTGTATTGTCAACATCAGATGACAGGAATTTTCTTCAGAGAGATGGATTTGTTAACATATGAATATTTTAGAAACAAACTGGTGTGAATGTGATGGCTTCTTTTTATTTTCTAAATCCACTTAAAATATATAAAAAAAATAGAATTTCAATTTTTATTAGGTAACTTTTTTTTTTTTTTTTTTTTTACCATCAAACTATTTAGCAGAAACTAAGTATTTTAAAATAAGTTAATGACTTAAAGTTCAATTATATTCCCAGTCTGTGAAGGGAATCCCTCTGTTCTTCACCCCATTTTTTTCCCTTGTGGTTTTGGCATATATACTGTCTGACTGGATTGATTCCTTCTATTCAAGTAGTGGGCTGTAAAAGACCTGAGATGGTATGGACAGATGATGATTGTGTACTAAGTAAAATGTTTTACTGCTGTGGGATATAGTTACTAAATGAGAACTTCATTCAATGGGTAAACAAACTCTTCCTCTGGACATTTGTTTTATAACTTTGTTGGGTGCTGCTTTGTGTAAACTGCCCATGATTAAACTAGAAGATGAGAGGCAATTTGAAGGATCAACTTGGCTGTAAAAAGCAACCAGAGAGAGGGTAACAGGAGCAGATACTGCAGCCAAGTGAGAAAGATCTGAAACTTATAAATGGGAAGTTTTCTACAGGAGGTAAAGCAAACAGCATTTCTGCGCACTACACTGGAGAATCGAAAGGAGGTAATGGAATAACTGACGCTGTTTTATTAAAGAAGGGCTATTTTTAAACTTGTTATTTGAATGTTAACCTCAAACTACATTTTTCTGTCCAAGTTCTATAGACATAATAAAAGAGAAATAATAAGAGGGATGAAATATCCTAATTCAAATATGTTTCTTTTGTATGGTTTCAGAAAGACAGCTTATATTTTACTTTAAATAGTTAAGTATATATTTGCTTAAAATTGATACTTTCAATTTTATCACAGTCTGCTCTTTGCAATTTTTATTATTTTGCTTAGCGCAAAGCAGGAATTAAACCCATTTAAAAATTTTAAAGCTAGAGACAAAGATTAAAAGATACATTTAAAAACACATTGCTTAATTTTTTCCTCTCTCCTACCTTGACTGTCTGGGATTCCTGATACAGAACAGAGGCTTTGTCCCGCTGAAAATTGAAAGGAATCGATTTTTTTATTGGCTTGTTTATGTATTTTGCTCACATAGAATAGGATGTCATGTTTTGGGCCACTGCATTTTTTAGCTTAGGCATATGAAAATTAGAACTTGTCTGAATACATTTAATATGATTAATATGTCGATTTTTATTTAGCTTGAGAGTCATCATGAAAGTCCAAATGATACTAAAATCTCACAATTATCAAAAGGGTAACAGACCACATATTAATATCAGAAGCAATTAGCCTCTGATATCAAGAAAATTTTTTTTTTTTACCAAATTACTTGGCTTAATAGCAGTCATTTAAGAAGTTTTCCCTGGTAATGTATAATACAGACATATATCTTTGTGTTCAGGGTTGATTTAAGCAATTGTTTCCAGTTACTATGCTTATGAATCAGTTTATTAAAGAGCAACTGTAAGTATTGAGCTGACAATTAACAAGCTGAAAATGAATGTTGATGCAAAATGGAAAAAGTTAGCAACAGTATAATTGGGAAAGGAGAAAGATATTCCCCATATAAACTTTCTACTCAAATACTACTGATGAGCTGAAATTGTTTTGTGGCTTTTATCACAGTTCCACAAAGCTCTATACTTAGAGTAGTTGGATGATGGATGTTGGCAGATCTTTATTGGTAAAGTCTTGACATCATACCTGAGGTCATAAAACAGTGTCTTACCAACCGCTTGATCACCTTCTGGCTGATTTACTGGCCTGAATATGGGACCCATTCAAACCATTCTTCACAATGTTTTCATCCAGGCAAGATTGTCCTTTGCATATCTGAACAATTCATTTGGTTATATTTTTTTTGTTGTTTTTTTTTTTTTTGGTTTGGTTTGTTTTGGTTTGTTGTTTGTTTGTTTGTTTGTTTTTTTTTTCCTTTTAAAAGAATTCTAAAGCTTTTCCATATTCTGTGCATGAAAAACCATTCCTTCTGAATATTTGTCAAGATTACTTATTCTTATCTTAGGTGTCTCCAGGATCTCCAGCTTTCTCCATACTCCTTTTAACTTTCCTTTTAACTTTTATTCTGATAACTAACAATGTCAGAAATATAGAATAGAATCATAGAATTGCTGAGGTTAGAAGGGACCTTTAAGATCATCAAGCCCAACCATCAACCTACCCTGACAAGACCACTTCTAAACCATGTCCACAAGTACCACAAATACCCTTTTTTCAAACACCTCCAGGCGAATGGGTGGTGAATCCACCACCTCCCTGGGCAGCCTATTCCAATGTTTAATAACTCTTTCAGTGAAAAAATGTTTCCTAATATCCAATCTAAACCTCCCCTGACAGAACTTGAACCCATTTCCTCTTGTGCTATCACTTTTCACCAGGGAGGTCAGTCCCCACATCTCTACAACCTCCTTTCAGGTAGTTGTAGAGGCTGATAAGGTCTCCGCTCAGCCTCCTCTTCTCCAGTCTCTTCTCCTTTCTTCCACAATGGATTTGTGCATGAGAAGAGTTTCCTGCTTTTCTCTTCCCTTTTGTTTTTTCAGTCTCCCATCTTACTCCCGACTACCATTTACTCTAAGTATCTCTTCGTTGTATATTTTCACCAAACATTAGTTCACTCTGGAATGATATAGCAATGTGTTTTGTCTGCATATTGTAGTACCAACCTCGATCTGCAAAAATGTCTTTTTATTTCTTTTCTATCCCATTTATCTAGCATTCTCATCTTAACTGATGCTGAAACAAACATCCAAATGACACAACTGATTGTTATCAGGTTCTGATTGACTTTAATTTCTTGTGGCTCATTTAATATGAAGGACTTCTATCACTTCAGCTTATTATGACCATAGAACATAACTTTTTCTCCCTCTGATGTACATAAAGCTAAATTGTTCTAAAATCTCATAAGTATGCGTGGAGATGCTCGAGATTACCCCTTGCTTAGATCATCTTGATTTTTTAATGGGATAGTGAGACACTGTACACGTATATACCAAATTCTATAGCATTGTTGAGGAGTGATATGTTCCCTAAAAGCCTTTTGGATCATTCCTGTGGGGATAGAATAACAGAATAATTTAAACTAGAAAATACCTTTAAGATAATCAAGTCCAACTGTTAACCAAGCACTGCCAAGTCCACCACTAAACCATGTCCCTCAGCACCACATCAACACATCTTTTAAATACCTCCATGGATGGTGATTCAACCACTTCCCTGAGCAGCCTGTTCTGATTTTTGATAACACTTTTGGTGAAGAATTTTTTCCTAATATCTATCCTAAACCTCCCCTGGTGCAACTTGAGGCCATTTCCTCCTGTCCTATCGCTTGTTACTTGGGAGAAAAGACTGACCCCCACCTCACTACACCCTCCTTTCAGGTAGTTGTAGAGAGTGATAAGGTCTCCTCTCAGCCTCCTCTTCTCCAGGCTAAACAACCCCAGTTCCCTCAGCTGCTCCTCATAACACTTGTGTTCTAAACCCCTCACCAGCTTTGTAGTCTATATCTTGATTCTATTATAATTCATAGATTTATCCTGTAGCAAATGAGAGAAATTTACTTCATTTACTGACTTTGATTTCATTTAGTAATTATAGAAAAGATCATACTTTCTGTATGCTGCCAGAACAATCCTTTTCATCAATACTGTCTCTCCAACACTTTCCTTTTGAACTTCTGTTTCTCCAATCTACTTTTTTCAGTGCAGCAGAAAGTTTCCTGCCAAACATCTCACATTGCGGGTAAAAGGATGTCATGTCATTTTCTTTTACAGTATAGTAACTAGCACACAAGACATTTGATACGGCGTGTGGGAAGTTCATTTAAGTTAACTAATTAGTCAATAATTAGTCAATTAAAAAAATAAGTGAGGGGTTATAAATTGATTGTTTTACATTTCTCTGTAAAATATTTTCTTTGTTCTCTTTTCAGAATACTCTTTCAAGGAGCTCATGCTATTTCTTTTAAAGGATTCTGTGTCAAATTCAAATTTCTTCATGATTATTAAGTTACCAGTTACTCTTTAAATGATTTTTTGAGTTACACTATATGAATCTTTATTCAAACATTTCTGGTTGCTTTATGGAGTTTGAGAGTATTTAGTACCTGGCAAAAAGCACTTGGTACTTCACAAGCTAAACGGAATTAAATCCTTATGATTTTTCATGGTAGCTGAAAATGAACAACACCAAGCCATCGAGTTTCGTTGTTCTGAGCTGCTAGTGTAGAACTGTTAATGGCTATAAATACAAATTCAGCATCTTCAGCAAACACGGATTGTGAAGGAACAGCTGTTCGGCTTCAGTTTTAACATCCAGAAAAGGGTGAAGCTGTCTCTACAGTTTTCTTGTGCCAATTGAATGCTGGGATTTGGGTTATGGGAAAAGATTATTTAGATTGTCATCTTTGGGAAAGTCAGCAAATAGTGTGCCTTTTCAGTTTGTGGCTTTAAAAGGGACAAGTTAATGTTCCAGTAACAATCCCTGTGAGGCTGATACAGTCCATTGAAACTGGGGGCACTTGGTCACTTTGCAGAGTTACTTCAGGAGTAAGCTGTAATATTTGAGAAGTCTCTCTAAGGAATCAAGTACAAAGTAAGTGTAGTTCTTTAAATGGTCTCAGGTAGTGTGTGTGTGAGGGGCAGAGAATGACATATTTTTATTTTTTTTACCTGAAAGATACTAAGAGAATTATTGATTTTTCTTAATGTTTCATCTGATTAGTTCAAAGTTTATTATGTTTGAAATGTGTTTTCTAAATAAAAGAAGTGTCCTCCCTTTCTCCTGTGATTCTTTACTTTTTAGTAAACAATCAAGCTCCAGCGGTACAACGTGCCATTGATGTGGAATTATTTCAAAGGCTCTAGTACTTTCAACAGGAGCAAAAAGAAATAGTAAAAAAATGATATCTTTACTGTCTTATATTAGAATTTCAGGTATTATTTTAATTTCATGAACTTTTACAGTATTCAAAGTAAAAAAGATCAAAATCATTCATACTGTCTCCCTATGGCCAGAAGCCAGCTTTATTATTTTGAAGAAGACAGTGGCCTGGTCTTCAGTAAGTGAAAATATTTGCAATAAAAGATATGTATTTAATTGTTTTTTTCTTTAGCATTTATATAGGGGTTTATCGTGATATCCTTTTCTTCATTGAGAGAATTCTGAAATATAGACATCTATCATACTACAGTAGAAATAATTGGGCTGTTGGACAAATGAGTGGAACAGAACAAAACTGCTAGGGAACCTAAAAACATTGACATAATTCAAAAGACTGTAATATTAAAGAGTATGAAAATACACATATATAATATATTATAATACTCATAATAAACATAATTCAGTGCAGCAAACACCTTTTTATATTTCTGTTTTATTTCCTGCAGATATTTATTTAAACACATATGTATATTTTTCAGATATGTAGCTGGTAAGTGTAGCTGAAAAGTGCCAGAAAAATGGCTGCAGATTAGAAAATCCTGTGGTATTTGGCATAACAAGCACATCAGGACTGCAATCGTCATACATCTTCTTAATTACTTGCCATAATTGGGTTCCAGGGTTTATTTTTTTGATGTTGATATTCATCCAATGAGAATATTCAGAAGTCACCAAATTAATTAACAATTGCTTTGAACTACTGCAAATGAATTGTTGAAGAGTGTATAAAAAAGATTGACGATCGTGTTTGCTTCAACCCCCAGATATTAAAAATGCCTATCATCCCTCTGAAACATATTTGCCTTTAGATTTGAGACAGAAGACATACCAGGTTGTTGCATTAGCTTTGGTCAACCTTCTTAGATACTATGTGTGTTTCTCAGACTCGGACAGTAGTGGTAGGTCAGTCCACTGTAATTATTAAACATAATCCAGCATCACTCATTTAACTGTATGGTTTTCAAAATGTGTAACATTTTGACTCTAGAAAATCTGTGGATTTTTGTACTGTTATTCACATGTGAGGGAATAGACTGTTGCTAGGACAAGGACAAAAGTCAATGCTTCTGGGTGAAGTAACAAGGAACAGCGGAGGAACCCCTGAGTTTGTTCATGGTTGTGTGATGGTAAGCTCAGCCTTGAGGCAGAAAAAAAGTGAAGAACATGCCTAACTGCAGACACTAGATCTTGGCCATGTGATAGTTATACCTGGTAATGTATTTAAAGAGTTAAGCAGACACATCATTTCACAAATGTTATTTGAACCACTTGTTTTGTTTGCATTTGATTGAGAAAAACAATCTGGCAGAGTGCAGGGGAAAATGGAATCCAGTCTGAACAACACAAACAAGAACAATATATTAAAAGGAGGTTTTGAGTGGCAGAGTTAAAGGGATAATTCATACCTGATAGATACAAGGGAATCATGGTTGCTATTCAAAATGTTAGTAATGCACACAAAGAAGTACTTCTTGCCTGTAAGAGTGCCTGTTAATAGATTCAGCTGAACCTACACAATCTTGTTACCTGACACAGTGTAGTAGTCAGAGGGAACATCTGAGTCGATGCTGAGCTTTATTTAACACATTTACAAACTTATTGCTTTGCTCCGAAGTTCATGGTTTAATTCAGTCCAGAACAAGCAGCTGGATTTGCCTCAGGAAGAGTATAGCTCCTTCTTGAATAACACAGAGTATTTGGGAAACAGGCAAACATCAAAATATTCCTGTTTTCAAAAAAAATACTGTATGAAGGTTTATGTGACCTGTGTGCTCCTGTAGATGTTAATATTTGACTGTCTATAAGGTGCAGGTTAAGAAAACCAATAATATTAATGTTTTCTGAAAGTAATTGCTTTCTGGAAGAGTTCAGTAACTTTCTGGGACACTCAAGATTTTCTGGCCAGGGAGATTGAGGTGGAAAGCCAGCTCCCAGTGGAAGGTTACCGAGGTGAATCACTTGGGAGTTTTACCTCCTGTGGGTGACGCCACCTGGGACAAAGCAGTAGCTTCTGGTAGTCATGAGCTTTTTCAGCATCTATTTTTTTTTTTTTTTTCAACAAAAAAAAAGTTCATGGCCGTTATGTGTGAAGCAGGGGCTACTGGACTTATCCGACTGCTAGCCAGGTGCTGCCTCGTGTCCCTCCTGTGAGAATTCACGACGCTGACCCTCTGATTCAGAGTATTCTCAGGGAACATACGTCTTTATAAATATATAAAGAATACATTCTTATTATGTCTAAAATATATCCCTTTATGAAAATCATTCCGCGGCATGGAAAGCCTACCTATTTTCTATGCTTCAGTAGATGTGTGCAATACTTGGAATATCCAGATTTGAATTATATAAAATTGGAATGTGACTCATTGAAAAATACAAGATTGTTTGGTGATATCACCATTTCAGCTCACTAAAATTAAAGGAAGATTTTCTATTTATAACTATTATGCCTTCAGAAGATGTGTATTTTCCTTGAAAAATTATAAAATCACAAGAGTTAATTCATTCAAAAATAAAAAATTTAGATTCTTTTTTCTCAGCATACTTGTAAAGCACTTAGCACATTTTCAAGAAAACTTAGGAATAAGTTTTCTTCTTGCACCACTTGATGACTGGAGGACAGAACTGGCTTACTAGAACCTGGAAATTCACATTGTACTTTCTGTGGAAACATGTACTCATAATTTCTTTTCCCTGATTACCTGTTGGATCTAAGAAAGATCTAAATCCTTGTGATTTCCAAGATGCACTGTCAACTAATAATATACTGCTGTTCTCCACTATCCTAAATGTTGATCTCTGCCCATCTGGCTGAACACAGTCCAGAATTAATAGAATAAATTGGGAATGAACAATCCCCTTTCCAGTTCCTTCCCTCATCCACCAATTTGTAACTGTGGCAGAGGGAGAGTTTCTAATCTGACTGGAGCTTAAAAAAATGTGATGGGAAACATGTTCTGACAGTTTTGATAAAAGCAGTGCTGAGAATGCCCAAATTTAAATATAAGGAAGAGCACTCTCACAGTTGGTTTACTGTTTAGGTTTACTAAAACAAGAAGATTCTACCTAAAAGAATCAGCAGAAAAGCAGAAAAGGCTGGAGGCAAGTGGCTTGAGAAAACAAACTGAGAAGCAATTTAAAAAATGTTGTGTTTTATCCTAGTTTAGTTGATAGTCTTTGAAATTCCTCTCCAATCACAACTTTGAACAAGATAGATGAAGTAGGGGTATAAACAGAGCTTCCTCCTAAGTAATATTCTAGGTGTTATTTAATATATATGTATTAATCTATGAAAGTATACCCCCATTTATGGGAAGTGAAAACACTTCCTAAGGAACCATCAGGTAAGTTGTAAAAGAAATTTCCACTATGTGAGAAGAGGTTGACAGCGATGAACACACCAAGACAATTGACAATAAATACGTCAAAGCAAAGCTGTGCTTCAAAATTTACTGAAAAATGTATATAAAGATTCCATTCGGGTTTTAAAGATTAGGTGCGTTGAGTATTTTTCCAAACTTGAAGTGTTAACTTTAAATGGTAAAGTGCACTTCTAGATATTTGTATGAGGGATGCTATATTTTAGGTGATCATAAATACATACAGGATCACAGAACCAGAAGCTAGAAAGCCTTCAGTTTTAATTCTAGTTATGATTTTGACTTCATTCCTTACAGGTTCTTAGATAATTTTATTGAAGCAGTTTTACTGCACAGAAAGTAAGAAAGTAGCTGCCAATTTACATATTGGCATGGGATACTCCACATGGCTTAGTGGGGAAAAGGCAAAAACTGGCAAAGTGTCAAAGAGGTTTAGGAACTAAAGAACTTAGTAAAAGTCAACAGATTAAAGATCACAGAGGCTAAAGTGAGCAAAAATTTATCCCTTCAGGGACATTTGAATTATTCCTAGCTTTACTGTCCTTGTAGTCTCCACCCAGTCTCTTTCCTAGGTTAGGAGAAATGTTTTTGATTTCTTTCATCTTATCTGTTTTTTTCTGTGTTTCAGCTGACATAAAGCCACAGGCTAGTTGTTTGTTTATTCCCCTTTATTTCACAGAGCGGAGTGCTAAAACTGTAGAAGGCTACATAACTGCCTTGCAGTCTTACTGCCATTAATGGGAACCTTACACTCAATTACCACAATCTCCACAGAAAGTTTAATTAACTAACATAATGTGAAAAAAAAGTATTTAGTACGTAGATTGAGTGGAATAATAGTATTAAACACAGTAAGATATCTCTATTTTGCACTAGAATGAGGTAAAACCCAAATCATGAGAGGGGAAAAAATGATGCTTGAAACAACCTTGTGCCAGAAATAAATACTGCATTATTATTCCTGTCATTGGAAATAACTATGATAATGCATTCACCATTGATCTTTCTCAGTGGGACTCCAGCTCTGACTCATTGCTCATCTTAAATGGCTCAGTGAGTTGCAAGAGCTGTCAGTGCTTGCCCATTTAGTCTTACAATCTTTTGTGTACTCCATCTGCTGAACAGTACTAGCTACCTGCGGACTACCATTCACATGGACTCATGGTGAAGCAAGTCTGAAAAACAATATTGACTAAAATTTGTGTTTCATTTTTTTGTTTTGAAGTACTCACCAGTAAACTTTGGATTCCAAAAAAAGAAGAAACTATTTTCACATGGATGAGTAACTACCTTCGGAAAAATAAACCAAACCAGTAGTTAAAACACCTAGGAGTCAAAATAAAATTTATATAATTTCTGAATTCTTCTTCATTTGCCTTTAACTTACATGAATCTCTTCATTAAAATATACACATTTTCTTGTGATTTTAGTAACGCTCTTGATATTGTCCTGCACAGAATTCTTCTGTACAAGCTGTGCAGCTGTGGTATGAGCGGGTTCATGGTGCACTGGGTGAAGAAGTGGCTGAAGGGCTGGAGTGAATAGGGCTATGTTTTGCTTGTAACCAGTCACCAGCGGTGCTCCTCAGGGTTCAATTCTAGGGCCAGTTCTGTTCAACATATTTATCAACAATCTGGATGCACCAGTTGAAAGCTCCACTAATAAGTTTGCTGGTGATACCAAACTTAGAGGTGCCGTTGACTCTGTTGAGGAACAAGAGGCTTCACAGACGGATCCAGACAGACTGGACCATTGGGTTATGATTAATGGGATGAAGTTTAACAAGTCAAAATGCCATATTCTGCACCTAGGATGGAGTAACGCTAGACACAGGTATAAACTGGAAGAGGAGTGGCTGGAGAGCAGCCCTGCAGAAAGGGATCTTGGGGTGCCGGTTGGCAGAAAGCTCAGTAGCAGCTAGCAGTGTGCCCTGCCAGCCAGGAGGGCAAACAGCATCCTGGAGTTCATCAAACCCCACCTATTTTCAAAAAAGGAAAAAAGGAAGACCCAGGGAACTACAGGCCAGTCAGTCTCACCTCTGTGCCTGGCAAGGTCATGGAGCAGATCCTCCTGGAAACTCTGCTGAGGCACATGGAAAATAAGGAGGTGATTGGTAGCAGCCAACACGGCTTCACCAAGGGCCAGTCATGCCTGACAAATTTGGTGGCCTTCTGCGAGGGGGTTACAGAGGTAGTGAACAAGGGAGGAGCAACTGATGTCATCTACCTGGTTTTGTGCAAAGCGTTTGATGCTGTCTCACACGATATCCTTGTCTCTAAATTGGAGAGACATGGATTCAATAGATGGATCACTCGGTGGATGAAGATCTGGCTGGATGGTCGCACTCAAAGGGTTGCGGTCAATGGCTCAATTCTTCACTGATATTTTATGGTGTTATAACAACCCTGGACTGTAGAAACCATCCTTGGGTCAGGGAAGAGAAAGGACTAGGTAATGTGAACTCGTAGGAACATAAAGCTCTAGAGTATGAAATGGGTCAGAGAGTAGTAAAATTTCACAACATCTTAATTCAATGCAGAATTAGTCCAGTAATAGCTTTCAGCAGTCATACAGGTGTCTTCTTTATGCAACTTTATGCAACTTTTTTTTATCCTACATCTGGGTCGGGGCAATCCCAAGCACAAATACAGGCTGTGCAGAGAAAGGATCAAGAGCAGTGCTGAGGAAAAACACCTGGGGGTGATGATTAATGAGAAGCTCAGCATGAGCCAGCAATGTGCAATTGCAGCCCAGAAGGCCAACCGTATCCTGGGCTGCATCAAAAGAAGTGTGGCCAGCAGGTCAAGGGAGGTGATTCTGCCCCTCTATTCCACTCTCATGAGACCCCACCTGGAGTACTGCATCCAGCTCTGGAGTCCTCAACATAAGAAGGACATGGACTTGCTGGAGAGTGTCCAGAGGAGAGCCACGAGGATGATCTGAGGGCTGGAGCACCTCTCCTATGAGGAGAGGCTGAGAGAGTTGGGGCTGTTCAGCCTGGAGAAGAGAAGGCTCCGGGGAGATCTTATTGTGGCCTTCCAGTACCTAAAGGGCCTACAGGAGAGCTGTGGAAGGATTTTTTACAAGAGCGTGTAGTGAGAGGATGAGGGGGAGTGGCTTTAAACTGGAAGCGGGGAGAACTAAATTAGATATTAGGAAGAAATTTTTCACTCTGAGGGTGGTGAGGCACTGGCCCAGGTTGCCCAGAGAAGCTGTGGATGCCCCATCCCTGGTGGTGTTCAAGGCTAGGGTGGATAGGGTTTTGAGAAACCTGGTCTAGTGGGAGGTGTCCTTGCCCAGGGCAGGGGGGTTGGAACTCTAGCCATTCTATGATTCTATGAAACATAGTCTAACTAGCCAGCCAAAAGAGGTGATTATCTGCTGTATTCAGCATTGGTGCAGCCTCACCTTGAGTGCTGTGTGCATTTCTGGGCCTCACAGTTTAAGAAAAATATGAAGGTCCTTGAACGCATCCAGAAAAAGGCAACAAGGCTGGAAGGAATGTCCTATGAGGTGTGGCTAAGGACTTTGGCTTTGTCTAGTTTGGAGAAAAAGACGCTGAGGGACAACCTCATTGCTCTCTATAGCTTCCTGGGGAGGCAACTTGGAGAGGGAGGTGCCAAGCTTTTCTCCCTGGTACACAGTGATAGAACACACGGGAATGGTTCAAAGCTGCACCAGAGGAGGTTAGACTGGACATTAGGAAGCATTTCTTTACCAAGAGGGTGGTCAAACACTGGAAGAGACTTCCTGGAGAGGTGGTCGATGCCCCAAGCCTGTCAGAGTTTAACAGGCATTTGGACAATGCCCTTAATAACCTGCTTTTACTTGGTCTTCTACTTGTTTTTCCCTGAACCGGTCAGGCTTTGGACTAGGTGATTGTTGTAGGTCCCTTCCAAGTGAAATGCTGTATTCTAGCCTAGTCTAGTCTATAGAAAAAAATCTGGGATTTTTGTTCATTCTTGCATACAACCTCTTGAAAATAAATAGCTGAGCTTTTGAAGTATGTACACACATTGCTAGGTTAAATGGCTTCAGTAGTAAAGTACATGTATAGTAAATGAAATTTATAGCCTGTTTTAAGTCATGTGACCCTACTGGTCTTCCAGGTTCTTGGTTGTTTACACAGCAGTTCCAATGGAAATGTGATAGATGTATTCCTTTTTTTTTTCAAATTATACTTTTCACAAAGTAGTTATCTGATTTCTTTTTTTTCCCCTGATTCATTTTCTCAGATAATTCCCAGATTCTTTTGCCATTCCTAACAAACATATCTTCATAATTTACAAAACAGAGTCATTTACAAACCAGTGTATAGTTTTAGTAACTATATAGATAGTACTTGTAACCATGTACTACTACATCGTAGTAGTACCTCAGTAGGGTCAGGGAGGAGAAAAATAGTCTGAATAGATATTAAAAAAAAAAAAAAAAGTATGATAATTTATTTTTGCTTTAAAAAGTGCATATAGAGTAAAAATATGACCTTGTGGAAACAGTCTGTAAAAGTTTTGATATTGGCTTAAAAAACAGCTGGTTTTATTGAGGGTATATAAAATGTATGCTGCCAGAGTCGGAGTGATTGAGTGATTGGCTAAAATTTCTATTATGAAAATGAGACTACATTGCAGTGTTCTACATGCTCCAACTGCATTATTGGTAGACAAACAAAGAAAGAAGGGCAGCTCCAGCAGACTCAAATAAACAAAAATCAAAATACATCACTGTTGCACCTAGTGTAAAGGCAGGTCTGTGACTATGACTGTCGCTGGGAAGGTACAGGAGGATTCAGACACATGAGCCAGGCAATGAAGACCAGATTAAAATGTTTTGAGACTGCTACCAGGTATAAAATCAGAGATAAGATCAGGTTACACACCAGAGGATATATCCATACTGGCCACCACTCAGTGACTTTAGCTACCCGGGCACTCTGACTCATTTTTCTTTACTGTGAAACTAGAATGGTACTTTGCATCACTTCAAGGCACAGTCTGAGAGTTTGAACAGGTGAGGAGCCTCTCATAGTGCAGTAGGTAGTTTACATCTGACTACCCTAATTCTGTGAATAAGAGGCATTGATATGGGTTGTTTGACACCGAGGCCAAAGCTGTGGAGTTGCTAGCACACATGTAGCTGGAGAAGTTAATGCTCTGGGCACATACCATAGCCAAGAACTATGCTGAACTGAAGACAGAGAAAGCAAACTGAGAGCCTGATCATAAGGCAAGAGAAGTGTGACAAGGCCAAGAACGAGTTAAGAAGTTGGGGCAGCACCAAGGTCAACGGGATGGTTGGGACATCTCAGAAATGGATGTCAGACAGCAGTAACCACCAGTGGAGATCATAGATCCAGAACTGATGTACCTCAGAAACTTCACAGGCACTGGGATAGCTTAGTGAATTCGTGAATTTCTCCTGCATACATAACTCAGGAGATAATTCTCCAGAAATTCACTTTTACATATCGTGTACATAAAAATCACAGGTGTTAAAAATAGGAATCAAATTCAAAAAAAAGACAGGATCTGGTTAATCATGAAAAAGTGTTAGGAACTGATAACAAGTTTCTCTGGATCAGGAATTTATTCTTATCTTTTAAGACTAATTTCAATTTGACATAATAAAAATGTAGAGACATTAGTTACAGTTAATTCACATTCTATCTTCTAACAGAAAAGAGAAGCCTTAAAGTGGGATGATTTCTTAGCTGTGCTGCAGATAAGGTTAAAAAATGAAGAAAGAATAGCACAGGTGAAAGCACACAACCTACAGAAATAAATTTAGTAACATATCTAATTAGTGTAAGGTACTAATTGAAAATTGAATTCCTGTTATTGTAAATTTGAATCTACCTTGTTTCTCAGTACATACTTAATCTGAGATAACACTAAATTTCCCCTCTAAAGCATTCTATATCAAGTTAAACCCCAAAAATTACATTTTATAGTGGTAAAATTAAAACTTGTGGATACAATAATAATCTGGGCAATGCTGTGGATGCTTACATTGCATACACTAAATATTAAGCTAAAGTAATCCTTCCCACATAATACAGCTTTCTCAGACATAACAAAAAATATAGTATTACTGAATTAATAATCATATTAATTGGCATGTACAGCTGTGGGAGCCCTGATATTGAATTCATTTAGCACAGATTAAGACAGACATGGCAATCCAAACCTTTACTTGTCATTAGAACTTGGTGCTTAAGGAGTCAGGTGCATTTTGTCCCCCAAAAGGCCTTGTTTTACTGTTTTCAGTAGCATTTATCATCAAAGCTGGACTAGTCTTGGTGTTTCATTAGCAACTTCAGGTGTTCAAACCTCTAGGAAAAAAACGTTCCTTGCAGAACAAGATTCTTAGAATTAATCCCAAACCTCTGAATACGAAATTCAATGAATAACACATTAAGACTTTTACACTTGTGCCTTCATGGGAGGTTTTTAAATGCAGAAATTATAACATTATTTTAAACTTTAAATAATCATACAAGCTATATTGAGACAGCAATATCTAATACAAACAGAAATCGAATGTAACTTCTTTCTGTGTTTTTTACAGTAAAGTACATTAGCATCATTGTATTTAAAAGCTGTGTTTTTATACAAGCAGTTTTCATTGTCCTGTTATAATAGTTAAGATTTGTTCTGCACTATAAAGATTTAAGTGTTGGTATAATTTCTGTTATATATACATTTAAAAAAAAAATCCCTTAAAGAAAACCCTTCTTTGTAATGTAACAAATCTAATCAAAGGACAGTATAATAAATCACTAAATACTTCTGTCCAATACAATCTACTAATCAATTAACATTCAAATTGCATTATGACACCATAACATTACTTAGGGCCCTGTTTGTCATTTATGTTAGGAAATACATTTATGTTTAATTTATATCACACTGATTTCACTTATAACTGTAAACTTAAAATCTGTTGATTTCTGTATAACTCTTGTGGATTATAGGAGTGATTTATGACCGGGAAAAGTGTAACTTTTTTTCAAAATCAACCTTTTTAGCTAGACCCATTTATCCATTTATAGGTTGCAGCAATCTAGGCTGGGAGTAATTTACTTTTAACCACTTAAATTAAGTCATTTAGTCTTACCTAGCAGTTCAGATCATTCTATGCCAATAGAGAGTGAAAAGGGCATTGCCATGGACATTGGAATACATTGATGTCTGAAGTTTTATGTAGGATAAGTAACCCCCTTACAAAAGACACCTTATTTGTGATAGCTAAAGCTGAGTGGAATTAATCCCCACCTTTGTGATGCCTTGGATCTAGAAATCACTTACCTTCTTCTAGGAAATTCCATAAAAAGTGTAAACTGACAGTGATTTGAAAGAATTTGTCTTTAGTATAAATGTTGGAAATTATGAAGTTATTATAGGATTTTCAGCTACTTTTTGATAATTTACCAACTTTCTAAACCAAACTTAAAACATTAATTAGCTCTTTAGATCCTTGTCTAAATCCTTGTCTAAATAAATAGTTGTTCAGGTATTTATTAAAATAGCCCAGTCGTCTCCCTTTAAATAGCACTGCCTTAATCTCCTCAGTCATCTTCTTGCTGCTTCTTTAGTTTCATACGTCTGTTCTAGCTTCCACAAACAGTTCACCAAATTTGAGTATGGGTTTCTAGTAAAATATGGATAAGAACAGAACAGCAACAGGATTTTGAGTGTTAGAGAACTGGAGAATTTAGAGAACTTGAGAATTTTACTTTTCCAGATTTGAGGTGTTTTACATAAGCATGGATTCAAATGACATTTGAGTCCATAGGTCTTAACCCAGTTGTACTCAACCCAGTTGTACTTAACCTGTTTGTATTAATGGCTGTCAACACTGTCCTAAAAAAATCTGCTTGAATAAAAGACTGGGTTTTTCTTTGCCAAAGAAAAAAGGAAGATAAAATAAAAATCCATTATTCAATATCAGATGAACAACAATCACGCCTCCACACAAGAGCAGAGAAATTTTACTTTCGTGTTGCTACCTTGTGAGGTCTTTCTGTTTTGTAATGTTGGGACGTATGGATGTCAAGTCCTGCATGCTTCTTGAAACATTATTTAAACCATACAAAAAAATTTGATTTTGCAAAAATGGCTGGGGATTTCAAAAACAGTGTCTTTTTAAGGAAAAATCTGGGTCTAATTTTGTTAAATACTGCAGACTCTGTAAGCTTCTCTGGAATATTCATAACCTTCCATTCTTGACCTCCCAATCCTTTTATCCCATGCAGCCGACCTCCCCCTCCACTCCTACGGTCTGTCACCACCCCTTTCCTCCTACACAGCTCTGTTTAATTTAATGGGTCAGAATTCTTTTAATGAGTCTCTTATCAGACTTTTCACTTCTTTCTGTGCTCAGAACCTGAGACGCAGTGCATTCCTCTTATCTTTTTATCTTTGCTAGGGATTCAGCTAATGTCTTATTATACTTCTGGGCATCATCTGACTCTATCTAAGATGTATCAGCTGCACTGCAGACAGCTTGAGGCTAAATTCATTGCCCAGCCATACCCCTGACTTGCTGGTATGTAACTGGTCTGAACACAGGACAATATTACTGGGCAACAGCAGTGAGAAAAAAAAATCCAGAGGCTTTCTGCACATTGTGAGACACTAAAGAACTTACATACAATATGAATGTACCTCAGTGGCCTTTTTTTATCGTTCTTTTTTTTACCAGCCTTTTTTTACCTTCCTCTGTTCCCATTCAGTATCACCCACACCGACAAAGCAGGGTGGTTTGGCAAGTCTTGCTTGAAAGTCCCTGTGGACACGCTGCAAGGATAGATGGGATCTGTGGTGGAATACTTTTTCTTTGAACATTTTGATAAACCCTTTTAGCAGACAGTCAAAGTAAACATTAATGAAGGTAACACATGAACTAAAGTAGGAAACGTGCAAAACAAAAGAATAAATATTATTGTATTGTAATCTGTTTCTCTCTCCCTTCATCTTTTTACTCTCTAATTTGGCATGACATCATACATAGTATTCAGACAGTTTACTTTATTTAACAGTTAAGTTCCATCTATAAACTAAAACCAAATACCACTGTATCACACACTTCAATTTCAGGGCCTTTTTGTTTTAGCATAGAACTTAAGTAACAAAAAACAAGCTGGCCACGTTTCCCACTGGGCTATACTTCCCCAAAACCTTTTATTTGCACTTCTGATATTTCTATTGAATAAAGAACGTGGGGGGTGATTAACATAACCACAACGTAGCCACCTGCTGTGGTAGACCTGTGTTAGTGAGAAACGCTCTCCATCAAACGATAACCTCTTCAAGGGTCTAGCCGGGCCAGGATACTAATGGAGGGGCTTGAAATTATTCTCTTAAATCAATGTTGTGTCATTTGTCAGTTGAAGACCTCGTGGCAGCTTGTAACTCATTACTATGTCAGTTTAGTGCTCAATGGCACTAAAAGAAACAAACTAAACGTGCTGCATACTTTTTATGCCATACCTGACACTTGGGGAAGAGCTTAAGAAGGAATAACCAGTTGTAATGGAAAAGGAGCATGGTTTTCTTTCTGAATTTGCGGAAGCCATCCAAGGTCTATTGTGCAGAAAGTTACGCAAACTTGTTAACATTTTATTTAGATTTAAACATGTTAATGATGTTAATATTTTTTTAATTTAACATGTTTAATGATATTAATATTCGATCCAAATATATAATGATGATTTTACTCTGGAAAAGATTGCCAGGACAACCATTGCAATAAATGGACTCAGTCTAAATTCACGGCTTGTTGTCTTAGAAGCAGTGTGAGCTACATATGCACATGGAGAGTTGAGCAGACTTTTACTTGAGATAATACAAAATTAGGGTAAAACAATATCTAATAGAGTGTGATAAAATATGTTTTTTTTCAAGGACAGGGTATTCCAGTTTTATTCTTGGTCACACAGTAGCACCTGTCACAACGTGCTTGTTGCTCTGGCAAACACAAAATGGGAGAAGAAAACAGGGCTTTTTAGTTAAGCATATAAACTTAGTAATCCACAAGCAAAGAATACAAGTCCATAGCACTTCTCAAGTTCAATTTAAGTACATGGTTTACTAATCCTTCTAACTTTCCTTTACTACTTCAGATTAAACTTTATTGACACATAAATGTAGTTTTACATAGAAAGCAGGTTTGTCAAGATATGATAAAGACAGTATCTGAAATGACACATGAATAAGGTTAATATTCTTGACAGCAATTTTGCAGGTGGTGGTAGGAGCTGTAAGCAAAACTGGTAATTGTTAGTAGCAATATTTTGCTGAATTATAATTGTATTCCCCATAAATAGCCATTTGGTGAAATCACCAAATAAGTAAAAGATCTGAAAACTGTTCAAAATGAGGCAGGAAAAGTTTTATCCATTGGGGAGAAAAAAAAGGCTCTATTGAAGAGGAATTTTATCTATTTGCCTTTCTATCCCTTAAAAAATTCCTTTTAAACATTTTGGATCTTGTCCTAGTATTTATTGTCTCACAGTGAAATTGATTCTCAGCCACCAAGCAGAATAAGATACATAAAAACTGTAATTTCACTTTGCATAAGCTATGGATTACTCTTACCCATTTAGCACTCTGAAAGGTAATAAAATAATAAACTACAGTCTCTCATATCACCTCACAGTTGGCATAGTGACAAGTATCAGGAAGACTGGCTTTGTGCAACTATTTCAATAGAAAAACTTTATCTGGGTTGCTGTGCCTTATTTTTCTTCACTTAATTCTGCATAGAAGCTGTGGTTATTACCTTCATGCACTTCTATTGACCTGCTGAAGTTTCTTTCTTAGTCAATTATGAGACATTAACATTTTTTCAAAAGGAATTAAGAGAACGACAGTACTGGATTACTGCAACTCATTTCAGTCTGTATCTGTATGGCAACAGAGGCAGTTTGCTGTTCCGTTCAGTCAATCTGCTTTCATGCAGAATACTTTATTTCAGTCTATAGAGGTTCTAAACCAAAAACCTTAGAGGTTTTTATTTAGACAATTTGGGCTATACCTGTCTGGAACTGGTCTGTATTAACAATACTTTTTTATAAAGACTTACTTGTTTGTTAAAAGAAAAAAAGGAGAAAAAACAAAACCACAAACAAATAATAAAATTTTCTCCAAACAAACATACTTACTCGATATGATATCAGAAAGTTTTCTAGTTTGTTTCAAAGGTAGAAGACTAACGTGGAGGGTTATTTAAAATGTTTCATTTCCTTAAATGGAATTTGGAAGGATAGTTGTACAAAAGGAAAAAAAAAAAAAAAAAAGAAAAAAAAAAAAAAAAAGAGAAATTGAACCAAGCAGAAAATAGAAGGAGTTTATCTTGTTTAGTCGTCCATTTTCCTGACCAAAAAGAAAGTGTGTGAATACAAAATAAAAATGGGTTGAGGTTGATATTTCTGAACCTTTAGTTCAATCTAAAGTAAATATTAAATAGAACTCTTATTTTATGTGGAAGAGTTCAAACAAAAGTAAACCTGGCAAATTGCTGGTTTTGTTGGTTGGGTTTTTTTTTGTTTGTTTAGGTTTATTTTTGTTTTGGTTTGGTATTTCTTTTTTTTTTTTAAATTTTGGTTAAATCATATTTCCAGAAAAAATAATCTCTAAAGGAAAAATTCAGAACTGTCCAGTGGACTGGGTGAATATCATACTGTAACTACAAATTGTTAATTATTTACATTGTCACCTTCCAGTTATTTGCAATACTAACTCCCCAAATATTCAATCTCTTATTTACTCTGCCATTTGATCTCTCATTAAAAATAAAAAAAAAAAAAAAGAAAAAAAAGGAAATTCACCTATCTTTGCAAATTCTCCCCATTAATTTCTGTTGAGAATTCATCTCAAATCAGCCTTACCAGAAAAAAAATTAACTTAGATCAATGTAAGATGAAATGTATGCAAATGTTTTATGTTACCAAGAACCGGCTTGAAAGGAAAGGTACGTGAAATCTTTCCAGTTAAATCTTTGTTTTCCTATATCGTAGTGAAAATAATCCCTTTGACTTTGAAACATACCTTTCAATTATGTGTTTCTAAAATAATTTTATCACTTACTACTCTTGCAAAACATTTGCTTTGAAAGCTGATTATGCTGCAGAAATAAATATCCAGAGAAGACTGAGGAGGGGGAGAAGCGCCTCGGTTCACATCCTATTCGGTATTAGTGTGTTCAGTGAGTTAATGGAAAAGCTTATACTAATGGTACACTATAAATTAGTACATCTGCAATAAAAGAACTAGTTTCACATTTTAATCTCTTGGGAGCTGTTCTGTAAATGTATTTCTATCTTAGGTACTGGTAAGTTCACTGAGGTACACTATAGGACTCATGCTCCAGTAAACTGATGAAAGATGTAAATGCAAGAACAGCATTAAAGTTATGTCTGGTGGCAGTACAAATGAAAGTCTCTCAGTATTCTCTTGTAACCTGCTCTGGAGTTTGTAACTCTACTGTGAAATGGGCACTGGACTAAAGAATGTACTACACAAGTATGCAGGAAAAAAATATTTTCTTTAGTTCATTGGAACTACCTTAGTAGAATTTGACTTTTAGGCTTGTCAGGGAACAGAAGTGATCTGTTTTGATTCTGGAAGGGAAAACCGTTGATCTGATATACATATAGGAAATACGTGATGTTCAATACTCAGATTAGCTACTTCCTGGCAAATCCTGAGTTAACATGTTTTTATAAATATATGTGTTTACATATACATACACAAAAATATTTTTAGTATACATTATCAATAATCTCAGTCAGAGCTATAACTAGTGTAAACTGTCTAATTTCCACTACAAAAAATAGTAATCTGGCACAATTTATACTACTTCGCAACTCTTGCTGAGAAAATGAAATTAAATATAGTCTTAACATTAGATTTACAGTCTTTTCAATTCTTACTAATTATTTACAATGAAATCTATGCATTAACTTTTTGAGAGGGGGAACGTGTGACTGCCAATATGTGGAGGCCTAATTGTCTTCATATTACCTAATGAATAAGAGAGAAATTCAGCTGATATCAACAGAGTTTCACATTTGTATGAAAAACATTTGAACCAAAAGAAACCATTTTATGTGGCTTATTAAGAAAACCTTTATTACCATCCATTCTCCTCCTGTGGCTGTGGAAAGAAACTAGGTGTGTACAAATTGCAGGAAAGCAAGAATTGCAGAATACTCCCACAAAAACCCTTGTGTTGCCACGCATGAAAAAAAAATGCATTCATGGAAATACAAGAAGCCGTCAAGCAAAGCAAGCTCGTGAAACCGTTCTCATTTCCAGTCCAGGTGGGAACCTAGAAAACATGTATTTTCCAGGGCAGAAGATATTTGACTATTCATAAGAATGAGTATTAGTTGTTAGAGTAGTGTCTGCCGGAAATAGCTGCTCCTGTTCCCATTCTGGACATACTGAGAAACATCTAATACCATGTGGATGGCAGATCATACCATTGTGCTGTTGAATATAACTCTTGATGCAATGAACTTGGATTGTACTAAGGATGTTTTGATATACAAAGTTCATTTAGATTTACAATGCACTGTATCTATCAGCGTAATGTCTCTCAGTCACACCATATCCCTCAGTTTCAGCATAATCTCTGTGTTAAAATTCTGTAAGTTTAATTCTTGAAAATTCTACTTCCAAATTAAATTTTACTTGCTTCGGTAACTTCAGCTATCAGATCTGGTAAAGAAATTATTTAGCCGCTCTTAAATTTCAATTGTACTCTTGCAGAAACACATACTTCATTTGTTTTCTCATCCTAAATACAGAGGAGAAATCTATTTCTTTTACGTAATAGAGAAAATAACATCCACATATTAATGAAACTAGGTTTGTTTATCAATTGCTTAAAACAACAAGAAAATACAAAATGGATTGCCATGTCATGCCACATAAAAGCCACTAAGTCTTTGGGCATTGATATCTGATGTAAAGAAGAAAAGTTAACCTACTGTATTTTTCCTATTCACTGCCCTGCGTTTGTGTACTCAAGCAGGCATATGTGTGCTCAAACCAAGGATGTTAGTGCATAGAACAGTGCAGTTAGGCAAGTAATTAACAGTTGTTTGCAAAAAATTTCCATACTCTTCAGAGGGATTAGGAGGAGCAGACAACCCATATAAAACTCATCTATGAAAGCATGTTAGACGTCAACTTCTGTGGCTAACTCTGAGAGAAATCTTGTTTTCCTGCATATACTCTACAGAACACACAGAAGGACTGGAGGCATCTTCTATTGGTTTCAGTGAAGCTTGACCTGAGGTCTCAGTTTGTTGATGTGGCTGGGGCTCATGCTGAATGTGATGGTGTTCAATGCCGTTGGTACAGAGCTTTAAAACATATGGAAACATTCTAGGTGTTGCTTATCAAACTGCTGTGCCACGCATTAATTTGGAAAATCAAGTGATTGCATACTCTACTAATTCTCATATGTTACTCGTGGAATTTTAAAAAAATTCAAAAGGAGCCCCAAAAGCCACTTGACTTACAGATTTCATCCAGATATTGATTTCTTTCAGAGGATTATATTTAGGGAAGGTGTAAGTAAATATTTAATACTTTATTGTTATTTAAAGAGGGATATGTTATCTTTCTGTGAAGAGAGATCTTTATTGCCAACAGACTTTCTTTTTTTGTTTTGTATATAATTCTGTATATATTCTATAGGTCCCCCTGGCGGCCAAGAAGGCGAATGGCATCCTGGGGTGCATCAAGAAGAGTGTGGCCAGCAGGTCGAGGGAGGTCATCCTCCCCCTCTACTCTGCCCTGGTGAGACCGCATCTGGAGTACTGTGTCCAGTTCTGGGCTCCCCAGTTCAAGAAAGACAGGGAACTGCTTGAGAGGGTCCAGCAAAGGGCAACAAAGATGATTAGGGGACTGGAGCACCTTTCTTATGAGGAAAGGCTGAGGGACTTGGGTCTCTTTAGTCTAGAGAAAAGAAGATCGAGGGGGGATCTTATTAATACTTACAAATACTTAATGGGAGGATGCCAGGGGGATGGGAGTAGTCTTTTTTCAGTGGCGCCCAGTGATAGGACGAGGGGTAATGGGCATAAACTTGAACATAGGAAGTTCCATCTTAACATGAGAAGGAACTTCTTTACTTTGAGGGTAGTGGAGCACTGGCACAGGCTGCCCAGAGAGGTGATGGAGTCTCCCACTCTGGAGACATTCCAAACTGCCTGGACGCTGTCCTGTACAACCTGTTGTAGGTGACCCTGCTCTGGAGGGGGGGTTGGACTAGATGATCTCCAGAGGTCCCTTCCAACCCTAACCATTCTGTAATTCTGTGAAACAGACCCTTCTACAATTGTTTAATTTGGCTTGCATTTTCGTAGATAAAACCATAGAATCATAGAATTATTTTGGTTGGAAGAGACCTTTAAGGCGATCAAGTCCAACAGTTAACCTAGCATTATCAAGTACACCACTAAACCATGTCCCTCAGATATTATATTTCAAAGTTTGTCATCAGTAGTGTTACAGACTATTAAGAATAAGTTAATTAATTCTATTTTTCCCAAAAGGTAGAATCTTAAAATTCTGAAAACCAAAAACAGTTGATGTAGATTTCTTCAGCTTTTTCAGTTTTGGATATCACCTATATAATTATTTTATGGAATTTTGAAATGTTTGACATTTTTACTTACATGGTTACATGCTTTGAGGAAGATAAGTATTTCGTTATTTTAAATGGAATCACAGAACAAGTTAAGCCAAGAGGACAAAAGTTAATCTCTTTATATAGATGTTATTTTTCTCCTATGCTAACTAGAAATGTTTTCAGAAGCAATGTGACTGTTAAAGAGTTCAGTAACAGTACAATTTCAAGTGTATTCATTACTGTTACCAGAACATTGTTATTGTGGAAAATAAAATGCAGCTTATTTTTGATTCTAAAAATCTGACTGGGAACGGCATATAGTAATGACATATGCATAAAATTGCCAAAGGAAAGAACCACAAAGACCCTTGCAGTAATGCAATGATACCAGGGAAAACTCAAAAATATGTAACCACAAAAACATAATAAGTTTTTTTTGAAATAAGCCATAGCATCAGCTTTCACTATATTGTCTTAAAAGAGGGCATTGGGCTGCTTTTCAAGGGACAAAGACAAAAGAATAATTTTGCTCCAGGAAGCATTTTTCTTAAAAATAAATAATTGATTAAATGATGTGATATGATCCCAAAGCAATTCTCTGTGAAATTCACCAGTGTTTTAAGTCTTTCCTGGAAGTGTGTGAGCTCTGCTGAGAGCACCCCCTAGAATACTGTCCGAGACAGGCGAGAGGAGAAGCACGTAGGGAGCCAAAAGCATGTTGTTATTTGGGGACCCTGCAGAAAGGAGGCAAGTTTGCTTGTAACAAGGAGACAAACTTCAGAGTAATGGAAAAGAGCCTTTTCTGGACAACTGTGGGAATGGATAGGAAGGGGGGGAAAATCATGATTTGTTTCCTAACCTAGAAAGCCCTTCAAAAGCTGAGGGGCTGAAAAGCCAGGCAACAGGACAGAGTGGGACAACAAAGTCCACCCTACAAGGATACCACTGGAAAGGTCAGACTCTTGTTCAAACCCATTGTCTACTCTGTCTCACTCAGTACACTTGCTCTACTCTTTTCTAGTTTTATTATTCTGCATCTAAAATCTTTGGCTTTGGAGACCAAAACCCTGATACACTTATTTTAAGGAATCAGGTGGAGACTTTAACCTCAAGGTTCTTGGTCTATGTAGGATGCCTTCACATGAATGTCTTGGTTTATAGGGGAACAAAGTACAGCTTATATTAGTTACTGTCAGAGCTTCATAGGATCAGACCTAATCTTATTGCACCAGAAAGGGATAACGAATCAATAAACCAGACTTATAGATCAGATCCTCTAATGGGTATTCATGGTAATATCACTGACACAATATGATGCTTCTGTTTTGTAAATAACAACTCAAATGACACTACTATTTGTTGAATGGTTGAACAAAACATCTATTTTGTATTTCAAGCCACTATCTAATAATTTCCAAC
>NW_009648822.1:3528212-3556650 GCF_000708025.1 Charadrius vociferus | reverse complement strand
ACTCTTTCCAGGACAATTAGACAAATTAAATATTGTGTGAATTATACAATGGAGTCAAAGTCTACCTTTATGTGTGACTTTCTTATGCCTGCCAGCTTCAACTTAAGTCCTGTATCACTGCAGAGTTGGGTGCTTCATGCTTACTTGAAACCACATTGCCTTACATAGAATTCTTACTGATTTCCTAGCTACTCTTCTTGAGGTATTTTTCTTTTTTTTCTTTTTTAATTATATCTTTTATTATAAATTAAGAGTTATCCTGACTGATTTGAACAAAACAAGTACTTGGTTTTGTAGACCTGGAAGAGAAAGTTTTCTTAAATCCAGCAGCAAAAATGACTAGACATCGTAAACATTGTTATGCTTTAAAGTGAGAAGCCAAAATGACAGCTAAGTTGAAAATCAAATCTCAGATGACCCATTCGCTTTAAGATTTCATTTTTACTCAGTGTATAAATTTATATCTTGAAAGAGTCACTAAGTGTCAGATTCTCAAATACACTGAGTCTCAAATGAATGTTGTTCTCCTAATATAGGGGGAACTCAGAGAATTTTAAAATAGGAACTATGTATAGCTTTTTAAACTAAGTGCTCTGCAAGAAGCCAAGCCCTAATTATTTTTCATTTTAAAGGGGAAAAGCATTTCATCAGCCCAGTAATTATGAATCTGTTTCTGGTTTGCTCTACTGTTTGTGCCCTGGTGTTTCACTCTGACACACACTGAACACACATAGACTACATGTTTTAGATTGATATCATGTCCTTTGAACAATCATTTTGTGCATGTGCAGCTACAGTACGTGCATTTCTCCCTGCAATTCTGCAAGAAACTATACTGAATGAACAAACTGACTTTTTTTTTTTTTTTTTTTTAAACTTAGATACTGGCTGTTGTGGAGTGATTTTGAGTAGTTGTTCTCAAATTTCTGCAACAATCCCAACAGCTACTATTCATAGATTTTTTTTAATTTAATCTAAAAAAATGTACTTACAATACTTATCATTATAGTATACTATCTGTCTTATTTCATTTTCTCTCATCCTTTGAGTGGCAGTATTTCAAAAATTTTCCTAATCAGACCAGAGCAAGGACAACAAAGAAGCAAAACCTAACGTATTGCTCTTTTCTCCCTCAATTCTAATTCTGATGTTACCATCTTTGTACTTTTATCTGCTATGTTTCCTTTAAAAAGTCTGATTTTTCCTTCATATATTTAATGAATCAAGATGAAAATTTGATAACTACCACTGTTTAATTCTCAAATGATGTATTTGGTGTGAAAAATATGAACAGAATTAGTAAGTAGACTGCCACAATTGGCCTTCATTTGCAAATATCTAACCTTTCAAAACTGGTCTTTCAGAACATATTTTTAATCACCTGCAGAGAAGAGGTTTGTTATACCTGATTTAAATAAAGAGAAAGGATATTCATAAGATTATATTTCTTTGGAATTATAGAGATGTTAGACTGTTGGAACTGATAGTCTCTTTTCGTGCTTTGTCCAGGAGAATGTTATATAAATACAATGAAATAGAAGAAGAGAATATTTATAGTATTAAACCTTTTTCAAGAGCCTGAATAAAATTTTGATAATATAAGCATTCAGACTTATTCTTAAGCATGAACACAAATTAGATGCATAGAGATTCTCGTTTTGATGGAAATGCAATAGCTCTTTAAACCTGGATATTTCCAGATTTGTGTAGTTCTGTTCATGTATTTATTTACTAATATAAATTGAGTATATATCTATACACAAGCCTCAGAAGCAAGTTCAGAGTAGTCATTAAACATGATAAATCAACTGAAGAAAATATCTACGAAGAAGAACATGAACTCACATCACAGTGGCAAGGCCAAGTGATGAGATAGAGAATTTTATTTTCCTTACTTGGGAGAGTTTTGGACAACAGAAAGACTAAGCATTCTTTCATTACTGTAGTCTGCTTGCTATTTTTAAATGAAAATATGTGTACCTCTATCAGTGGAATGTTATTAACTAGTTATGCTGATCCTAAGGAAACTTACAAGTGTAAAATAATAGTATTTGACAATGCCAAAGAATTAGGTGGTTTTGGAAGGAGACTACATGCTCTCAGCAGTTCTAAAAGATTTAATCAAGCTGCCAAATGTCTAGGCAAAATGTGATTGTTAGTGATAGACCACAATAGCCCTGCTAAGTTACATGCATTCTTTCTAGTATTCATTGCTTCTGTAGAAGTACTAATGTAAGTTTTGTATTAATTCAAATACGGCTGTCATGAATATGAAATTTAAAAAAAAGAAAAATATGGCTGTGGAAAATATGTGGAAAGACTTTCAGGTCAGTTTTCAGAGTCAAAAATCTCAATTCTGACAACAATTTTGTTTTTTAACTTTTCACTATAACTGAGGTTTTCGATATTCCATTGAAACTGAGGAAAAAAAAATATTCTGCCACCCATAATGTTTAACGTGACTGCTAAAAGAAAATATTTATTCTAAACGGATTATATACGGAACATCCCCCACTACTATAATGGGACTCTTTTGTGTAACAAATTTCTGAAAAAAAAAAAAAAAAACCTCACAAAAAAATGGAAGCAGGCTGTAGTTAGAAATTTTTATGCACAAAAGATAACAGATGTTTAACCATTTGTAATTGAACGCATTATGAAATTCCTCTGACACATCAATAATTTTCATATTGCAGCACTGGAATTTTTGATATGATAAGATGCATACAGAATAGCGTCAAATCACTGTCAGAAAGCATCCCTCCCCACTATTAGCTTAATAAAGGTGTTACCTTCTGCTTAAGTCTAGCCTGTATCCCCTTGTGTTCTTGATCAATGAGATAATGGGGAATGTAAATTTGCATAGCATCCACTTTGCCAAGTAACTGAAACAACTACAATGGATGAGATGAATAAATTAGCACACACCCAAGCTGATATATTTACAGAGCCCACTACAACATTTGTATTACAATCTAAAAGCAATCTGGTCGTATTGAAAAAAAAAAAAAAAAACGTTAATCTGGTTCTATTGTTTCCAGTTTTGAATTGAGCACTGTAGAGTCTGGGCTTGTGCACTGTATTCATCTATGTGAGTTAGTTTTACCTGTTCTTTTCAGCCCCAAACCTAGAAAAAAAAACATGCCTTCTTACTAACACATGGACTCCAAACATATTAATTAACAAAATACTTTTAGAACAAAAAGAATATTTTCTAACCTTAAGAGAAACAAAGAATAAAAGTCCAGTAAGTCCTTTGAGTTAGAAATCTCACTCTTATCTTCCCACCAGAAAGAGTAAACTTAAATTGCTGCTGGAAATTCTTCTGGAGGTTATGGAACAGTGCTCTCTTACTTACTGTTTCTATTGTCTTTCCTTTTGTTCCTGTTTTTCTCATGTCTGAACACAACTTTTTAAGTTGAAGTCCAAAGCCTTTGGACCTTAATTAGAAGTCTAAATCTGCTCAGATTACATCATTAAGTTAATTTAAACCAGGCACAATGACCATTCAAATAAATAAAAAAAAACCACCACAAAACACACAAGAACAAAGCCAAACAAAATAACAAAAATAAACCCACAACAAAAAAAATCTTAAAAACATCAAAGATTATTTCCTTTATTACACGGTGCATTAAATAACACAATAACAGAAACACATTTCTTTTTCTTACTTTGAGATGAGACAATGACTTCAGAGAGCTTTTAAATTCTACGATTGCAATATTCAAGACAAATAGTAAGCAAATCACCTAAACAGAACCTTCTTCACAGCCTTATTCATGGATGTCATTTGCAGGATTTCAGATTTAAAACTTCTGCTGAAATTCACTCCTAGAGATACTTATGTCCTTGTTAAAAGTAAGCACTTCTCTGATGACACAATTTCATGTCTTTCTGTACTCTTTTTTCCAAGTGTATCTATTTTTAACATCTACCTTTTGTTGGTAGAGCCTGATTTAAAAGGTTTTAGGGTCTTGTGTTTTGAAAAGTCACTGTGTAAAATGGTAACACCTGAAGTAGTAGATATCTATATGCATTCGGTAATATTTATTCATGCTTGTTCATTGCTGTACTTTTCCCCATTAAGAGCTCACCTTTCATGAGATGATCTGTATCACACTGCTGCAACACAATTGATAGAATCTATTATGGCAGAGCCAAGAGAGCATGGGAAAATCACCTGGATTATGATGTAGTTTAGTAGTAAAATTTCTAACTACTCTAGACGTCTAGTATCAGAAGAAATCTTTCTTCTCAGGTGAACAATTGAAGGGAATATTGTAAAAATAAGGACCGAAATAAACAGGGTATGAGGAGCGACTAAGAAAAGGATTTAGTCCACTTGATTTTTTTGTCACTAGCTACTCCTAGAACAAAGGAGTGTATTATTCCAATTTCATTTTGTGGCTTTTTTTTTGGGGGGGGAGGGGGGAAATGGTCTGCTGTTTTCAGGCAGATAAACAACTTTTGCTGTTGTTATGGATCACAAACATTTTATTGGTATGGCACTTCATAATAGGATGCTTTTTTTTGAGCAAACTATCACTCCGAGTGATATTTAAGACAACATGGGGCTCGTAATCTCTGTGCCAGCCATGGGAATTATGTGAGTCTGTGAAAGTTCAGAGATTCATCAGAATGATGGAAGAGAAGAGAAGAATAAAGATTTTGAGGGTTTAGTCATTCTGTTCCCCTTCCTTAAGTTGCATTACTCTGTATAATTTCATAGAAATACAATCAAAATAAATTGAATGAGATCAATTCCAAATTTTTTTTCTAAAATATCTAGTAAATTATTAATTATTCTAATTAATAACTTTGGTAAAAAAAAGAACTAATACAGTGAAAACCAATAATAAATACATTAAATTAGCTATATCAAATTCAAGATTTTTCCAGTTGAGGATGGATTTCTATAAAGACCTTGGTTTCCTTTTTTCACTAGCAGGATGTGTTGGCATTGCTGATTTCAACTACTTAATCACAAGCAGAGAACTGACAGTATTCCTCACTGCTTAAATATCCTTAAGGTTACAAAAATATTTTTATAACATTATTTGCTCTTTTTCTCTCTCAAAATGTCTATTTTTCTTTCTAGTAGAACTCATTTTTTTCAAATCCTTAGTTTATATTGTCCTCTGGGCAACCTTTGACTGACTCATGCCCTTCTTGAGATGAGGTGCTGAGGAGTAGAAACAGTATTTGGCCATGTTAAGTGCAATGTCAGCTACCTTCATCGTAGGGCTGCTTCTTTCTTGCTTTTCCTCTTCCTTTCCTACCTACAAGCACCATGGATTAGTCAGTCTTTGCCCACAAAAATTTTACCTACTGCAGTTGCATCATAGAAAATATTTCTTTCTATTACCACACACTTCTCCTTCTTTATGGTGCAAGCTGTTAAGATGACAGTGTGCCAAGTACCAAGGCTCTCTTCTACACAACTCATTAGTGAAGGGAAAAAAGATTGCAATTACACTAACCAGCTAGTGTATATCTTAACATGCTTTGAGGTCCTGTTCCTTTCCTCTTCAAGATCAGTTGCTTTCTAGAATACATCATAATATTATGCATGTGCTATCTAACCCATACATGTGTCTTCCTTTTCTGTGGGAAAAGGACATAGGTACACACTTTTCTGCTAATGTGAAGGAAACATGGGGCTAGAGCCAAGAGTCTGCAAGTATTTCTAGATCCCTTTAGCTTACGTGTGGCCAGAATAATAGAAAGAAGAAACTTTTTTTTCATCTGAGATTCTAACTCTGATTCTAACTCTGTGGTCTCTGAGTCCTCATGCTTTTTATATCAACCTTTCCATTTCTGCAACAATGGAGGAGAGAAAAGAGTATTGTATGTTTTGAGAGACTTTGTATTAGGGAAATTGACTTTTTTTTTTTTTTTTTTTAACATTTTCTGGCTTGAACTCATGCAAAATACCTCAATATTCTGATATGTTGAAGATATTGACTTTTTTTTTTTTTTTTTTTAACTCTTTACTACTATACTAAAAATGTTTGCTGAGATTTGTCCTCCAAAACTGACAGCTAGTACATGCGTGTTTAATGTTTACTAGGCTTTGGGGTTTGATTTTTCTGGGGTTGAGGGAGCAAGGGAAGGAGGAGAGATGGGAGAGGACATGCACACATTATCTCTAACAATAATGGGAAATGACGCTTACCAGTTGACTGAAATGTTTCCTATCCACTGTTACAAAGGAGACCTGAGTTAGAGGCACTTTTTCCATTCCTGATGGATAGTGTGGGAGTTTCTGTACACTGATATACAGGAGTCAGTTCAGCTGCTCACGGAGGAAGAAAGTGTTGCAGGCACAGGGGTGCTGAAGCTTTCCTTGTTGGCTCAGCAACACACACTGGCATCGTCCCACTTGAATGTAGCCTCCTGCGCAAATCAAATAAATCTGCAATCCATCAAACATTTATATTATAGCCATGCATTTTAAGGTTGAAAAACAACTTTGTGTTCTCTGAACTAGCTTCCTAAATAAATACAGGCCATGAAGCTAGGCACATATAGCGACTGGAGTGTTTACTCATCCATTTCAGTTCACCACATCTCTCTTACATCTGATTTATCCATCAATAAATCAAATGTGCAGATTAGACAAATCAAATTTGTTAGTAACAGTTCCTGTATCAAACATCTTAATCCCATTTCATGCTTTTTATAGAGCGCTATTAATTTTTGTCTGACTCTTGTTACTTTTCGGGAGTGTTAGACAGACATTAAGAAAATATTTATTGAAGTTAAGTAGTCATTTTATTAAAATTGGACATAGAAATATAGACACTGAAGCCAGCATTTTGCTCTGCAAACTGATGTTACCTCTGGGGAAGAATTGTAAACAGTGTTAATAGTTTATTT
This sequence comes from Charadrius vociferus, assembly GCF_000708025.1. Taxonomy (NCBI): domain Eukaryota; kingdom Metazoa; phylum Chordata; class Aves; order Charadriiformes; family Charadriidae; genus Charadrius; species Charadrius vociferus. The sequence goes on along the minus strand of NW_009648822.1, from coordinate 3,549,768 downwards.
AAATTCAGAGATAGCTATCACATAGAAGAAAAATATGAAGTTGTATAGTAGAAAACAGGCCATAGTTTCACAAAGGAAATATTTTTGAGCTCTAGGGCTCAGAATGACCATGAATTTAATGTCCACCTTTTCCTTTCTGCCCATACCTTAGAATCCACTGAATAGCATAAAAATATTAAAATGTTTATTTTGACAGGAATAATAATGACTCAATATGTACTATATTTTAATGCCACTTAATGAGAAGTTTGGTTTGGAACTTATATTTTTTAATGAAACAACATAAACAACTGTGATAGAAGAAATCTGGGTTCCTCTCTCAGACTTACAACATAAAAATCCCCACCTCAGTCAAGTAAAAACATTATGGGACTGAGGGATAGGGGGTGGTAGTGGGTGGTAGGTTATTTTTAAACAAGAGCCTTAAAGATGTGTGTCTCTTACACAAAATTTGCCTCATTGAAGCATTATGAAACCAACCCACGAAACAATTTCGTCAGGGTTTAAACTTCCCTGGGTTTGCAATAAAAAACTGTATGGAAAAAGCAGAGCTCATGATAACCTGATTTATTGGGCTTACATGATGCAATACACAGCTATCTAATCTTGCTCAGGAATCTCTTGACTAAGTTTTGTTAGTATTGAGGAAGGCACCCTGAGAAACTAACTTTACATACTCATCCTCTTTCTCTTTTCCTCAACCACCTCCTATTTTCTTAAAGACAGGACAAAGGGCTAACACACTTTTGGTCTGACCCAGAAAAGCCATTTTGTTATGTCAGCCTACTGTTTCTGGGCTGGAAGGGTTTGACTACCTTCATGCCATACAGTAAGCTACACTTAGAATATTGGTTCAGTCCTACCAAAAAAAAAGAGGGGATGGGGTAGTCTGTGTGACACCCTTGCTCTCTTTCTATATGTTCCCAATACTTTCTGATTGCCCCTGGGAGAAGTTATTATACCCTATAATGGAGCCAGGATGCAAACTAGCACACTCTGCAGTAGAGGCAGGATGCAAGGAGCTGAAAAATACATTTTAGACTATTGGGGAACTCAGATAAAGAGAAACAAGCCAGAAAGAATAGCAGGATATGGCAAGAATCTCCACTATGACCTAAAAAAATACACACATTCTTCACTCTTACGCATCATCAATTCCTATTATAGGGATACAAACATGTCTTAAAACAGCTTTGGGTGTATAGCAATATTTTTTTAAAAAATATTCAAGTATAGCAATAGTTAAAAGAACCTTTAGGAATTTTGATGTTTGAATTCATAACTGTACAGCTTGATTGTTCTTCCTGAATATTCTAGAAACAAACATTCTTTATACTAAAATAAACACCTAAAACTTAGTTTGAAAAATACAGATACTACATCTGGAGAGGGTAAAAGATGAATAGAATGTTTGCATGGAGCAGATGTGAAAATCAGACATAAAATCAAAACTACCGGAGTAGGAAATTAAAGTAAATTGAAAATACACATGTAGTAGATCTTAGTTTCTTTTCAAGTTGTAATGACTATAAAAATGCTAATTTTGTTACTATTTTTTCTTAACTAGAATGCTTTCTTTAAATTTCAGTGATACCTACAAGATTGGGTTTTATGAAGTTTACATCTGATACCATTTTTCAAAGCCCCTAAGCAGAAAATAGTGCTATTGCATAGTTGTAGGTTCTTCACACAATTTACCATACAGGATTGAGACCAAACACTACGGAGTTTTGTAATTAAATAAGATTTTTTTATTATTATTATTATTTACAGTCTAATAACTTAAAATTAATTTTACCAATATCATCCAAACAGGGAAAAAATGTTCTGTTGGGCTAACAACTATCATGGAAAATGTCAGTGTGGAAATGGAAAAAAAAAAAAGAACGAAAAAGAGCTGCTAAAACAATATTGAAAAATGGACTGTTTGAGTGTGTAAATACTATAGACAGACAATTTTTATTTACTTTTGGAGTGTTATTGAAAATACTATAACATGGTAATTAAACAGCTGGTAATATTTTCTTTCAAAATGTTGATTAAATACAACATAAAATAAATTCTAATAATGGAATTTATTAACCATTTTATACAATAGATTTCATTTCATATCAGAGATCTGGTGTAGCTTAAGCTTTTTCAGAGGCACCTTTGAATTTCATGATTGTCTTAACCCACAAAACACTAGTTGAGAATCATTTTTATGATTGCATTATTACAGAAAAAAAAAAAAAAGAAACAGATGTGGCAACGACCCTTGGCATTTAACCAACATACATGTATGGAATTACTTACGCATTCCATGAGGCAACTCAAATGTTTTAGCAGTTTGCCACACAGTACTCTTCATTTACATTCAAAAAGTGCACATCATTTTCTTTCTGTGATTATTTGCATCTTTCAAATTTTCCAAGTGATTTGTTAATTTTAATTCTTGAAAAGAATCTCTGAAGAGTTGAGCTACTGCAAAAGAAGCAGTGATGTAGAACCTGTATTAGGTAAAAAGAAATTTGTATTTTTAATCTGAACATGGAAAAGAAGCTGGTTAAATTAGGAAGCAACCAAAAAGATTGTAAGTGTATCCATTTAATCGGGACTAACATTGCTTGCAAATCATTTTCCACTGTGGAATTAACAAAGAATAATGGCATTGTGTCTAAGAGGAACAATTTGTTCTGGAAAGAACAAACAAGGTGCCTGTGGCAGTCCATGATGGCCTAAATGAATATATTAAGTTTTTAAGTTAAGTATTTAATAGTTTACTCTTGGGATAAAGCCTCCAAAGACCAAGGGAAGATATCGCTACCCAAGATGTTGACGGCGGGAGACAGAAGAAATAGAGAACATGAGATAGCCTGGTTCTAGGTGTCCACAGTGCTCCAATTCTCTTTGAATCTTTCTTTTAACTTCCATTCCTCCTTTGCTCCTAACCATCCAGCTTCAGACAGTTCTGCTCTACTCATCTAACAGGGTTTCATCTGGTGTCTTTTATTTTCTTCTTTTCTGTCAGTGGTACCAGAGTTCCTCATTCCATATCCTTTCCCCCATTTTCCATCATGTCATTTGCAAATATCTTTGTCTTTCTTCTTGTCTTCTGTAACTGGAATACATTTCTAGTGCTGGTCCATCAATCTGCTACTGTCTCGTTACAAAATACATCCTTGCTGAATGAACAAGTTGTGTAAATAACTAGTTGGCTTTGATCTAGGTTAATAATTTTGGACAGTAATAATGATTTTCTTTCTCTGGCTCACTTCTGTAATGTCCCAAAAGCTTGATAGCTATAATTAAAGTAAAAGCCACATAAAAAAAAAAAAAAATTGCACATTAAGCTACGACACAGTATTTATAAAGGTTTTATTCAGCCTCCTGTTTAGAGACTAGAAAGAGATCTATACAAGAACTAGGAAATAATTTCCTCAACCTGTTAAACACTTTTCTGGCAATATAGTAGCTCAGCTACATCAGAGTACTCCATGTACATCTGGTGTGTACATTACCTTTTTGTGGGAGAGTTGCATGTGCAAGTTTCTTCCGTTCCCCATGGGATACTGCCATAAGGCACTGAAACCAGTTGCCCAGAGAAGGTGTTGAGTCCCCATCCCTGGAGGTGTTCAAGGCCAGGCTGGACATGGCCCTCAGCAACCTGGTCTAGTGGGAGGTGTCCCTGCTTACGGCAGGGGGGTTGGAACTCGATGATCTTCAAGATCTCTTCCAACATAAACCATTCTATGATTCTATGATTCTGTACATCCCTTGAGAGAAGAGGGATCCAAGCACGATGGCTGATATGGAAGAATCACATCATCCAAGTTCAAGAAAGGCCCCTCCTGAAAAGTAGGAAATCAAGCAAAAGCAGCAGGAGATCTGCATGGGTGAGCAAGGAGAGACAAACTGGATTTAGAAACAATAAGGGAGGTACAAGCAGCTGAAGCAGGGGCAGGCGACCCATGAGGAATGTAGAGCTGCAGTCTGATCTTGCAGGGATGGGGTTAGAAATGTGAAAGTTGACCTGGAGTTGAATCTGGCAAAAGATGTGAAAAGCAACAAGAAAGGCTTTTGCAGGTACTTAGGAAGTACTTAGGAAGACTAGAGAAATTGTGCATCCACTGCTGAATGGGACAGTGGCTCTGGTGACACAGAATGTGAAAAAGTCTGAGGTACTACATATCTTCTCCACCTCAGCCCTTCCTAGCAAGATAAGCATTTAGAAATCCAGACCCAAAAATCAGGGGTAAAGTCTGGAGCAAGGAGGATGCACACTTGGTGGAAGAGAATCAGGTTAGAGAATATTTAAGAAACTGGACATACAGAAGTCCATGGGACCAGGCAGGTTGCACCCATCAGGACTGAGGCGGTCATTGCAAGGCCACTCTCAATTATCTTTGAGTGATCATAGAGAATGGGAGAGGTTCCTGAAGACTCAAAAACAGCAATTGTCACTCCAATTTTCAAGAATGGCAAGAAGAGAGACCTGGGGCACCAGAGGGTGGTGATCAGTGGCACAATGTCCAGTTGGAAACAAGTCTCTGGTGGTGTACCACAGAGCTCAACAGTGGATCCAATTCTGTTCAATACCTTCATTAATGATCTAGATGGTGGGACAGACTACACACTTGGCAAGTTTGTTAATGACACAAAACTGGGAGGACAGGCTGAGGCACCATCTGGGTGTGCTGCTACTAAGAGGGACCTGGACAGGCTGAAAAAATAGGGTGATAGGAACCTCATGAAGTTCAGCAAGGGAAAGTGCAAAGCCTTGCCCCTGTGGAGGCTCAGCTACAGAAACCAGTTCAAGCTGGGGCTGACCATGTGGAAATCAGTTTTGCAGAAAATGCCCTGGGGGTTCTGGTGCATGCAAAGTTGACCAGGAGCTAGAAATGCCCTCCTGTGGCAAAGGCGGCCAAAAAACTCTAGAACTGCATCAAGTATAACATTACCAGCAGTTTGAGGGAGGCAATCCTTCACCTCTAGTCAGCACCAGTGAGACACATCTGTGGTACTGGGTCCAGTTATGGACTCCCTAGTACCAGAGAGACATGGATATATTGGAGAGAGTCCGGCACAGGCCCATGAATCATAGAATCATAGAATGGTTTAGGTTGGAAGAGTCCTTGAAGATCATCGAGTTCCAACCCCCCTACCATGGGCAGGGACACCTCCCACTAGACCAGGGTACCCAAGGCCCCATCCAGCCTGGCCTTGAACACCTCCAGGAATGGGGCCTCAACAACTTCTCTGGGCAACTGAAGGCGATGAAGGGACTGGAACATCTGTTCTATGAGGAGAGGCTGAGAGAGAATGGTCCTTATCCCTTCCTGCCCATTGTGTCTCGAGTGCATGTTGCTCTTTCTTTGACTTAAAGGCAGTGCTCCCAGCGACATCAGGTCTTAACATAAGCTATGTGTTAAGTGAAAAGCTGGACAAGATTTGAGTGAACAGTAACACTGATGGGAGGGATGAAGGAGCCAGACTCTCCTCAACAGTGCCCACTCACAGGATAAGATGCAGTGGGAAAAAATTAAAAAAACTTTAAATTCCACTTGAATATGAAACAATTTTTTTATTGTGAGGGCAGTCAAACACCAAAGCAGGCTGCCCAGAGAGGTTGTGGAGTCTTCATCCTTGGAAATATTCATAACCTGACTAAATACCTTTGCATGCAATCTGTTCTAGCTCAACCTGTTTGCGCAGGGGCATTAGATTAGATGGTCACATGAGGTCCTCTCTGAGCTAAGGAGTGCTGTAATTCAGTGAGTCTGTAAACTAGAGGGAAAATGCTCAATGTGAAGTAGGGAATAAATCCTACACAGTAAAGAGGATTTCACCTCTTTTCTGTGTTATTTTTTTTTAATACCTTACACATATTCAGAGAGCTGACTGTCATGAATTCCGGTTTAGACACAAATATTCTAGTGCTTCATTGTATTCAGCTTTTGGACCTCTAAATCAGCAATGTGAGTCCAGTTCCAGAGGAGTAACTTGACAGTCCTTTCCATCCACAGTAGTTCTTCAAGATGGCTATTGCACTCTTCCACAAGTTTGGTAAATGGGAATGTTGGACTAGCTGCTTAGCTTAAACTGCCATGACTTCTTCCCATCTTATTTTATATCTAACTTTAACACCTTACCGCTCAGCAGCTAAGATATGGCTATATCTTCCCTGCAGCAGTGGTAAGATGTGGGAGAGAAGAAAGAAACCTGCTTTAAAATTGTTAAAGCATGTTTCTCCAGACTTTGTGTCTCGATGGGTTCACTAATTGATAGTTTCTCCTATTTTGCTCTCTGTTGATACTGTTTATACTTTCAATTCATTTGATGAACCTTCACACTTTCTGATTTTGTTTGGTGTTACCTTTATCTTTAGTGCTTTGTATTGTGTTTTCCAGAATCAGATGGTGTTTCCTTTAAATAAGCAGGCTGTACAGGATTAGTGTTGCGTATACTCACAACATCAATATCTGTTAATTCCTATGATAATTTATAAAAATAATAGTCTGATAATATCACCTTTTCCACATTATAAGCAATTCAGCTCAAAATAGTAAACTACCCTGTTATTCCATTACCATTTTAAAATTAATGATTTTACAGTCTCTGTCAGGGTAATGGATTAATTTTGTGCAATTTTCAGTACCCATCATGGTTTTTGTCAGAGGAATGAGAAGGTAATGAGAACAAAAATAGATTACACACACACACAAAAATGTAATAACCCATCTTTATGACAAAAACTACCAGAGATGGGGAAGACTAATCTTTATCTCATGCCAATTATAAAATATTTCTAAGAATAGACAGTAGTGCAACAATACTCCATTTGTATGACAAACACAGCAAAACACTTAAAACCCTTTTGAAGGTTAAACTTAATGTCCGTCAGAATCAGCAGAATAAGAAAAAAGACGTTCCTTGCATGAGCATTTTACTAAGCCAGTCTTTAAAACAGTAAAATTTGGGTGTGAATAAATATGCACCGTGGAAAAAATGTGCAGTCATAGAATTAATGTCTTCCTCTAAGTTACAGATTTATTTGTTTTTTGTTTTTTTCTGAAAATGTGAATTTGTTTTTCCTGAAGGAAGATTGAGTATTTAAAAGAATGTATCTTGTAATGATATATAAAGCTGACTTTGAAAACAAAACCAATCCATTCCAGCCTACCTATCTCTGTTACTTCAAGGTTTTCGTTTTTCCTTAACAAGTGTGACCTTGATACTGTAAAATTCTGAACTTTTTTAAAACTGAAATGGGGCAGAAATTTAAGCATCTGGCTCCTTTCTATTTGTCCAGGACCACTTTTGGACTAAATAATAGCCAACTCATCAAAGCAGTCTGCAGTCCAGAAACCCTGAGCATCTGGACTGCAGAACTTGTTGAAATCCATTATGACTTCTTCCTCACCCTCAAGTTTTCATTCTCAAGTTTATTTCTGGAGGAGAAGAAAGTGAGAAAGAAGAATTGGGAAGCATCCCAGACATGTATCAAGACCTGGGAAGACAGTATAAATGCAGTCTTTTTGAAGAAATGTTCTACTTGAAAAGAGGGTGGAATGACAGAATTAAACAGTAAATTCCTTCATGTTATGTTGACCAAAAAAAGATCAATTCAGTATAAATGAAGCCATCTGGATAAAACATACTGTCTAGGTGATAATAATAAGAGGTAATATAGCCAGATTATGAAAAAAAAAATATATTAATCCAACCCTGATAATTTTGGTGTAAATGAAAGCCTTTTAAGCATGTATCACTGAAAAGGTGCTTTGTCTTTTCAAACTATGTCCTTGTGTTCTTATACTTAGGGTTTATTCCCTGAGTAAGATGGAAATTATTTCTGTTTTTCACAGGAACGGGAATAATCAAAATAGTTTTAAATTCAGAAACTTTTGAATTCTGAGAACCCACACATAGAACATTCTCCATCCTCTCTCAGGGTAAACAACTTCATTTGCACCGGATTTTAACTTATCACTTACAAGCTCTCTGCTTTTTAAAGAGGTCTGAAAGTTGACAAAAAGTACAATAGAATAGAGCAAAGTAGAGTGGAGTGGAGTGGAAGAGGAGAGGAGAGGAGAGAAGAGAAGAGAAGAGAAGAGAAGAGAAGAGAAGAGAAGAGAAGAGAAGAGAAGAGAAGAGAAGAGAAGAGAAGAGAAGAGAAGAGAAGAGAAGAGAAGAGGAGAAGTAGAATAGAATATTTCAGTTGGAAGGGACCTACAATGATCACCTAGTTCAACTGCCTGAATACCTTTGTAAAAGTGTGTGCATCTTGTCCAGAAGAATCCATAAATAAGATTGAAAACCACAGCTCTAGATATTCTTTAACAAACTTGCTTGTCCACTTATTTTCTCTGAGCTTTCTAAAGGGTATTTCTGCATCTTATGTTTTTGAGATCATTTCCTACAACACAGGCCCTTAAGCGATGATTCAAACTCTGTAGTTACTCATGACAGACAAGTTACCACTCTCTATAGCTAACTGTACTTCCCATACAGGACTATACCTAATTGTGGCACCCAGAATGTAATGATAAATGATGACAGTTTTTTTTATATCAGCAAAGAATTAAATTGAAGCAACTCTTGACATATTAAGATCATTCCAGAAAAAGAGAGGGGGAAAAAAAAAAATATTAGAACCTTTTTTTTTTTTTTTTTAAATGTCAACTGTACATTTTTGGTTAGTGACCTACATTCATATTTAGGCATCATCACATGTGATTTACAGAAATGTGAATCATTAGCATTTCTGTAAGTCCCCTTAGCTGTGTTTGATCCATGGGGAAAGAAGAACGGGAAGGGAAAGGAAAGGGAGACTTTAAGTACACATGAAACCAAACATGGTTTGAGTTTCTAAAGCCTTATTTTTTTGTGTTGTGATTTTATCTGTGAGAAGATCCCTGTACCAACCACCATTCTGGTCTGAAAATATTTATATAGCTTCTACAGTTGCTTTGTATATGGCTTACAAAATCAAGGAAAACCATTAGTAAACAGTTTCAATAGTGAGAAAGCAGCAATAGATTTTGTATCCCTTTACAATAAGTACTGAAAACATACGCATGCTCACAAAATGTATATTTTCAGGTACAGAGATAGCTTTCATAGACCACATCAAAATTTATAGTTATTTTTTTCTATTTAGCTAGAAATATTTGACTAGTCTTCTGATCTCTTTTTGCATGCCCTGCAGAGACTAATGATGTAGAAAATGAAACATTCCAGACACGTAAATAATCTCTGTAGTTTTCCTTTTCCTCAAGTGGTAAGAAAAAAATATTTCTGTAGCATCAACTCCATGATTTTAACAGTGTCTGATTGACATTTAATCTCTGCATGTTATCAGCAAAAAGGATTACAATGCATACAACCTCTTCCCGAAACCAGAAAAAGCTACCCAGACACCTAGCTTCTCCTGAGCAGCAGTACAATGTTCTCTCTTGAACACCTAGCAGCCAGATGATAGACCTCAAGCCAAGGAGTAGATATTCATAGTTATTTGACAGGTGGAGATTCAGATTAGGCTCTACTTCATTGAAGGTCTTGTCCTAAGCATTTGTTTAAGGCTGAATCAAGTTACATTACTGCATTTAGAGCATCATCACGCTAACTAAACTGCCCACAGTCAGATTGCTTCGACCCACAAAACTGGACGCTCCCAGTAGTTCCCAGTATGTTCTACCATCATAGGAGGCAATGTTTGTCAGACTTTTCCAGTTAGATTTGTTCTAAATAGTCAAACAAAAAGGAGGGCAACTTACAACATGCAATCATGCAGTGTAATCCTCCACAAGCCAGGAATGAGCGAGTAAACCCACTGTCTAAATTCTGCTTTGGAGAAAGAGATTAAACCAATCTTCTTTTCAGCCAGGTAAGGCCCTTACAAGACTTTTGAATTTGCTGAACTGCCTCAACTAAATTACCTGTCTATTACTCTGTACTTCAGCTCAGAGTCCTTAAATTTGTTCTTTAGTTAGAGAGTCATGTTCCTCGGGACTTCTTGTGACTTTATAATAGAGCTTGGGTAGTTGATTTCCTCAGCACTTAGAAGACCTGTCCTATCTGTAATAAGACACAAAGTATGTTTGTTCTGTTTGGACAGATGGTGCCAAAATTAGTATTTAATATTTTAAAATAATCCCCAGAAACTATGTACCTGTGACAAATAGGCACTAAGAAAATTTAGTGCCATAAAGAACAGGGAACTGTCCTCATCCAGATTGTAATTTTAGTAATTCTTAGTAGGAAACCATCCAATGGGTTTGGGTAGCTAAGAGCGTGAAGGCTACTTTAATCTATGCCAACTGCCAATAGCCCAAAGCTTACTGGGCCATAGGGAACTAGACAGGCACATTTTTATTTGCCTGCCCTTCCACAGAGAAATAAATGATTTTTAATTTACTTCTCCTGTTAAGTAGTTGATTCTCTAATTAATTTGGCCATACCAATGTTCCAGTGCCCAGCAAAACGTATTTGAACTGGCAGAGCTATACAAAAGCTGTGCTTGCAGTACTTGTGTAGCTCGGATTCCAATTCCTCCCATTAGCTACCCAATTAAGCAGAAGGAAGTTTAAATTACCAGCCTCCTAATTTATTTATTTATTTTTGTAGAAGACTAGTAGTTACCCATGTTTAAAGTCCAGTGAATAGTGAGAGAATATATACCAGATCAAGCCATGAAAGAGATGGGGAAAATGAGAAATAATTAAAGGAAATGAGAAGGAAAGAAAACACATTACCATTGGAAAAGAATATCTTACTTAATTATGGTCTAATTCAGTGAGTTATTAGGCTTCTATTTAAAAAGAAACATCTGATAATTAAGTAGCTATTAAAACAAATTGCTTATTGGTTTGGGAAACACAACCTTTTTATTGAAAGGCTACTTCCAAGTTCTATAACTTTAAATATATATAATTTTTTCACGTAATCCAACTCAATGGAAGCAGCTACACAAATGAAATATTTCATGTGAATAAGAACAACAGCTAGAGCTTGCTCTGGAAAAGAAGAATTGATCTAAGCTGCTTACGGATACTCTTAGGAAGCAGTCTCTCTGCTTTCTGTTATCTTGAGAATAGCATTGACTGTCTAGTCACAGGGAGAGAAATCCTTTACTAAATTGTAATACTTCTGGGGTTTTTTTTCAAAATAAACTTCTTACTACATATACACTGATATAAAAGTTTAATTCTATTGGTCCAAATCAAACAATACAAGTCCTTTTCAAGATCTGGTGATGATCACAACTGAAAAGTATATCCACTTGTAGTAAGACATTTATTTAATTTAAATTAAGCTAACTAAAAAAAAAAAAAAAACCCACAAAAAAAGGAAAAAGAATTAGTTACACCATCCCATTCTGCTTGATATCACTTGTGCATGTTAAACTTCCTAACTTTACCTAAAATAATATAAATGAATAATAAGTCTGTTTTAACAAGTGCTGGAACTTGTTTGGAGCATTGTCTGTAAGTAAGCAGAGGATTTTAATACTTAAAGATATCTCAGAAATCTTGACTGTCTCAGCCCTGTCTAACTGACTGAGTTTATAAGTAAAAAATTCAAAGCAGTTTTGGTGTGTGGCCTGTTTTGACAAAATATCACTCAGGCTGCTGAATCATGAGTCCATTTGCAAAATCATACCACTTGAACAAGCAGAGTTCCTTTCTATACAAAGAAGTCAAACTCTAAAAGTGAGGTTTTGACTCTATTGTTCATATAGGGTAAAGAAGATAATATGTCATGGAATTCAACTATTTACAAAGAAAAAAGAATAAATTAACAAATTCAGATTCTTGCTTTTTCATTTTAAGTGTATTGAGTTTGGGTTTTCTATTTATTTATTTACTCTGAAACATGTTATATTGAGGTCATGATCTTAATATGATAATAGGCTTTTATTTTGATTTCGGAGGCTAAAAGAGGTCTTGGATATGTTAGGTTAAACTCTACCTTTTAAGCGTTGATTCTTCCAGAATGGCCTTTATGATTGTAAACTTTGTGAAAATTAAATGGTAAGTAATTCCTTAAATTCCCCCCCCCCTTTTTTTTTTTGTCTGATGAGCTACCTCTGCCTTGAATTATTAGAAGAAAACCACCTAGTATTTACCAAAATTATATTATTTTTATAAGAAGCATTTTTATTCTCATAAGAAGCACGTTTCTGTCACTTCTAAAAGTTAAAAGAAGCCCTTTTGTTTTAAAGAATACGTTCTATTAATGACAGAGTTTCAGGTTTAGTTAAAAATACTTTCCCTTAGGGAAAAAGCTAGAGAAAAAAAAGAAAAACCTAGATTGTCAAAGAAAAATTTTCAGACATGTTTTGAAAAGCAATATACGTGTGTTATATCAAGATTTATGTGAATATATGTTGACGAAAAAAATTCAGATTTGTGTATAATATTTCCTCAGTCCATACTTAGAATGTTGTACCCCAGAATGGCTACAGTTTCTGTTAAAAATCTTAGAATAACTTTCAAATATCACAGCAACATATTCCTGAATAGAATTTGATTATAGTAATAATCTGTAATTCTGATGCCACTGAGAGATTCCTATGGAAGTAGAACTATTTATTTTTTATTCAGATTAATTTACAAATGTTATTATTCATTTATCTATTTTAAAAAGGAGAACTTGTTAGAAATGGTAATAGGAAACATGAACTTCATATAATACACTTATTACTTAACACACTGCACAGCCTTAAAAATATTAAAATAGCCTAAAGCAAACTGGAGGGATTCAAGGAGTTGAAAAGAAGGTTATAATTAGAAATGGTCGGGTTTTTTTTTACTTTGAAACTGTGGCAAGATGGACTATATAGGGGAAATCTGCCTTTAAAGAACCTCCTTATTTTACACTCCCGCTTCTATCATCATTCACTTGTTCTGAGAGACATTAAAAACTGGGAAATTGTCTAATCGGACATTTATTTTATTTTATTTTGACTTGCCAAGAGGACCTGGATTTGAGAATACATTTACCTCTGTTAAGCTTGTTATTTTATGTACAGTTTAACTACTTAGGCTAATCTTACATGCAGGCTTTTACACCAGCTTAGCATATATTAGTGAATGTATTGAAAAACCCAATCATACCAAGAACTTGAGGCTTTAAGGTAGCAATATTTCTCTCCACTCTGTAGGATTCAGCCCAGACATCATAATACAAAGATATTCTAATCGCATAGAGCATGTACAGGGAATACTAGATAGTATTTTCTTAATAGTTTTTTTATCATGACTACTAGAATTTAATAAATTATGTTTTAAAATGAACATTATTTTTACTTCTCTCATATAGAAATCTCAACCAAAAACTAGGTATTGACTCATTCTGTTTTTTCCTACTTTGCTAGAGGCAATATGTGGTTGCATGTATTTCATAAAAGACTGACAACAGAGTGTATCAAATAGAAAATATTTTACCTCGATGTGCAAGTTACGTAATTCATTGGCTTCACAGTTTGAGCTTCAAAGGAAATTTCAAGGATTGACATGCTCTGTGTATGAGACTAGAGTAACCTTTTCTGAATCCGGACAGAAGTTAGTGATGGTTGCTTACCACTTTCTCCATCTGCTCACCTGTGTATGTGTACAAACACATACCCACACTCATAAAATTATGTGGACTAAAGGGACAGAGGTTAAAAATAAAAAAAAATAATAATTCCTCTAAGTATACTTCAAATCTGAAAAAAAGAGTAATTTCAACTAAGAATATGATATTTGGTATAATTCTCATTTCCCCTCCTCCACCTTTGCCCCAAAAAAACATCAGTTGGAGTGTCATGCATTTTATAAAGTGTTGTAGTGGCTCCCCATGTTGTGTATCAGGAAAATGAAGTTTCAACAGTGCATAATTAACAGCACTTTTTTCAGTCTTGCCCTTGGAGCAATATATGTCTTTGCACCTGATAGCAGATATATTTCAACTAATTCAGCAGAGAATGAGCCAAAAGGGTATTAACATATCATTATTAATAATATACTCAGGTTTTCACTAAGGCTTTGTTGAACAGAAATGAAATATTTTAATACCCTCCTTTCACCTCAGATGTTGTGGGAAAGGGAAGATGCCAAACACTGATAATATTAGGCAAGTTTCTAATTTACTGCTTAACCTACAGGAAGGAATGCATCCTGATCTCTCTAAGATTGAAGATTGTTTTCTAGCAGGCCTACCTTCATTTTCAAGTTTAACATACTCATACAAGCAGGGCTATCAATAGGGAGTCATGGTCTCAGGAAGGTCTGAGTTCTGTATATGCAGAGTCCAGGGGATCTGCTAGGATTGCAAGATTTCATTGTAAAATAGTGTAGACCAGAAAGGACCTCTGGAGTCACATTATTCAAAGGAGGTCTTATTTCAGACTTGGATTGCTATCCTCAGGGCCCTGTCTGGTCAAGAAATAAAAAATAAAAAAAAAAAAAAAAAAGAATTCCAGGACAGAGATTCTGCCATGTCTCTGGGACCAGTTCCTGTGCTTAGTCATCCTAACTGTGAAAATGCTTCTCCTTAATATGTAGGTCCAGTTGAAATCTCACTTCATGCAACCTGTGTGCCTCTCATCTTCTAGCTGTGCTGCTCTGAGTCTTATTTTGTCTTTTGGTCTTTATGGCAATTAAAGACTGCAGTTAGACCCCTCTTAACCTTTTCTTCTTGAGGCTAAAGCAACTGAGATCCCACAGCCTTTCCTCAGTATAAACATTCCCTATGTCAGAGTTCTTCCACAATGATTTCCAACTCTTTCAAACCCTTATGCTTTGAAACCAAAGTTAGCAGGGCAAAAATCTTGAGTTTTCATCATCGCCAGCTACTGAGGTAACAGCTCCTCTGCTGAATTCAACTACTTTACTGTTTGTCTGAGTGATGGCAAATCTGCGCCAATACTTTTCAACTCCACATAAGTATGATTATCTGAGGTAGAACACCATTTCAAATTTCTTCTCTAATACATTGCTATCAACACACAGTAGGTTACTTCAGATATAATGTCATATTTAATATGTAACATCAGAATTGATTTTCACTAAGTGCCTTACTTGTCTGTGTAAAAGTGGGTCCTAGACTTTCTATCCTTTGAAAGAAAAAAGTTGGCTGTTTTACTATGTGCCATGTTTTGGTCCAGGGGCAGCTGCATAGCAGAGACAAATTCACCCCAGACACTTACCAGAGTGACATATGGCTCATTTGGATCTAATAAATCCTTATAATACAATACTAGAAGTAGCACAATCTATTTTTACTCAAAACCTCAGCCAAATCAATAAACTAAGAACCAAATGGTCAACTAAGTGTAAACACAAGATATTTAAACATTTTAAAAAAGTGCTTGGACTTGGGATCCCATTGCCTATTAAAACCATAAAGGAGCTGAGCATCCAATCTTCTTTTGCTTTGGAAAGTTGATTTCTTTCCTGTACTGGCTACAACGTTATCACATTGCATTTACCTGCACATATCTGAAGCCAAACATGCGTATGTATGATCTGCGATAACCAGTTAAGGGGTAAAAGTTTACCCAACGTTTTTTAAGACTTCTGGTTTTTCAGCTCTTCTCACAAAATCTGCAGTCCTTACAATGAATTCATTCCCAAACTTTTGTGCTGAATCAGAACATAAATCTGAATGTTTTCCCTCTCCTTTTATGAAGTTTTATGGCCAGGAATGATGTTGTGAAGAATTTATGAATGTGAAGTCTTCACTAACTACAGGGTTATTGCCTTTTCTAGAGGAATAAATCCAAGCTACGTTACAGTATAGGTATAAAGTTTGCTTCACTGTAGGATTTGGCACTGTCAGGCAGTGTCCCAGGGTCTTTATAACTGCTAGATGTTTTCAGAGTTGTAAAAGATGTAAGTGGAGCCCAGGATAAAGATTAACCGGTCTCTTCAAGTAGCCAGGCAGACTATTTACATGAGAAGAAACAAACCTGCAAGCAATCCTTTTCTTAAAGCAATGTATGGCAAAGTTACATTACAATATTCATCTTTTTGTATCTGGAATTTGTCACTAGTTTTGCAAATAAACTAGGTTCCAAATATATACAACATTATCAGTATTGGGTATCGGTAAAATACAATGTGCAGTTGCGAAATAATGTGGTTTTTTTACCTTTGAACAAGTACTAAGTACTGATAATGAAAAAAGGTAAAGACATATCTCATAAAACATAGGGGAACTGCCGCTGTGGAGTATGTCTCTAAATTATTTTGAAGTATGCATTAATGAAACTGCAAGCTGAATTAAGTACCTTCATCTGCTTCTAGAAGCTGCTCTGTCTGATCCGTTAAAGAATACACATTTTCACTGCAGTAATCAGAGGTTTAAATGGGCTTAATGTAATTAGGAAAGCCCTTGGAGATATATATTAACTTTTACGAAAATGGATATGCTTTGTAGATTAGAACACATTGTTTCAGCATCAGCGTAGGGCTATAGAATTACAGTTGTAAGTACTAACTTTGCTTAGATATGGGCACAAGGCTCCTGTTGAATATAAAAGGAGACAAATGCACTGTGCATATATACGTACGGAAGCCGCACTGAATATCCCTATCAATACTCTAAAGTTTAGCATGAAAGATGATTCATAACTGCTACAATACTTTTAAGTAATTCTGAAAATGTGACCATGAATGTCCTTCCCCAATTAATGATGCTAAAGGAGAGTCAGTCTGTTGATAGCAAGACATTTAAACTTAGTTTTTCACACTAAAATCAGTACAGTTAGTCTGTACTGCTTTGTATGAACTTGAGCTCCTTATACAGAATCCAAATCAGAATACACCTTCATGCACATCAAAATTAGAGAAGCCTGCGTTCCTGACTTGCATGCGTATCTGGTGTTACATACATGTAAGCATGCATGCAATCCCACACGCAGTCTGTGCAAATGCTTCTAGAATTGAAGCTTGCATTTGCCAAACAAGAAATATCAATGAAGAAAGAAGAAAATTTCTAAGTATTTTCTGACTGCGTCCAGTATATCAGTTTCTCATGGCATTCTCTATTTAACTCTTCAAACCTGATAATGTTTCGTTCACACTAATATAATGTTAACATCATTTTTTCTTTTCTTTGCTACCCAACCGACTGAATGTCTTAGGCATATGTTAAATTTCGAGTGCAAGTTATTCTGAAATTTTAATGTAAATGTTCATGTGATTGAAGTTAAGCACAAGCTTATGAGCTTTGCTGGAATCGGGGTCTTATTGAACTGAGATCTCCTCACCCATGAAATGGCCCACAAGACAGTAAAAACATGATTATTAGTACTGTTTGATGCACGCTTTCTCCCTAAGGAGATATTTGCCGGCTCAAAAAAGGACTCAGGGTGCAGCCAAGATGCTATTCTAATGTGGAGGATCAGCGAGGAAATTGCATTTTGGCTTTAAAGCTGCTTGATCATCCCACTCAACATGGTTTTGTCAGGAGCTCCTGCCAACAATGTTATCCTTTCCTCCTGAGAGGCTTAGAAGGTGTGCAGTGAAACCCTGCCAGCTGTCTTCAATGTCAGGTGCAGATTTACCAGGAGAGCTAAAAAGGCTTGATCCTCCTCCCTAGTGTAGTCATTTGTTTGAAGTAATTTTCCCCTATTCTATAAGCGATTTGACATGGTAATGGTCAAATGACTGCTCGTTTCCTGCTGTATGTCATCTCAATAATTTTATAAGGAAACACTTCACAGACACTGTGTTATTTCATATTCTAGTGCTGACGCGGCCTTTTGGTAAAGAGTGCAGTGTGATAATTGCTGTGGAGAAGGACATATTGCCACGGATCTGTTAATACTTTCTCTCAAGAACACTGTAAGTCATTGCTCTGTAGTGGTGATTAACATTTAGCCAATTGGCTGGATTAGCTGAAGCTAACAAGATGGGCTGCAGGTTAAATCACAGGAGGGTCTTTGATCCTGGCTTCACCAAAACTTCTCGAATGTGTCAGGAAACTTCATAGTTTGGTTACGTTTCTATATTCATAAAGTGGGTGATAAATATGCTTAGTGTACCTGAATATTTTTTAAGACAAATTGACTTAGTAATGCATTTTTAAATATCTCAAAGGAATGTGGTATTATAATTCTAGGCGTTAATATTGCATTTTGTTATTAAGTTTTTAACACTTATGCAAGTTGTTAAAAAAATGATAATTGCTTATAACTGTGGTAGATGAGTCATATTTTACTTAATGTGCTTGCTTTTCCTAGCATGTTTTTGAAATTCGGCTATTTAGCAAGCAAAGAAATAATCCTAAATAAAGATTATCATGTTTTTGTGACAAAACTAGATTTGGTTTTGTTTTTATTTTTAGGCTGATAAAATACTATAAGAACTGATGGGTTGCAGTTTAAGGATCCCTGCTGCACTCACCCAGGGACACCAGAGGTCTCTGAGGCTTGACCCCAAATCAAAGACTTGCAGGTTTTGAAAAACAGGGTATCTGTGAATCAGTATGTGTGTATCAATATTTGGGTATATGCTGACGTTTGCTCTGCTTAACCTTAGAATTTCACCTTTCCTGGAGGTGTGTTCAAATATGCACTGTGAGCGCTGAGCACAAAACACACATTATTCAATTTCTGATTTTGTGCTTCGCTTTAAACCCCCTTTCTCCTACTCCTTCTCCCACTCCTACTAGTATGATCTTCCTTTAATTATCTCTTTTACAGATGTCAGCATAAGAGATATTTAGAGTTTGCCCAAAATATGTAAGTATATGACATTTGATAACATACTTCATCAGTGATAGCAATAGAATGGTTGCTAAAAATCCCAGTACACTTACAGTGTTTTTGGCAGGCAGCATAAGAATGTTTTCAGTTCTTGATATCTTTGTTTACTTAAAAACACAACTGTTCTTTCTAGTAAGAACCTGAGTAGTCTCCAGTCTGCTATTTGAAAGTAAAATGACAACTTATATGGAGATAATTATGTGAGAATGGGAACACTTCTTAATTGAAACAATCAGTTCTAAGCAAAAATACACAACCTCGAATTTGGAAGTGACAAGATGTTATAGTACCCAGTGTTTACTGACATTTCTTTGTAATTTCTTTTAAATTCTTAAACTACTGAAAAGAACCAAGCTCCACAAGTTTGTTCTTTAATTTTTTTACTTGCTGTTAGTTAAAGGAAAACAAATAATATTTCTTTGATGCCGCATGCTGTTTAATTGAACAACATACTGTATATAATGTTGTGTACAAAGGTCTTAGATTTCTAAAACATGACTCAAAACTATCAGAAAAAAAATGTACAACACACAAACAGAAGTGCAGAATTCCATGTTGAGATAATTGCACCAGAGTTCACCTACGCAGATGTTTAAACACTTAGTTCAGAGAAACAGTCATTTATTTGGGATTGGCTAATGAGTGAAGGAGTCACCTCAGTATTGCAAAGGCAGTCTGAGAGCTAGTTCAGACCACGATTGATGTCTTAATTAAAAAAAAAAAATAAAAAAAGTAATGTTTATAGTTTAGTTCAGCAAATGTTTTGTGATTTAAGTTACACAGACATATGCTTATACTGTAAAATCTCTTGGTCCGTCTAGATTATGCAGCATTTCTAAGATTTCTGCAGTAAACAGAATTTTGGGATCCCAAAGAAGTCCTTAGCTTAGATCCAGTGAAAAATAAAAATTAAAGGGAAAATCATTATTGGACTTCGTATGACAACTAAACTAAAATCCGTTCTCAATCTAATGAATTTATTTAAAAAGATAAATTTTACTGGTGCATGGAGTTCAAGACTAATTGGTAAGGAGGATATGAATTTATTTTAATTCTTCCCAGTTAATCTATTTTTATAGTAGCCATTTAGGATTGACTTTTCTTGATATATCTGTAAAGCTATTCTATTTTTTACCTCAACTTTTCTTTTGCGACCATAGCTTAAAAAAAAATACAAAATGAGCTCTAATTAATACCATCATCAATCACTAGATAGAAATAGACCACCTTTCATTATTCAGCTCAACTGCACATGCTTCTTACTGTTTCATATTCACTGTTTTTGACAAAACTTTCTCAATGCTTCATCTCTGGCTCTGATGTTTTGACATAATTTCTGTAATTGCTCCACACATCATGAGTAAGAATCCTTGCATCAGTACTAGTGGGGGACACTGCAAAATTTAAAAAATGTGAATCAATGCCTCCTAGATTTGTTATTTATTGCAAATGCTGGATTTTTTCTTCTTTTTTTTTTTAATGCCACTTTTTTTTCACCTTTGTTTCACTTATTATGCTAATCTCAAATACCATACCTAGCAGAATTATCCTTCTTACTGTCTTTCACACTACAAGATTTAGTCAGCTGTGACCTTCTCTTTGACAATTCCTTCTCCTCCAAGTCTTATTTATCCTTTGTGCTCCTACAGCCTCTTGCCCTCCTATTGGTGCTCATTTTCCATCCCCATCTCCCACTATATAGAATCCCTTTCTCTGTTGAGCCACCTAGCCTGACTTGTGCATCCCATGTCTTACCTCAGTATAGTTTAGTCCCTTTTTGTTCCAACAGGGGTTCTTCCTCCTCTTTTCCCAGCTGATTCTCATTTTCTTTTTCTTTTTATGGATGTTGCTGATCCCTCAGGACAGGCATAATTCATTTTAGCAAAACGTAGACAGATGTCATCCTCATGTTAAAATATTTTATGCTTAAGATTTTAAAGAAATAAGTTCTCAATAATTTTAATTCTTCCTCATCCTCCTCCCATCTTTTCTCCATATTATGAATCATGGAATTATTCAGGATGGAGGGGACCTTAGGAAATTTTTAGTCCAAAATCTTGCTCAAAAGCAGGGTCAACACTAAATTCACAGCTAGTTGATGTGGGCTTTGACAAACCAAGACTTGAACCAACCTGTCTTGGCGACCTCAATTATCCTTAAATAGATTTTTCTTTTTTTTTTTTTTTTTTTTTCCCTGTATTTTCAACGAGAAGTCATATCAGCAAAAAGTCTCTCTCTTCTCAGAAGTATTCTCATAGGCATTAGGAGGCTGATGTTAGGTCCCCCCAGATCTCTTTTTTTCCTCTGTTTTTTCCTCCTTCAACCTCTCCTCACAGGGCAAGTGCTCCACTCCCCAAGCAGTTTGGTGGCCCTTTGCTGAATGTACACCAATTTATCTACATCTTTCTTACACTGGGGACCCCAAACATCTTGCAATAAAGTCTGAAGAGTTCAAAATACCACCAAAGTGCTCCTGAAACATGTTTTTACAGCATGTATCACACTGCTGTTTTTCCTACTTCTTTATTTTATAGCATGCATATTGTTGAGCAGCTGTGCCAAGCTTAATTACATTGAAGCTAATAGCAATAGATTGTTCTTGGTCTTTTGACTGTGCACTTGCTGCCATTTGTGTGACTACATTTCTGGAAGTTTATGCTCTGGTGTTATGCTATTTGAAATATATAATTTACAGAGATGAATTATACAGTTTAGCTGAAATTTAAATTAAACAAACGTATATTTTATGTCTGTGAGTTGAATGCACATGATGATTTTTGCATTTCACTTTTTCTGTAGCAGTCATGCTCCATTAGC
>NW_009648822.1:3526887-3528199 GCF_000708025.1 Charadrius vociferus | reverse complement strand
CAAAATCTAGAATTTTCTCAATTTTTTTTTGACATTAGTACATATGACATTGGTTTATCTTTTGCAACATGGAGGATGGTGTATCTTCTATTTATGTTTGGTTTTTTGTTTGGTTTGTTTGCTGTTTTGTTGTTTTGTTTTTTTTTTTTTTAAATATATGATTGAATATTTGCACTAAACATTGGATGGTTCTTAGTAAATGCAAACATTTTAAGCATATTTGTTTGCATGTGACCGTGGGGGACAAAAAGCTTTCTGATTATACAAAAAGTACTTGCTACAGGAACTTTAGAAAATTAGGATTTTCACTGTGTTTTCCATATATAAAGAATGTTCCATTTTGCATCTAGCATAATATTTCTTTTACAGTGAAAATACCGCAAAGTCCTTGAAAATAATTGTTATGCTTCAATATATTTCCTCATAATTAAACTACATGACCAAAACATTATTTATATATATATATTTTTAAATGTTTTATGAAGCAGGACACTTAAAAGCCTTCTGTTGAAAAATATTCGGTTTGGTTTATATAACTGTAAATTGCAGAAGGATAAACTTCAAGGATATTGCAAGCATGCTGGAAATTTGTACAATTCAGATTTAAGGAAAATCTTTTCCCTAGAAAGTCATGCTATGGAAATATTTATATTGGTCTCCTATGTAAACTTAAATCAGCCATGTAAGAATTATGCAGTTATGATTAATGCAGAGAATGTATTGGGATTCTAAATTGTTTTTCTAAAATACTTTTTCTCTTGGATTTAAGAAATCACTAATTTGGTACAATTTAGCACTTCCTTGGGTGTATTTTAATTCATTATAGTCCCATTGGATTCAGTATTTATGGTTAACATAAATGATCCTCTTAACATCAAACTGTCAGCAAAGCAGAAGGTAAAGCTCAAGATGCTGGTACATTCTTCAACTTTTAACCTTTCACTTTTGGAGGAGGAGCATTATTTAATTTGTTGCAAATTAATGAATGATAATGACAGTCCTTGGAGTTGTCAGCTTTGTGTAGTCTTCAGCATGTGTATGTATCTACTTGTCTTACCATCCAGTGTTCTGGTATCAAATGCATGATGTTACACAAAAAACCTTGTCTCAGAGTGCATTTTTATTTTCTTTACTGAGAATATTGAAGGGGTTGGGCTGGGTTGTTCCATCTCTGTTCGTTAAGATATGTTTTCTGTCAATACTGAGAATAGTGAGACGGAAAGGAAGTCCCTCTGACTCTTTTTTTGGGGGGGTGTTTCTTTTTTTTTTTTTTTTTTTTTTTTTCTTTTTTCTTTTTTTTGTCCCCTTTTTG
>NW_009648822.1:3511954-3526868 GCF_000708025.1 Charadrius vociferus | reverse complement strand
GAAGTATTTTTTTATTTTCATTGAAATTTGTGGCAGCCTTTTCAATAAGGCATGTATTGTACCTGAAAGTTTAATTGCATTTGTCATCACCCTGGCTATCTTTCTCTCTGCCTTCAGACATGTCCGAAATCATTTGTGTTAGTAGTAATTTCTTCTGTCTGCCTTAACAGAACTATTGTCTTCTTTGAACTTAGAAGAAACTTCAGAATCTTTCTAAAGGAACCCAAGGAATTAATTTGCCCCAGTTGACCATTTTTTTCTAACAAGATGAGAATATCATGTAGGCTTCTTTTCTTTTACTCCGTATTAACTCTTGTCACATCATTCTTTTAAACTTTAACTACAAATGATTACTTACTAGTTTAAGTACCTACTTAGTTTACAACTTGTTGCTTAATGACACAGTGTGGTTTTGGTTTCTTTAATCTTACATATTCTTAAACCAACTGGAGAAAAAAGAGGAAAAATAAAAGGCATTTCAATGTCTCACATGGATTTTCAGAATGAGTATGTAAAAATAGTAATTTTCTAAACCCAAAATCCAAATAGCCATTCTTATATTAAGATTAATTCCAGCAAATAATCCATTTAAGGTTTAATTCATAGGCGTAACATATACCTATGTTATATACATGCAAAATGGAATATCAGATGTTTGTGTCACTTTAAAAAGATTTCAGGAGTTCATGAGTTAGTGGTGTAGAGTCTAGTTAGTGGTGCAGAGTCTAGTTGGAGGTTAGTAACAAGTGGTGTCCCTCAGGGGTCAGTACTGGGCCCAGTTTTGTTCAACATATTCATCAATGATCTGGATGAAGGGATAGAGTGTACCATCAGCAAGTTTGCTGATGACACAAAACTGGGAGGAGTGGCTGACACGCCAGAAGGCTGTGCTGCCTTACAGCGTGACCTCGCCAGGCTGGAGAGTTGGGCAGAAAGAAACCTTATGAAGTTCAATAAGGGTAAGTGTAGGGTACTGCACCTGGGGAGGAATAACCCCATGCACCAGTACAGGTTGGGGGCTGACCTCCTGGAGAGCAGCTCTGTGGAGAGGGACCTGGGAGTCCTGGTGGACAACAGGATGACCATGAGCCAGCAATGTGCCCTGGCGGCCAAGAAGGCGAATGGCATCCTGGGGTGCATCAAGAAGAGTGTGGCCAGCAGGTCGAGGGAGGGCATCCTCCCCCTCTACTCTGCCCTGGTGAGACCGCATCTGGAGTACTGTGTCCAGTTCTGGGCTCCCCAGTTCAAGAAAGACAGGGAACTGCTGGAGAGGGTCCAGCAAAGGGCAACGAAGATGATTAGGGGACTGGAGCACCTTTCTTATGAGGAAAGGCTGAGGGACTTGGGTCTCTTTAGTCTAGAGAAAAGAAGATTGAGGGGGGATCTTATTAATACATACAAATACTTAATGGGAGGATGCCAGGGGGATGGGAGCAGTCTTTTTTCAGTGGCACCCAGTGATAGGACGAGGGGTAATGGGCATAAACTTGAACATAGGAAGTTCCATCTTAACATGAGAAGGAACTTCTTTACTTTGAGGGTAGTGGAGCACTGGCACAGGCTGCCCAGAGAGGTTGTGGAGTCTCCCATGCTGGAGACATTCCAAACCCGCCTGGACACTGTCCTGTGCAACTGCTGTAGGTGACCCTGCTCTGGCGGGGGGGTTGGACTAGATGATCTCCAGAGGTCCCTTCCAACCCTGACCATTTTGTGATTCTGTGAATTCTGTGAAAGCATTGAACACAGAAATGAAACTTTAGCAAGCAGATTTTCTGTCAAGCTAAAAGTTGCTTATATATAATGCTAATAATCATTTCTGTCACCAAAGGTTGACAGCAAAATTTGTTTCAGAATTCTTCTAAAAGATGTTTCCTTTTAATTGTTTAATTTTAAGTTCAAAGATAAAAATGATAATGCAAAACCAAAAAATACTCACCTTTTAGAAAGCTAGAAGACATATCCTTAAAACCTCTTATTTATGATGGTTTAAGTGCAGCTAATGACTGAAATGTTCATAGACATGGAAGAAGATGCCTACCAAAACCCCCATCTTACAAGTCACAGAGTATAACCAAACTGAGAGATTGTATAGTCTTCCACTATGTAGTAAAATTAGTACAAATATGTACCAGGCACACAAAACTTGTCTTCTGAAATTCACCCTATTTCCTTATTTCTAGCATACTTATGTAGAAGTTTAACATACTTTATAAGCTTTCTATGAGTTACAACTTATTCACTGGTAATTAATGCTTACCTTTTATATAAAAATAATGATTATTTCAATGATTAATTTCATCTGTGATGGATTTTTTTCATCTGTCTTTGTCACATACTTGAAAAAAACTGTCTTGAAAATTTTTCGTCTCTGTCTTTCTTCTTTTATACAGTAACATGTTTCTATTTTTCTTATCTTTCACTATTAAATTAACTAGAAACGGAACACTGCCAAGAATATCTTCTTACTCAGTGCAGGGTTGCCTTAGGACGCTAGGTTAAATAGTAACTCAGTGGGGAATCAGCCAAATGTGACACGTCTGGCAAATCAGGGGGAAGCAGAGAGTATCACAACCGAGCATCGTATATTGCTGCTAGGCTGGGAATAACTCTCTTGCAGTTACACGTTGTTACAGTGAGAAACAAATCTATGGGGATATGTTCGTTGTTTGAGTCACTTAGACTTGCATTCCACGTTTTTTCACATCTTCTCCACTGTTGTAGTTTCAGCTGGGATAGAGCTGACTTTCTTACTAGCAGCTGGTATAGTGTTATGTTTTGGATTTGGGGTGAGAATAGTGTTGGTAAACTCACTGATATTTTGGGTTGTTGCTAAGCAGTCAAGGCTTTTTCTGCTCCTCACATCACCCCACCAGTGAGCAGGGCACAAGAAGCTGACCCCAACTGACCAAAGGGACATTCCATACCATGTGACGTCATGGTCAGTATATAAAGCTGGGGAAAGAAGGAAGGGTGGAATGTTTGGAGTGATGGCATTTGTCTTCCCAAGAAACCATTACAGGTGATGAAGCCCTGCTTTCCTTGAGATGGCTGAACAGCTGCCTGACAATGGGAAGCAGTGAATTGATCCCTTGTTTTGCTTTGCTTGTGTGTGCAGCTTTTGCTTTACCTGTTAAACTGCCCTTATCTTAACCCATGAGTTTTCCTTATTTTTTCTTATCCTTCTCCCCATCCCACTGGAGGTGGGGAGAAGTGAGACAGCAGCTGCCTGGTCCTAGTTGCCAACTGATGTTAAACCATAACACTCACCTTTCCAATATTTGAAATAAGCTCTGCTAGTAGGAAATCCTTTTTCTTCTGGGTCTGTAATAACTTCAGTGAATATTTGCAACCTCCCTCTCCCTCTCCCTCACCCTCTCCCTCTCCCTCTTTTCTGTAAGCACACCCAATATTAATTCTACTCAATAGTCAAACAGTTGCATATGAACTTATGCAGAAATAAAAACTGTTATGTTAAAAACCAAAAATAATCCAGTTAATAATCAATTGAAGTTAATAATTAAAAGAAATACTTTTTTACTGTGAGGGTGAAAGAGCACCAGAACAGAGAGGTGGTGAAGTCTCCTTCCCTGTAAGTATTCAAAAGCCATCCGGACATGGCACTGGGCAACCACTCTGCTTGAGCAGGAGGTTGGACCAGATGATTTCCAGAGGTCTCTTCCAGCCTCAATTATTCTATGATTCTGTGAATGATGGGAAAGAGGAACAGAACCAAACAATGGTGTGTATGGTCTGAAGATTTATGAGGATTCCAGGTTTTCACATATACAGAATCTTTGAATCCATGCTAGCTTGCTGTTAACAAGAAAAATATTATCTTTAAGGAGAAAGGGTAAACTGATGTACCAGAGCTGATATTACAGAAAGAAAGAATCTGGTTATGTGACAATTATGCATTTTGAATAAGTATTCTGATGTTGTAAACTACAACCATTCATAGCTTAATCACTTGGCCAAGAGTACATAGGGTTCTGCTAGTGCTGAAGAAATGTGCAGACCTGGTGATGCTTTCCAGAATTTGGATTATCCTTGTTGATTTCATAACCTTTTTCCCAGGCAACTGAAAACCCTAAGTTCCATAGTCATTGCTAATTAACAAGAGATTTCCATTTTACACATGGTATAATTACATGTATATTAAAGACAATTATGCTTTGAGATGGTGCCAAAGGTAGGAAGTGCCTGAGTAGCAGGTGCCTACTACATGCAAGTCAGTGAGCTATGTATAGAGTGTTATTCTGAAGTTTAGTGATATGATTGCTATCATCTTCACGATCTCCTTCCCATCATTTCATACACAAAGTGAACATTATTTGTACTGTGTTAGGAAAGTCCTCCATAATTTTATTAAATCATGCTAACATTCCAGGGATTTAGTTAGTGGGCAAAATTATGCTCATCTGATTTGTAAGGGAACTAGGGGGTAACATACACCTGAAGGGGAAAGATGAGCCCATAAGAGTAGGCAAATAAGTTGCTACCACCATCTGTGCAAATTTAATGTTGGGGTGTTAGCATACATAAAAAATCTCTACTTGAAAAAGAGAAGAAATTCTATAGGTGGCCTCATATTGGCTGAGATCTATAGGTCCAGCCAGTGCACACTAGTACTGGGAGACGTATATGCTAGTAAGTGAGGAAGAAAACCTATCCTGAGATATTCATACAGACATAAGAAATGTATTTCAAGTACCTTTGCCTGTACTGAGGAGGTACATCAGGCTTGTGAACACCACATGAGGCTACTGTCAGCAGGAGCTGAGCACTGATTAGAGTGAATCAAACTGTGTTCAAACAGTGTTTGTGGACTA
This sequence comes from Charadrius vociferus, assembly GCF_000708025.1. Taxonomy (NCBI): domain Eukaryota; kingdom Metazoa; phylum Chordata; class Aves; order Charadriiformes; family Charadriidae; genus Charadrius; species Charadrius vociferus. The sequence continues at coordinate 3,522,039 of NW_009648822.1, read as the reverse complement.
ACCCTGTGCTCTAGATCCTCTAAGGTACTACTCCTGGACTGAGACTATTGCAAGACCCAGGGCAGTTTTGTGTGAACAGAAATTTCTCTTCCATTTGGTGTTAAATTGGTGTACTATTAGTACTTGGCACATTTTAACTAAGCATTGTGCCTTTGTTGTGTAGAGTTCCTCCTTCACTGCAGGGTAAAACCAGATGTTTAGATTAAAAGGCAACAGAACAAAAAGATTAATGTTTACTTGTATCTGGCGTTCTTATCAGAGATAGTAGCTATAAGTGGTCTGTTTCTATCAAGCAGGTTATCTTTCTGCATGGACTCAATGTTATCCCATGGGTGAGTACATCTGTGGCAGAGTAAGGCAGCACTCTTTGCTAAAAGGATTTCCTAACCCCACTTTGCTATTGTTCTAAGCTAGCCATTTTGATCAGATGTGCTGGTTCCTCCTCAGCCTTTCACCTGAAATCTGTGCCTTAAAGCACATTAACATTAACTATGAATTAATGTCATTGACATGTGCATCTTAAAAGAAAATTGATAGATACTCGTCTTGGGTATGAAGCCCTGGTGGATGGCAGTTGAAAGTTTTAGTAAGCTACCGCCTATTGTCTGGGAAAAATACCTCACCATCCTAATTAATCCTGGGTAAAACAGTAGTGAATGGGGATGCCTTTTGAACCAAGACTTGAATTCAGGCTAAGACCAAATAGGCAATGCAGATGTAAAACTGCGTATTATGAATGAGCATTTGTCCAGTGCTGAAAATGATGCTCTCAGCATCTGTTTTGCCTTTCTCTCTGGCCTTTAAAAGCAGTATGTCTGACAATCTTGAGTTCTAGCCTCTTCACCTTTCTCCTGCTCTTCTACTGTTTTAGGAACAAGTAGTCATCTGAGAACCCAACCAAAGTGTTCTTCATATCTTTGTTGTCTGTACTTGTATGGTGCATGGGTAGGAGGGGGAGAAAAGTACAGTAAGGTCCAAAAGGCTTCCTCTGACACATTGTTTCTTTTCTGCTTTCTTTCGTTATTCCTTTTTTCTTTTTTTTTTGGTTGGTTGGTTGGTTGGGGTTCTTTTTGCCTTACGAAAGTGAATTGCTTCTTATGTCTTTGGCTAGTATTAAGTTATTTTTATTTTTTTACACAGAAACAGGACTGGTTTGTTTTTCTTTTCTTCTTCTCTTCTTTTCTTTTTTTTTTTTTTTTCTTTTAACAATGTTGATATCAGCTGGTAGAGAAGACATATGGTCCTCGTGAACTGTAGCTTTTGCCATGGCTGTCTAAACATTCTAGAAACAAAGTTAACAGTTTTCATAGGTAAGACACACCGTTTTACATCATCAAAACCTTTACCGTCGTGTTCCTTTCAGAACAGACATTTAGCATGCTATGATACAATATTTGGAGCATGCAGTGGCATAAAAAAAGTTTTATTTATTCAAATGAGACTTCTTCTTTGACATCTAATTATGACTGTTTAGCTGCCAAGATTACTATAACTCTTGTAGCACTCACAGTGCCAGGAAGACATCTGTTAAAGACTTCTATTTAATGCCTAGTGTGAACAAGGTGTGTGTGTAACAACCACTCTCCATATGAGAAGACTCCAAGATTAGAATATGCAGTTGTTGTACTACTGTGTTCTCTTATACATAAGTCCAAAATGCATTTAGAAAATTAATACACAGATGTGTTAGACCGGGTCGCTGTTCCCATTCTGTTTCTCAGATCTGATATCACCATTTCTATCTCAGAAAGCTTGTATTCCCTCTTCAGTACTTTTAACTTTTGTGTATAACTATTGTTCGTTTTGTGAATTATGTTGTTAGGATACTAGGTGTTCCCATATTATAAACTGCAGTGCGTTTGTCCTAAAACTTCTACTCTGATGGCACAGTTCACAAAATCTCTGTGTCCTTCCAGTGGGGATTTTATGAAGCTCATAAGTGACAAAATAATATTTCATTAATTACTAATGGCATGTTTTTACTGTTTTACAACAGTTCCCATGATAGAGTCAGATCGTCCCGATTATTCATCTTCAATAAATGTATAGCAAACACCAGAATCTTTATTAATCACCTCAAAAACATCTGATGCATGGGGGTTTCTTTTACTGCTGGCTCACATACGTGATGATTATGTATGGATAATGGTGATTACCATAACTGACAGACAGTTCAAGGTCTGTGGGAAATATCCATGGACAAATGCTACAAATCTCAGTTGTTTCCCTCAGTACCTCTGAGTGCAGAGATCCAGATTAGTGTCAATATTTTGATTGTCTCTGAGACTGGAGAATAAGAATAGCTGCATAGGTCTCTTCAAAGCATTTTTAGTACTGTGGGTTTTAATTAGAAAACAAGTATTTGCCTCAAAGCAGGAGTTGTCATCAGAGATCACATGCAGCTTTCAAGCCAACTAGTATTAATCTCCTTTGCATATCTTTAAGACTAAAACTCTTTCTAATTAAACTCTTAAAGCCTCTTATCTCTGAGGCCTGGCTGACGCTGTAGTGGAATATATCATTCCCAGCAACAATGAGAAAAATTGTAATTCCCTACATAATACAAATCATGTTGATTGTAGAACATTATGTTCATTAGAAAGTAATAGATTTTTTTACATGTTTGATCAAAGCAGCTGGTATTTAATCCAGGTTGAGAAGAAGAATACTATTTCGTACTACTTATTGGTTAATTCATTGCCAGGTTTGCAATTTACTGAACAACCAACAGAGCATACTTATGGGATGTATATGCTACCTAGATAATGTACATAAAATAATGGTTAGCAGATAAACTTAGCACAGACAATTCAATGGGAACAAAAATAACTTTCAGGACATAACAATGTATTTTTCCTTTTTGAAAATACAGATGAGAAGTCAGTGTGAATTTGGAGAGAATAAAAATACTATTTCGTTATGTTTTTCAGGTTCTAAAAAAGGTGCTTCAAGTGTGATTGGGAAAATCCCCAGGCCTAGTGGTACTCAAGTTTAATCAATGGATCTGGGAGATCCTTCAACTTGCAGGGTTTTGTCTCCACCCTGTATCAGACTAAGATGGTAAGCACATTTCTGGCTTTAACACTATTGCCCACAGAACTCTTTGGTTTCTGCAGAATAAAAACTTACTCGTGGCAGTTCTTCAGCCACAGGTGAGAACATGGAAGCTTACTGAAGTAAGCTTGCTGAAGAACACAGAGGCAATAAATTCCTCAGAGAAATTCCTTTTCTCAGAGAAAAATACAGTGACTTTTTTTCTCTCTGCACTGGTGTATTAAGTTAATAGAGAGGAAGCTTGCACTGGGAAGTAGGCAGCTAGTGGGTGAGAGAAAGAAATACAAAGTTTTCATCTGCTCCAAACTGGGCAGCATTCCATGTGAAGGGATCCAAACATGTTTTTTTATCTAATAGAAGGTGGCTGATTTGGTGTTTCCTCTTCCCTGATGTTTCTCCTGTGGTAACACCCAAAGGAGTTTAATGTTTTATCTGTTTCTTGTTCACCCCTTCTTTAGTCACACAGTAGGAGGGTTTTTACACAAAAGCAATTATTATCAAATATGCCCAATGCACAACATTGGCTATATGAAAATAAAGAGAGGCAGGCCAGCAGCGACACCTCTTTCTTTATGGACCAAGGTAACTTATTCCAATGAAAACTTTATAAATCCCAATAGGACCTTTGGGTCTTAACAATGACAATCCGTGGCAGCGTAGCACAATAGAGGTTTATCTGCCTTGTACAACAGGGATAACTTGTACTAACTTGTTCCAACTTGTAGTAAAAAGGGCTGTTAAAAATTAATTCACATATAATAACCATTTCTTTTTTGGTTTCTGTCACATAACAACCAAATATTCTGTGTTATATACCAATTTTGTGAATATTTTCTTGATAATGGCTAACTTACACTGTTCTTAGTTTGTACAGTATTTTGTAATCCTAATTGTTCTCTTCAACCTCTATTGTGTTATTTGCATATGCAGTCACACCCATTTCTACTCAAAGTATTCTGTTAAGATGTCATCATCTAAAACGTGAGTTACCATTGTGTCACAGCCTTTCCTAGGAAAGGTTGTAATTTTATAGGGAGATGTGCTGTAGGATCTAACCATTTACCACCTTGATTATCAGGCTGAGATTGATTCTATTACAGCAATTAAAGAGTTGCCAGACGAAAAAGTACCAAAATATATTACTCTACCTATTGGCTTATTAGACTGATGTGAACAACATGAATGTTTCCCCTGTCTCATTTCTAGATCCTGTGTCTATATATCCAGTTCCAGTATTTGTTGTGAAATAATGAATATAGGGCCTTTATCTCCAGAAATAGGAATTGAAAAAATCACACCTGTCTGGCTACCTAACTTACTGTGTAAATGTGCATACCAATGTTATTTTGTATCTCCTTAGTGTTTCATTAAACACTTAATTTTGCAAACCCGTTGATCAATCAAAGGGGTGGAATCCCAAGAAAGCAGAAAACAAACTACAGAGCTGTGCTAAAAATTGCAACGCTATCAGAGTCCTGAAAGACAGTAGGAGTGTCAGTTGGGATAGTAGCAAATTATTCCAAGCTCTTAGAAATTGCAGAGATCCAGACTGTTCCCGATAAAACTGGTGAATTGATATTAAAGAAAAAAAAAAAAAAAAAAGGAAAAAATAGAGGAATCCTGGTGATTACTTTTTTTAATCCCAGATTTCTAAATTTCTATATTTTCTGTAGGAATACAGTGTTTATTTTCTATGGAAAAAATTGTCCGTGCACAGCCCAAGGCAGGGGAAGTTCAACAGAAGGATATCTCTTCATTCTTCAGTGTTTATTTTTAAACACTGCTGGAACAAATGTGAGGTAAAATGTACCTGATCAGCCTTGTAGTAACATCCACATGCTTCTTTTGCAACAAATGTTGTGGAATAGATTGCCTAATGTGGTAAAACCAACCATAACTAATTTGCAGTGTAGATGTTCCCTATATGAATTATAAATAAATAAGAAAAGAGTGTCTTAGTAAATGGCATTTAAATTTCTGTAAATATTAAAAATACTCTTTATTTCTCATTTCTTCATTGATATCCAAAACAACTTTTCTCAGTTTTGTTTAGTTTAGTTTTGATTTCATTTGCTGCTTTGTTTTGATTTTTTGGTTTTTTTTTTTTTTTCTCAAGTTGCATTCAATCTTTTCAGTTGTTCTTTGTTTCATTTGTGGTTTCATTTCCTGTATTGTTTTCTGATTAATCCTGTTTTTATTTGAACTAATAAACATGGATTGCCTGTCTAAATCTGATGTAAATTATCTGCCAAGAATTTAAGTAGTACAGCTGTAGGCAGACCCGCATGTTAATTTGTGCTGCTGTTTAGTTCCTGCTTCAATGGTAGTGCTGTAGCTTTTGCAGATAGCTTTCATGTGAAATTGGAACTTCATCGCACTTTCTCAGATCTTACTAACTTCTGGTACTGATGACAGAAAGAGTTCAAGTAGATAAGATCCTATAGAATTCTGCCATAATTATGATAAATCTTTCCATGGAAACTTTTTATTTAATTAATTCTTTTCACCTTGTAGATATAACTAGTATCTTTTATTGCTTTTTTTTAAATTTATTTATTTTATTTTATTCTGTTTGCTTGTTTGTTTTGTGTTTTTTTGGTTTTTGTTTTTTTTGTTTTTTTTTTTTTTCCTGGCTGCCCTTTGCCTTCTTCATGTTTCAGAACTTCTTTTTCCCCTCTATTTTTTCATGAGAGTTTTTAAAGGCAAACATAAGGTCTGACATTTTCAAAATAAATTTGCTTCATGGAAAGAAAACGGATGAAAATATTGTAGCAGAAAAGAAAGTCTGTCCAGCTTCCTGAACCAAGAATATGTTTAAATTAAAACTGTTGAATATAGGGGGTTTAAACCAATTAATATATTGGGGGGAAAAAGGAATTTAAAAAAGAATGAAATAGTAAGAGATACTCATGAAAACAATATTAAATTTTATTACTTTTAAGAGTAAGTTGTCTGTACATTTTATTACTTTTTAGATTCCAGGCTGCTGAAAATTCTGACCTTTTGTTTTGTAAGACTTATCAGAAAATAAAGCCCATAAATCTTTCTGGCTCCTTCTACTACTGCAATACACAAACACACAGAGATGCACACAAAAGGAAAGAATTCAATAAAATAAGTTTAACACATATCTCTCACATTTGGGTATATTAACCTCTTGCTTACACCAGGTACTAAAGAATGAACTAAAAAACTGAATTATTTGAAATCAGGTTGTGCATAATCTGTTACGACACATTTTCACCTGAGGTGTAAAAGAAGTTCAGAATTCTGTCAGAATCAGTCAGCTGGAGAAGTACGGTGAATCATCCGATGTAACCAGTGACATGAGAATGAATTCCTGTCTCTGCCAGTGTGCCAACCCGTTGCTTAACACTGGTGACTTTCACCTGCCGTTGGGTATACAGATATTACTTAGCCAAAGTTGGAACTTACTGATGACGTTTATTTGAAGTATGACGTTAGTCTTAGTCTTATATCAGCTGGTTCTTAAATTCAACCTGGGAGTATTAAAACTGTTTTGTTTTGTTTTGTTTTGTTTTTATGGAAACACACTTAGTTTTATACTGAGTTGTGCACGCGATAATTCTCACAAGCAAAGAGGCAGTATTAGTTGTCACTGTTTCAGCATGGCGGTATCCCAAAAATTGGGCAACTGAAAAACTCGGTGTTTTTTTCCAAAGCAAATGCTCTGTTTTAACAATCTGTGTCAAGTTACAGTGAGGTTCTGGTAGAAAGTGATTTCTGCTGAATTCTGAACCCCAACATTTGACAGTAGCACCATTTTCATGATCCCAGCTAGCAAAAAAATCCAAACATACTGAAGAAATATGCTCCTTCTGAAGGCGAACAATAAGAGTGTTTGTGGTATCACCCAAGCCCACAGACAGGCAAGGGTTTAAGTCACCTTACTTTTCAATTAACGATTTAGAACGGCATTTTAGAAAAGGGTCCACTGAGGTGACAAAGCAAGTTGCACTTGCTGTCAAGCAAGTTATCAAGATGTTTTATAAGGCATCCATATGTAATGGCAATGTAGCTGTGAATGATATTGTTTTGTGAGTGATGCTGGCTGCTTTACATGCAGATTCTTGACAACTGCTTTCATTTCTCCTACACAGGATCTTTAAGTAAACTGATTGTATTTGTCTCAATATGATGTGCTTAATCAGTACTAGTAAAAAGAAATATTACTGTAGTGGAGTAATTCTTTATGCAGGTGTGAGACACCAGGCTCAACTGGAAGAATCTGGAATGTTGTTAGGTGCTGAGGAAATACTAGTTTCCACCTTCCTCGTCACCTTTACTTATATTCCCCAGACTGACCGACCATCTGCAGTTCCTCCCATTACTATGGATGTGTTCCCTGTAACCCTGTTTGGAGTGCAAATAACCTTGGATATAAAGTTCTGGCTGTGCTAGTAATAAATAAATACATCCTCTTCTTAAGCCCTCTTATTCAACCTGTTTGCATTCAAAAAACCTTGACTTTACAATTGCGTGATACTAGACTAGCAATTGTTCTGGCTTAGAAAACAATAAATTATGTTCAAACATCTTGGAGAAGATGATGCCAAGAGACACTATATCTTTTTCTTTCTTTTTCATTTAGCAGGAAATCTACAGTTGTTCTATTTCTGGAGTTTTTGGTTAGTTGGTTGGTTGATTTCTGGTTGTTGTTGTTGTTGGTGGTGGTTTTTTTGTGGTGGTTGAACGCTGTTTCTTTTACTGGATTTGGGCAGACACATTTCCTACGAATACAATCTTATTTTAAAGTCATTTTGGCTGTGTGGCTGCAGAAACCAGAAGTTCCTACCTGGTTCTACCTGGAGGTACATCTCCAAGGTTCTTTAACAACAGGAGGTGCAAGCACAACTGCTTAGTTTTGCTGTTCAGCGCTCTGTGTTTTCTTCCAATGCCAAATAAGTCTCTGGCACGGACAAAAAAAATGGGAAGGTTTATTTTTCAGGTGCAGGGGAGTATTAAGAATGACAGAAAGCTAAAATTTTATACCACCTCTTAATTATGCATCGTGCCAAAGAATGCCAATGAATAGCATTCACATGCCCAAGGGAACATGGACTGAATTGGATAAGGTGTCTTAAGCTTGACTACTGCTAGATTTCAGAATTATCCTATTGCTGCATCTGTTCAGCAGATGTGGTGTAGTTCGTCTATATGCTGCATATGCCCACACAGTTACACATCACAGACCTCCCTCCGTTCACAAGGTACAGATTGTTTTGGTCAAAATGCTATTTAAATGAAAGTAACATCTGTTTTGTTCTTAGTTTCAGATTTTTTTTTATTTGTTTGTTTAGGGTTTATTTTATTTTATTATTTGTTTCTGTCAGTCTTATGGAATAGTTCAAAATTGTAAGGTGATCCACAGACTAGTTTTGAAAACCTAAACTGTTTCATCTTAAAAGTAAGGCAGTGTAAATCCAAAACCTTCCTCCAAATACTTTTCAACAAATGAACAAAGTAGCTATTAAAGTATTTTTCCTAAATGTGCATAATGAAAATCAGAAACTCTTTGTTTTCCTCATCCATTATTGTGGCTTTTTTAATTACCATCTATGTTTTTTTGTGGCTGAGCGATGATGACCTGTTTCACAGTAATATCATCTTTTACTGCTTGAAGTTTCCCCATGATAAACAATATGTTGTGGGAGAATTTTTAGAGATCAATGGTCACCCAGTGAGCACCCCAAGCACTGAGAACTTGTTGACGACAGTGTGAGCTTCAAGGAATGTCGAAGGTCAAATTGTGTTTTGTGAACGGCTGAGTTAAGTGGAGGGAGGAAAGAACTGTTGCTGAATGTACCGATGAGCAGGATTTTAATTAAAACACAGAAGTAGATAACTAAGCGAGTGAACAGCTGGGGCTAGCCAATCATATAGTAGAGATGCTTGTTTGAACTATGCATGTAACCAATTGCTGCTTGAGTGTTGCGTGGCGCAGGAGAAAATTGTCTATATTAGCTGAGCTCTCTTTGCAATAAAGTGGCATTTACCCTCATCATATTGGTTGTGGTGTATCTGTCCGAGCTTCCGAGTCAACAATATGTATTATTTGTAATATGGCTATTGTTTAAGAGACTGTACAGCCCATTGGTAGTAAAAATAAATCACATTTTACTATTGAAACGACTTGTAGAGTGTACAACACAATAAAATTACTTGTTCTTAACAGAAAATGAATTACAGAGAGTCTTCTGTGTGTGGTTTCTGTTTGTTTTGAGTATAAAACATGTTGTAGGTTTTTTGTTTCTGATTGTTTCTCTGTTTGCTTTTTTTCCTCCCTTCTACCTGTAATATGTTTGTTTATTTTGGTTTTAAAAAATAGCACACTGAATAATGAATTTCCCAACCTAAGAAAATTAAAATTAAGATGATCTGAATGGATGACTTAACTATCTTAAATATCCTTTAAAATTCCATCTTAGGTTGATATTTGACACTAGAATTTAAATCTGCTGAAAGAAAAAAAAAATTCTATCACAAAATGCTGAATTAGTGGAATTAAGATATTCTACTGAGGTGTTTATTGAAGCTTTAGTTGAAAAACACAGACTTCTGAAAAAAGCCAACCTGAGACAAACCGAGATGCACTAAGATACTTATTTTCAGATTATTACTTCTATTATACAAAGAGATAATTTAATTTATAATTTGTACTGTATATGTTTTCACAATAAATATTTATCTTTCTCATTTTTACCTTCAATAAAGTTTAAAATATTCAACCTGACCAGAAACTAAATGATAAGAAAAAGGTTACTTTGTTGGGATGGGGATGGGAGATAACATAGACTGAATTTTACTTCATTGGGTCATTCTTAAAGCTCCAGTAATAATCCAACTTCCCAAAGAAATTCCTGCAATGATTTTAGGTAAACGTCTGAGAAAAAAACCCAATGTACTTATATGGACTGAAATATCAACAAGGTAAATGATTCACGTACAAAAAAAAGTAAGTTTCCTTGACTCCTGTTTGCATTCTATGGAGAAAGTTTCATCTTCGGTTC
>NW_009648822.1:3476520-3511944 GCF_000708025.1 Charadrius vociferus | reverse complement strand
GGAAAGAGAATTTCAGATTAAAACCTGTGCTGGTGACGATAGTTAATAAAATCTTTCAGTTTCTTAAGATGCATTGAGATGCATTGAGATGCATTTATTTATTTGCCAAAGACAATGGTGATACTCCAAAAAAAAAAAAAAGAAGTAATAATTCAAAATGGCATTGGTCGAAGTATTCTCAAAGTCTGATTGTTCAATCACCTATTAGGCTGTGATTAATGTGATAAAAAAAAAAAAAAAAAAATCTGTCCTAAAAAAACCACTTAATCCTTAGCTAATTCTGCTGAGTTATGAGTGAGCTATATTGTTGAACAGTTGCAGCTGCTGAAGCATTTACCTGTCATTGTTGATCTGTTCTTCCCCTTGTAATCTTTTTATTGATGGGTTGGAACCTATACTCAGATATCTTCTAGTAATCAGGATGAAAGCCTGTAGAAGAAAGTTGTGAAAAAGATCATCAAAGATGCTTGATCCACCCTTCCTTACATGTGCTTTGCACTTCACACTTTTAGAATCTTAAGAACTTTTGGAATAATTGTAGTCTTGGCTTTTAAGAAACTTATGTTGTCATCTTTTAAATGCATCGTAAACTATAATAATCCACAAAGTGGAGTTTTATGTATAGTTTATGCTTCAGTCTTCCCTGGACCACATTCTACATTAGAAATTCGGCTGTTGTTATACTTGAGCATACATCTTGTTCCTACAACCAAATATCTACATGTTTTCTCAAAATTAGAATGGATGGCATATTAAGTCATAGAAGAGTGACTTCTTTACCTAGCCTGTCTATCTCATTCCACCAAGAGACGTGTTGAAGATTACTTTGCTCTTCAACTTAAAATCTATCCCCCACAATTTCTATTCTCCCAACTTGGTCTCTGGAGGAACATGATTGAATTATAAGATGAAATTGAATGTATGATGTAGTTTGTATCAGACAGTTTTAGTTGAATGTAAACCAGTCTTCCTTTTTAATGGAAACTGGACTCTGTATTTCTCATTGTCCTCCATCATGTGGGGGTTAAATCCATAGAGCAGTTAATTCTAAAAACATTTGAAGAGGCACTTCTGAGTGACTACTTAATTCATAGTAGGTATTGCAAATAGTGATATTTCATTTGATATTGCTTTAAAAATCAACAGCATCTCCATGTAAACAAGTCTATACTTTACATAAAAATTCTGCTTTTATCAGACTATGTATTGTTGTCTTTGAGGGATTTTGACAGCTTCCACAGTGGTTAGAACAAACTGTAAATGGGATTTCAAATTTTGTTGAACTTTTTAGTGTTGTATATTATTTATGTTAGTTATTGTTTTAGTCACCTAGAATATTTAACAGTTTGTAGCATCTGAGGCCAGAATGGATCACTAGATTAATTAGTATATCTTATGATGTGTGATGGGTCATATTTACCAATTTGTTGAGACTAAAAATCTGAGTTAGAATAAAGAACATGGTCTTAAAATACCTGAATTTATTCTAGGAACAGAGCTATGAGGTAATAACGTACCACTGAATCATGAGGTCTTGCAGTGGTGTGTTTTGTTAGAAATTGTGTAGCTGATCATATTTTATGTTGTAGAGGAAAAAAATTAAATAAGGAGTAAGAGAGACTGCAAGGTAATTTCAGCACTGCGATGTGACAATATAATTTCCCAGTCTCTATACAATATTCTCTTTTTATACATTCAGGGATCATACATGAAGTCTTTTTATAATGGAAGTATCTAATTTGTTTTTCTTGTGGTTTATCTGTGGCAACTTAGTGCTTTTCACAGGCTAAGTCCTATCTTTCTGTTATCTTTTAACACGTCTTAACACAATTCTATAAGTGGCCACCTTCCAGAAGAATCAGACAAATCATCTCTCTCTGGTCTGACCTCTTCATTGATCTACCATATTCAGGAACAAATTTTTCATCCTTTAAATTAGTCATGCAAGTATTCAGTAATATTGGACCATAAACCACTCTCTATAGGAAAGTAGCAGAACTGATTTTGCTCACAGATGCTTGATCCTTCCCTAGTAAAATTTAGATTCACCAACAGACAAGTTAATGAACTCTTTTTTATTGTTGTTGTTCATTTTAAATGGAAACTTAGAGAAATATATCATGAAGAACTAAACTAAGTGCCCTGGCAAAATGCCAACACACTTTATCAACACTCACCTCTACCAGTTGACTTAATTCATTCAAAAGGAAAATGAAGAAAAAATTAAAATTTATTGGGCAAATAACCAGACTGATTTACATTTCTTGTACTTTTAGTCTTTTCGTACCTTTGAGGTCCTAGGAATTTCTTAAATAAGGCCTACTATTTAGCTCGAGATCATCTCTTCCAGGCACTAGTTTTCTGGAAAATTTTAATCTTAAAGTATCACAACTGTGATTCTTTGAAACTACTTGCAGCTGCTAACTTTCCAAAGTCAGATACAAAATGCAAATAATCCCCATTTCATTTCAGAGACAAAAGGAAATATTAGATATTCTTAACTATATAGTTTTGTTTTATTTTCATTCTTAATATGCTTATAAAACCCCCTAATGGTGTTTGCCTCTATTTGATGTTGATATTTTTGACCTTTTGTACTTTATAGCTGCTGAAATATGTTGTTGTAGCTTAGATGAATTTTTAATAAATAGATATTGCTTTCTCCTTTTACATGTAATTTCTTTCTATTGTGTTTTCACATGTCCTTTTTCAGTCTAAATTGGTTTGAATTTCAGTCTGCAAAATGTTTTTTGAAGCAAACAGTATGATGTCTCTGAGATTATCCCAGCTGTTATTAGCTGGGATTGTTTTTTTTCCAATTTCAGATAAATATACTACTAGTTAGTGCCACATTCTGTTTGTAGAAAGTAAATGTCTCATCAACAGTGCTCAGGCAATAGCTTATTTTAAGTGAACATTTACTGTTTCTTTATTGTTCAGAGAGAGTTATTACAGCCTATAATGCAGTGTTAAATACTATCCCCACTAAATAAGTACCCAAAATAAACCAGTCTCATTTTAATAAGGACCTATGACTTTGATTTCACTTCTTTTGTGAGTAACCCAAGCAGAAATATCCTGGCATCCTTCCTCACTACCCTATTTCAAGACAAATGAGATGAATGGGCTTTTTTTTCACTCCTTATTCAAAGAATTCTAAAGAAATAGCAAATTCTAGTATTAGTGTATGTGTAAAGCCTATTATCTGAAGAGGAGAAAGGAAGCAAGGATACAGTGTCTGAAGTGTGTTTTCACAATTGTAGTACATCCCACACTTCCCTGTGACAGAGATGCCGAAGCACATCACACTTATTATATATCTTGCTTTGTGCTGTGTAGCAAGTCAATGCCCAGACTCTAATTTCACTCTTTCTGAATGTTTGTCTTCCTTTGTGGCCACTGTAGAGGTTGTTTAGAGAACACAACTACCAGTGGGGGAGACTGATGGCAAGTATTCCAATGAATATTAAGTAATGGACACATAAATAACAATATTATAGGAGAACAGATCTGTCTTTTGTAAAAAGGGATTCCTCATAGCCCTGTTCACATTCTTCAAATAAGTCAGTATACATGGGAGATCCCACAGACATAGGCACAGATGAAATAACTGGTTCAAAGACAGGAAACGTGACCAGTTTTCATACTGGGGAGAAAATAATTGCAGAGATCTAAACAAGAATGTGAGGTGGGAAAGCGACCTCAATCTTTTGGTTAAGATTATACATGTAAGCTAAATATTGTTGTTCAAGAATGAGATCTTGGTTTTGTAATAGGAAGATCTATAAGAATATCAGGACAGCAGCTTTTAAGAAAATAAATAAAATGGCAAGAAAATAAATGAAACGGCAAGAACTGTTGCAGAAATACAGAGAACACGAGGATGCCCCTAGCTAACACTGCAGCAAACTCATAGCCTAAGTAAGGCAAACAACACCATATTCTGTTACGGGTTTTCAAAAAAGAGATAGCAGAATTGAAACAGGTTCAAAAGCAACACAAATATATAGCTGGGATATGGTAAACTATTAAATAACCTAAACTCTTCAGTGTGGAGATAAATATTTTAGGACCTGTTAAAAGTCTATAAAATTTTAAGTGGTGTGGAAGAGGGTGAATAAGGATCAGGAGATAGTAAGCGACAGGTTCAAAACAACAAAAAACAATGCTACTTCAGACAGTGCTGCCTGGAGTACTGTTTCATAAGAGTGCAAATTAGAAGTTTATAAGAGTTCAAAGCCATTTAGAATTAATGGAAAAAAAATCCAGCCACTGTAGTTCAGGAGGGTGATATCAACTCTGATTCAAAAGCCCATGATCTGAAAACCACTGGTGTGCAGAGTGTGACCAGGAAGTATTGGTCTGTATGCCTTCTTATATGCTTCCCCAAACATCTCTTATTCCTACCTCCAAAGTATGATACCGGTCTATGTAGACTTTTGTTTTAATGCAGTCGGTTTGTTCTAATGTTATTCTGTTTTTCTGATTTCTAAAATATTCAATTTTTAGGTCTTGATGTTTTATGGGACATGATCCTTTTTGTTGCAATAATTAGATGGGATAAGTCTGGCTAACTAGATGTGGCTGTGATCTGAAGACAGATCAAATTAGGCATTCTAGAAATTATTATAATTTGCCTGTTAATTAATATAGCTAAATCTACAAGCTAAATCTACAAGTCTTTCCAAAAGCCATAAGGTTTTTTTTTTGTTGTTTTTTTTTTTTTTTTTTTTTTTTACATTTCTGCTGTAAATTTAAAGAATTAAAAAATGGGTGTGGACACAAAGGTCACGGGGCAATAGTTAGGGTTGGAGGAAACCAAAGACAGTTGTACAAGAAAGCTTGTACAACCATACAAAATAAGAAAGACTGTGTGAAACCTAAGCTTACTTTAATGCAAGTTAAGGAGTATTTTCAACACAACATTGTGATTATTTCAGAAGAGGGTTTGGCTTTATTTTCAAATGTTCTCTTCTGCAGTAAGCTTCAAAACACATTTTGTTGCAAACTGAAACACCTTCAAAGATTTGGAAAGGAAATTGTAACAGTGAAAGCAATCTTCCACAGTATTGTTGTGTGTATAACTTTTCCACAATACCAAAGTTTTTAGCTACAGGACTAATGCAAGTTTGAGCCAGTAAAGACGGGCAACTATACTTAATTACAGCAGCTCACAAAATTATATTGATGCGTGGCTGGAAACTGGAGATAAAAAGACAGACAGTTGATTGAGCTTCATGTGCCTTCCATTGAAGCTTGTATGTGTAGTTTTATAAATTTTTTTTCACAGTCTTCCTCCAAAATAAGAGCTGAAATATTTTTGAAAAGCATTACTTCTCACTGAGCTGTCTGGACTTTTGTATTATTACTATGTGTAAGTTTTGTGGGTTTGGCTTGTAAGAGGTTTTTTTTAACAAAAATAGTGTCATGCTATTTGTGCTTCTAGAAATAACAGTATTTGCAGCAGGACAACTGTTCACGAGGTATTCAAAGTCCTTTCAAGGCAGACGAGTATCTACGTGTTGCAGAACAGGAAAACAAAATGCTGAGATAAAAAATGTGCTTGTAAGTCTCTGTGATACTACCAAACAGATGTGCTTTTGCACATTACCAGTATCACCTCTGACACCGTGTTTACTTCAATTGGTTCAAAGGGTTCTTTTGTCATAAATTAGTTTTGAAGCCCACTAATGAGTATTTTTGTTGCTTATTTGCTGCGAGAGTATCTCTAATGTACAGCCTTGACATTTTTTGACCTTGACAGATCCTGAGAGGCTGTAGGAAGAAAACACAAATTCCTCACTTATATAAGCTGATTACTATTAGTAAAGTCCGCATTTAAGAAACGTTTATAATCACATTTGGAGGCGATTCTCATATAGGCTTTTAATTTGGTACTGATGTGCTTCAAATGGAGATGTTTTCACACTCTAAAGAACAAAAAAATCCACATCAGCTGAGCAGATATTGGTAATTCATGATGAAGCTAACATTTTGAAGTGCAGGCAAGAGATAGCACTTCACAGGAGCAAGTCTACATGGGAGTTCAGGTGTTGTGAACTCTGGATAAATAAATTAGTCAGAAAATAGCCAGGAGTAAGCTCAGTTCATCTTTAAAAAATAATTCATGCTTTGTATGAAATTCTATTTCCACTTGAAATAAGGACAGTGCTGATTCTCCTTCTAGAGATTTTGTTTCTTTAAGTTGGTTGTAGTGCGATAGAATAGAATGCAAGTACAGAGATTTATAATTTTACAGCTATTCATCTTTATAAACGAACAAACAGAAAAAAAAAATAGGGAAGAAAGAAAAAAGTAGTCACATACTGGCACTCCTTACAGGTTATGTCAAGTGTTATTCAACTCCAGAAAGCAGTGGTGAAACAAACATAAAGGCAATTATGTCTTACATCTTATTATGTCTTATTAAGGAAATTATGTACTTGCGTGTGAGTTTTCATATACTTCATAGTATTGGTATAAATAATGCAGACAGTATGGCAGCTTTTGCTGTGCAAAATAACACAGCATCCTAGAAAACATCTCAGATACTCGTAAGTCATATGAATTTTTGCTCTATAAGCATAGCTGACATAAAATAATTTTTTTTCTTAATACTTTTAAGGTTTTGAGGATGATGGTTATGTTTCAATTATGTTTCAACTAGTCAAATTGGTTGTATAATTCCTTAGTTTTTTAAATGACTTAGCTTCAATCAATCTATGTGTCCCCCAAAAGGACATACTGGATTCAGAGTTACTTCACCTCATTAATCGTAATTGATGTATTCCCCTGAAAAGGAATACCTATTCTTAGATGTAACATAAAACCACTCTATTAATAAACTATTAATAGACTATTTTCATCTATAGCAAAAGACATATATCTGAATGGTAGTTAAGCAGACAGACAAATCTATTGTCTACTCAACTGTTTGAGATTTCTTTTAGTTAATTTGATAAGTTAAAAATTAATTCCTTGTCTTATTGTGAGCCACAGTTTATATGTTTTAGGTTAAATATTATTTTGGCATTCATCAGGATATTTTTGTTTTAGAAATCATATTATGAACCTTGAAGAAATAATATTCTTATTAGTTTAGCCCCAGGTTTGTATTTCCTTAAATATGTTAATATCTGCATTTTGTGATGTCTATCTCTGTTAGTTGTTATTTGCAAGTTATGCCAGCATAGATTAATAAACACTTCCTAACAAATTTTCTTGTTACTAAGAAATTTTCTTGTTACTGTCTCTGTTCTGTAGTATTTTCTGATATTTTAATTCTCTTAAATCTTTTAAAGATTTTTTAAGTCTTTTTTTAAATTATTTTTCCCTCAATTTCATTTAGTATCACGTGTCTTGTCTAGGGCTTTGTTTGGTTGGTTAGTTTGGGGGTTTTTAGCGATGTAAGTATGTGTTATGAACTTGTATCTGGTAGCAACTGGCTGAAATCAATAATTTTTTTTTAGTTCCTTCCTTCCACTTGGAGTACTGTGGCCCAACATTAGAAGGACATTCACCTGTTGGAGCAGGTCCAGAGGAGGGACACAAAGATGATCAGAGTGCTGGAGCACCTCTCCTATGAAGACAGGCTGACAGAGTTGGGGCTGTTCAGACTGGATAAGAGAAGGCTCTGGGGACACCTTATTGCCCCTTCTGGTACCTAAAGGGGCTACAGGAAAACTGGGGAGGGACTCTTGATCAAGGAATGGAGCGATAGGATGAGGGGTAGCAGTTTTAAACTGAACGAGGGGATATTTAGATTATATGTTAGGAAGAAATTCTTTACTTTGAGGGTGGTGAGCTCCTGGCCCAGGTTGCCCAGAGAAGTTGTGGATGCCCTGTCTTTGGAGGTGTTCAAGGACAGGTTGGACGGGGCTTTGAGCAATCTGGGAGTTGGAACCAGATGTTCCTTAAGTTCCCTTCCAACTCAAAATATTCTATGACTCTGTGATTCTATGATTTTGTGATTCTATGATTTTTTGATTCTATAGTTCTGTGATTTTGTGATTCCTTTTATTTAGGAATGCTTTTACCGGCTAGAGAATCTCTTTTGTAATCTCTTTGTTGACTAATCTCTGATTTTATGACCTAGGATATTCGGGTTTGGGTAGGGTTTCTTTAAGAAGATTTTTCACTTCATTTTGGAGATTATTTTTTATGCAATAGACCTTGTAGAGGCATGAGAACTTTGGAAGAAATAGCTAAAATATTTTGATGACTTTTTGATTTGAGTGTTACTCCCAAATTTTCTTTGTTGCTATTTGGGCAGGCTTTAAAAACCTGACCAAAAAGGTTCCATCAGTAAATCGTTAATGTTGGTGTTTCTGAAAAAGAATGTAGAATCTGTTCCATAAAACCTGACAGATATTTATTGTAATTGGAATAAGCCTTTCACACTCTTTAAAAATTCCTAGCAAAATGATAGCTGTGGGAACTTTGGCTTGGGCTTCACACTGTGTGGTGTTTTGAGGCTAGAAATGAACTACCAGACTAAAGTCAGCTAATTTTAAATTATTATTTATTTATTTATTGGTGCATTAAGTAAAATGGATGAATTAGGCAGTTAAATTAATATTTTCTCGGGTTAGCAGGTTCTTCTTGTCTGTATTTATTCAGTCGGCAGCCAGTTTCCTCACCAGACTGGAATTTCCAACAAATTAATAAAAGGAAATTTAGGAAAGTACTGGAGGAATGAGCATAAGGAATTTATTGCTTAGTATGGTAAAGAGTTGTTCCATCTTTTTTGGCTCATTTGTCACATTATGAAGGGGAAGGCTGTGGTGTTCAAAAACTGCTCACATTAACAGATCGGAGGTGGGAGAGGGGATGGGGTGATGATAACTGAGAACAGGTCTTTACCATATGGTAATGGTTATAAAACAAACTATAATCTATGCTGGATATGCTATTACTGGATTATTCCCTGATATAATTTAATAAATCTGTAGGCTAGTCAGATGATACTTCTGGTATATTATGTTTCTTCTCTTGGTGCCCATGACAAGATTGCCAGTACTTAATATCAAAAAGAAGACAAGTAAACTGAACTTAACAAATTTCAAAAAGTTCATTTCATTGTATTCAACAGGCCTTGAAAGAGAGGTAGAAACAATGATGTCAAATGTTTTGCATATTAAAAAGGTGTGAAAAAAGCAAGGATGTGATTTGAAGAAACATCTTTCAGTTTTTTTTTTCAAATATTATTTGGCCTTGTGATGACTTTTTATTTCTGCTTCAGCATTTACATGGACAGACGGCTAATGTGTTCAACTGAAATTACTGCTGCTCTATGTCTAAATGGTGATTTTGTGTAGGAATTGGGAATATTTATGTAATTTCAATGAATGTGGAATCTCATACTACTCTATACATACATAGGTTTAAGGTTTTTTAGTCATGTCCTTTACTACTTAGAAGATAATAAGTAAATTTTGCTCCATCTAATCTACAATACCTCATTCTGCTAGGTAAATATTTATGCCTTGGGAATCACCTTCAATTTTTCCATCTATTGAAAAACATAGCTACATTGCAAACATGCATGACTATATTACTTTCCAGGATGTTTTACAAATTCGTAAGTTTTTAAGCTTTAAAACAAAGGAATGCATCTGAATTTTAAAACAAAATGTAACAGCAGAGCAACAGAACTTCTCCTGGCGCAATCACCTCCATGCTTAGTGTTTCACGTTCAACTGCTTTTATACACATGGATGAAAAAATGCATTAGGAACAGCGTAGAAAGTAGACAAAGAGGATGTCATGTGTGTCTCTGCTTGAAGCTCTTGGGCTTCATGCACAACAGTACTGATTCACAAGAAACAATCCAAGGCAATAAGCTCTGAAGGAGAAAAATATATCAAAAGCTTTTTCACTTATGACATGTTTCTCAGGAAATAAGTATTATGGAAACGTTAACTTCCCGGTTTTGTACCTTATCTGTTTGATACCTGAATGCTTGAATGTAGAGTTTGCATAAGGTATCACACAAGCAACTTGTTCTTATCCTTCAGAATAAAGACAGTAAATATGATTTATATCTATAAACAAAGCTTTTATCAGCCCATTCCTAAAGTGTCTTATGAACTGACTTGGAAACTGTTCACATTATTCTCCAGAGAAATTCTGTTTTTCTTTACAGCTCATTCATTGAAATACATGTATTTTTTGAGAAATGTAACAAATGAAAAACGTCTGTGTCCTTTGCTCTTCATGTCAGTAGTAATCAACACTAACCTGCTTGAAATTTATGGTTAAAGCACAGTGAAAAGCACCAATATACATGGCCAGTTCTGCCAAAATGTAACAAACCTGAAAGCCATCACGAAAATGCAAGAAATAATGAGGACCCCAGACAAAAATGTTAGTTTGATTTTCTATTTTTTTTCCAGTCTGTTAAAATTTGCTCACTTTTTTGTTGCACTGCAATTATTGGAGCAAAAAAGGGGCTCTTTTCAGAAACCATTCTTATAATAAAGGAAGATCAGTAATAAGTATAATGCATTCAT
Source organism: Charadrius vociferus (assembly GCF_000708025.1). Lineage (NCBI taxonomy): Eukaryota > Metazoa > Chordata > Aves > Charadriiformes > Charadriidae > Charadrius > Charadrius vociferus. The sequence goes on along the minus strand of NW_009648822.1, from coordinate 3,501,433 downwards.
CTTTCAAATTTTTATTGATTTGTAGATCAACAATCTATAGATCTGATGAAGGTTCTTGTTACCAACTTAAAAATTTTAAACCTTAAAAGTTTAAAAACCTTCACTTGGGAAAATGCAATTTTATTTTATCTCATGTAAAACTGGAGTCTTTAAAGCTGAAACTTTCTCTTCTCATTCTCTTGTGGACATATATGCACATGCATTTATATATTTGGAGGAAATGTCGCTGCGGTAGCAGAAAGAGGTTTGCATTACCAAATAATTGCACAACAGGAGAGGATCTGTAGATAGGAATGGTTCGTGCTGAGGGTCTGATGATCACTGCGTATGTGCTGTGAAGGTTTACTTCAGATTAGCTACAACTGTGCCTGTAGGCTGAATACCCATTAGTGACTGGAAAAGATGTTCCAGCACAGTGTCAAAAGGAATTCAAGTTATCTGCTCTGAGATCACCCCCTGATATTAACTGAAGCATAGGAAACAGATATGCTAAAAAGCTTTCCCCGGATCCAGCCTAGAATGTTAAAGGCTACATAATCATTACCTGACATCACTAAAGTTGGCAAGTTCGTATTTTTGAAAAAGTTACAGAATGTTATAGACAGGTAGGTTATTTATACATAACTGAAATCACTGTAGAAGGAAGAACGCATGAAAAGCTCCTTTTAAATTCTGGTCTTTTCTTTTCTTTCCTTTCCTTTTTTTTTTTTTTCTTTGTCTGAGGTAATATAGAGCTTCAGTATTGGAACAAGTGATTTTTTAGTTTTGATTACCTTCTTACATTCTTTCATTGAACTCCAGTAAAAAAAAAAAAAAAAAAAATTATAATCAAATACTGTTTGAAGATTATGTTTGAGACTAGGAATTTTATAGTGTCTGAGGCAGGTTGAAAAAAGTCAAGTAAAATATTATTTTACAATAGAGCAATTATGTCGTTACTCCATTAGAATGAACAAACTGAGATATAATGTATAGTAAATACAAAATCCAGAAGAAATTAAAACTCCCAAAGCAGTCATTCTGAGAAGCAATCATGTCATGCCTTCCCAAAATACACCTAATTAACAAAAGCTGCGAGAGTCTAAATAATAGGCATTTTCTGTTTGAAAAGCTTTTGCATTTCTTGAAGTGATATACATTAATATCTGAATATAAAAAACATTTTAAGTTGAGCAAGTTTTCAGAATCTGTTTCTGAATAACACATAAGCACAGAGAGTGAGTCAAAAAGTTAGAAAGATGACCTGCAAAGAAATAAGAAAATTGAGAAGAACAGTAGTTCTGTGAAATCTCTAGAACCAGGAAATTTTTGTATCTTACAGAACTGTGTCTTGTGGGAGAGCTTCAGTATATATGCACTTATATATATGAATAGAATACCAATAAGGGTTAAATCATATTGCAGTTCACTCAGTGGAACAAAAAGGTTCTATTAAAAAAAAAAAAAACAACCAAAAACAAAACCACACCTAAACCTAACAACTTTTGCCAAAATGTAGACTACCCATCTGACAACCTTAGTTAAATTTGGCTATGCCATATTTATCTGGAAAGCTCTGCCAAGCAAGCTCTGAGGTCCCTTTTTTTCCTCTGCAACCTGAATTCTACCTCACAAATCCTGGAAGCTGTGAGGTCTATGGGAACCTGAATTTTAAGACTAAATTCTGTTGAAAGTTTGCCTTGTGTGACGCAATTAAATGTAAGATTAAATTGTGTTGAAAATTTGCCTTGACACTATATCACAAAATGTTTTGCTTTTAATGATTGTCTTTCACAGAAAAATTCTGTCTTCTTCTATGATAGGCATTTCAACTATGGTAGCAAATTTACTTGTTTTCCTCACTGGTGATTCATTTCTAGAAAAAAAATGCAAATTAAACTTGACAAATATCAATTTGGTCAACTAAAAATACAGGAGTTTGTCTTCTACCTTTTTATTCTGTCAGTTAAGTATACATCGGAGCACTCCAATATCAGCACAACTCATGATCTTGCCCAAACATTTTGTTCTACTTGAATGTTGATGGGATGTTTCTTAGTGTCTCAAAGACCATAGGCTTTCTTCAAATTACAACCTCTTCTAAATTGCTGTCTTTGAGCTCTTAACTGGCTCTGACTTTTGTGGTATCGGATAGTACTTGCCAAAGGAAAGATACAGATACTTATTTTCTCCAGAGTTTAATTTTGCTATACATTGTAGAAAGCAAATTTTAGTCTTATTAATATACGTTGCATAAGAAAAATTCTCAGGTTTGTGTTACACCAGTATTTTATCATTGTGTATATAATGGGAAACAAGAAAAAAAATCTTTATTTTCAAGCACAAGAGTCAACATGTAAAGGCAATAATTTGCAAAAACTTCAGTTTGCACTGTGATCATAGGAGGTACCAATAAAATAATGATGGAAGTGTTTACTCTGAAGAGATCAATATTAAACAGAGATTACTAACCTCCTTCTCTCCACCATGTAAAAGGGGCAGTTTAATCTTAATTTCAGAGAAATCCTTCACTAGAAAAAGAGTTGTTCTTAGAAGCTGATCTTTTCAGGACATATTCAAACTGTAAGTTGCTATGATTCACCTGCTGAAATGAATGGTAGCTATTTATGCACTTGATTATTAAAGTTATTAAAGTGTTTTTCCCCCAGAACAAAACAGGAGCACTTCTTGGTTAAGATGGATCTCTGTCACAAAAGACTTTACCTTGGAAATATCACATTATTAACAGCTAGAGAATAGAAAGCCCCTCTTCACTAGTATTCAGTATTTCACTACTACCAGTGTTTTCTTGTACTGTCCTTCCTGTGTGAGATATGTCTTAAGTAATGGGGCACAGACTTCACTAATCAACCATTTCTAATTGGGTTGGGTACTGATAACACTTTCCTTGCTAACTATTTTGGAATCCGTATGAGCATCCCTGTAGTAGAAATATGAACTTTTTTTTTTTCTTTTCTTCCCATAGGATGTTCTCATTTTCCTTTTTGTTAGTACAAATAATTGTTACTGTACTCTCAGTTGCAAATATAGATGGCTGACTGAGTGCATAATGGAAATGTGGCTATTAAATACTGTTAAACATATAAAACAAAGAGTTTTTGCATAGGTACACATGTGCAGCTTAGGACTATAGGAAAAATTCTCTGAAACTTTTGCCAACAAATTAGTTTATATTGTGTGAGAGTACAGTCATACGCATATGCTGCTTTACCTTTAATATTTCATCATTTTAAATTCAGATGATTCACTTAAAAGTCAATAACTGATAATAAATTGGAAGTGTCAGGGGATGTATAAAATTCATAAAACAGGAAAATAATCAAATGTTGTATGGCATGATGATGGTTACAAAAAATAATTGTTCTCAGCTTCATCAACCTCATATAATGATCTTCTTCTAAAGGTCAGAAATAGACTGAGGCCTGCACTGAAAATGTATTATTTCAAGGTCAAGCTGACTACTTGTCAACTGAGGATCTGAACTCAAGATGTATATGATCCATGAGGTTTGGGGTTTAAATTGCTGGACACCATAAAAAACATTAAGCAAATTAAACTGAATTTTCCATGAGCTCACTGAAAATTTATCTGGATTAATCTTTTTTTTTTTACAAAGAAAAAATGTTAAAACTTTTAAATAGTATTTAGTTTGACAGAGTTTTTTATACTTTTCCTCCTGTCTGGCAAGCCAAATGATGTAGTGAAAGCTTTTCTGTACGTTTTAAAGCTCTTTTTTCTAGACATACTTATGTTACGCTTAAATAGGCTGTTTATGGTAAGTTCAAGTGCCTTTTAATAATTTCACTTTTTACACCTTCACTTTTGAACAGAAAAAAATTGAGATTTACAAGTCCCCCTCTAGATCAATGTAAGCTATTAATTTACATAAAATTTCACAATTTCATACTTTACCATTGTCACTTTAGATAGCTTTGTGAATCTTGAGGCATTGCTTTTTCTTTTTCTTTTTTTTTTTATTTTGCAAATACAGTTTTCTTTGAAATATTGCTTTTTTAAAGTTTTGAAACTTAGTTGAATCGATAGATTTTTGTACAGAGTTTTTAGAAACTGATGATTGGATTTCATGTATATTTTCCAGGTTTCTTTTGTGTAGTCTGCTGTCAATACCACTTTGATGACACCAAATACAAACCATTATTTCGTGTTTATGCAAGACCACTATTAGTCTTGTCTTGCACGTACAACGATAATGAGTCTCCATTAAACTCCATGCCAACAGAAATAAGCAAGTAGCAGAACTTCTGTATCTTCTCCATGAAAAATCAATTTTTATCATCTTTTTCCTTAATCTGAATTTAATAGTATTCTCATACAAGGTCTCCATTTAAACCTAAAGTGGAACCTCCCGTTCTGGAGGGAGAGTAATACAAATTACGATTTGAATTGCATCAAATTAGACTTATTTACAATAGATTTCTAAATCCTAAATTGATTTGAATCATTTCACTATCTACATTGACAGCATGAATTCAGGCAGTAAATCTCAATTAGCTCCACCGAAGCTGGGTGATTTAACTGAGGTTAACATTCATTACATGTAAATCTATTCTACATCTAGTTTGTTAGTTCAATGCAAAACTAAAACTTTTGTCAACAAATAAAAACCTGAGAGAGCTTCAAAACAAATATTATTTGAGCTTGTTCATCTAATATAGGATTGTTTTCATGACAAAGACCCATTTAGTGAAGACAATCTCTATGAGGAAAAAAAAAACAGAACAAACAAAAACCCCACCAAAACCAACAACCCCCAAAACTCAATGAACATCTTGCATTTGCATTGAAGTTCTAGAGAATCTTGGAGATGATCCCATGATGAAATTTTCCCTCACAGGATGATAAGCTATCTCAAATGAATGCAAGTATATTTTCAATGAAATTCTGAAGTGTCAGGGTAAGTTAGATAAAGAATAAACAAAATGAACATTAACAACTTGTCTGTGCCCTATCCTATTTATCTATGTGTTCTAAAAGAAATAAAGGGTAAAATTCTTGAACCACAGGCTACTGTGTGTAACCTCTTGTTTAACTAGTGTTTACAGGGATGATAATCTGAAAAATATATGCTATTTTGTGCACTGATGTGTCTCACAAACCTAATGAAGTTCTTTGAGGTAATCAGCAAGTGCCTGAACAAGGGGAATATCCAGCTAATCTAAATCTACTTAGATTTTTCAAAAATTCATTCAGCTATACTCTTTACCAAAACATCTTGCAAAATCCCATACATTGTGGGATAAAAGGGGAAGATTCTCATGCAGATAAACAATAACTGGTCAAAAAAAAGGTGAATAGTGTTACTCTCAAAGTAAAGAAGTTTTTCCTCACATTAAGATGGAATTTCCTCATGTTGAGATGGATTATCTAGTTGTAGGTTGCTATTAGATCCTTTTTCTCCCAACCTGCACTCTCCCAGAATGAACAAGCCCTTTAACTTCTCCTCATAGGTGAGATGCTCTTGCCCTAGCAGTCTTGGTAACCCACTACCGGATGAATCCAATATTACTCTGAAAATGGTATAACAAAAACTGAATAGAGTGTTACAGTTATGGCCTCATTAGTGCCAATCAGAGGTAAAGAATAACTATGTAACAGGAGAACATGCTTTTCACTCATTTTTGACTGGCTGCCCACCCAGCCTCCTAGTCCTTTTCAACATGATGCCCACCCAATCTCCTAGTCCTTATCATCAGAGCTGCCACCCAATCAGTCGCTTCCGGGCCTGTACTTACCTGTACCCCTCTAATTCCCACAATGAGGTTATTCTGCCCTAGATGGAAGACTTTGCACTTCTGGTTGTTGCAATTCATAAGGTTTCTGTAAGACTGGTAGTAGAGTTTTCAAAGTTCCTCTGGACTGAAGTTCTACCACTACGCATATTAAACATTTCACCCCAATTGATTATAATTAAAAATTTGTTGAGAGTGCTTTCTTCTTCATTGCCTAGGCTGGTGATTAAAGTATTAAACCATACTGGCCTTAGCAGCAACCCCTGGGTTAATTCGCTTGTTAGGGACCCACTGTTGGGTGACAAAGCATTGACTGGAGCCTGGAGAGCCAGCCAGTTTCATTCCACCTAACAGTTTGTTTATTCAGTCCATATCTCCTCAGCTTCCAAATGAGAACGTTATGGGAGAATGTTTAAGGCACTCTTAATCATGGTATGTTGCATCACCACTCTTCATCATCACAACCTTTTGTGATCAGTCTGGTCATGAATGATTTGTTACTGGCAAATCTGTATTGACTCTTTCAGATTATCTTAATGTCTTAATGTGCTTGGAAATAGATTAAAAAAAAAACAACACATGGTTGGGATCTTTCAAGGACTGAGATTAACTAGACCATATTTCCCCAAACACTTGTCCTTGCTCCTCTTAAAGACGCCATCTTCAGGCATCATGGACCCTCCCTTAATTGCATGACATTTCACAGGTCATAGCAGCCTTTCTCTTTCAGCACGCTCAGGTGAAATCCACCTGGCCCTGTGAATCTCAACACACTTACCTTCTGTACATAGTTTCTAATCTAGTCAATCACCCATGTCAATCCTGATATGATTGTTTCTTACCTTAGTCTTCTGAGCTTCTCTCCTGTTAAAATTTCTATATATGTGTGTGCTTACATTATAAAGCCTTCTCACTTTTGGTTAAAACTTTCTTTTTCCTTTTTCTTTTTTTTTTTTTTTTTTTTTAAGAGCTTTCTATCATTTAGCAAGGTATTTCCAATTGCTGCTGAATGATTATAAGTCTTAAAAATAAGCCTTCAGCAAAAACTGTTGTATGTGTCAAACATACATTTTGTTAACATTGCTGTTATCAGGCCATAAGAGCACTTCACAATTGTAGCAGAGACTGTGAAGCTTTCAGAGCTTTCATTCAGTTAATAGAAGCCAAAAGTTTACAGTGAAGAAAATACAGAGCAGGCAACTATCTTTGAAAGTGTAACTGCTTGGCACACAGAAGAAAGCAGTATTTAAACAAGATTTTTAGACATGCACACACAAAAGAAAGTGTATTACTTTTCTCTCACAATGGAAATTCTGTTCCTAGCAGTCACGTTTGTATTAACTGAAGTTAGTGTGAAATTGTGAAATCTGTTATTACAGTCTGCATGAACAGCCACTCTCGCCAATATCACAAGGAGACCACATAAGAGATTCTGCCAGTTCTTTCGTGGACGGGCATAATAAAAAGATATAAAGGCCATGCCTGGTTGAACCAAGTACCTCCATGTCGGCTTTTTTCTCCATAATATTTGGGAGACTGTATTTCTGACTAAATGAGGGAGAGGAAGTCAGACAACATATGTCCTGTAATACAGGAGATGTCTCTACTCAGATGTGACATCCAGGCATTAATGGAAAGTGTTACAAGGATGCAATAAATATGACATTCTTCGGCTTAAGGGAGACCATTTTTTTGTAATTTAAGTCTCAGATGTCAATCTGGGGCAGGTGGGGGAGAAGGGGCAGGTAGGAAGAGAGAGAGAAAGAAAGAATTTATATTACCCTTTTACTGCTTTTTTTTCACAGGTATGCCTTTTTCAGAAAAGCAGAGAGGTTGTTGAGGCCCCATCCCTGGAGGTGTTCAAGGCCAGGCTGGAGGTGGCCTTGGGCAACCTGGTCTAGTGGGAGGTATCCCTGCCCATGGCAGGGGGGTTGGAACTCGATGATCTTCAAGGTCCTTTCCAACATAAACCATTCTATGATTCTATGATTCTATGCTCTTCAGACAAAAATCTGGATATTAACCATCTTAGAGTTCAAATTCCCATGTATAAACCCAGAAATTGTTTTAACTCTGTTATAGAAATCAAGCTTCCTTGCTGAAGTCCAAAAAGACTTACCCACATTGTCAGTTCTTTGGATGTCTCCTCCTCATTCAATCGGATCTCTTTCCTCCATTCATGGGAAAAAAAACAAAACAAAACAACAAACCAAAAAAACCCCACAAATAATTTATTAATCTGTGGAATCTGGTTGGAGTCAGGGAGCCCAGAGAGGCTGCTCCGTGTTCCTGAATCAAAGGCTGGCACAGGACATTCGGAGTCCATCATGTTTGTGTAATCTTTTCCTGTGTTTATTTTCTTGACACAGGACACAGGATCTCAAGGGTCCTTCTCTAGACAACCACTGCCCTCTCATCCCAGAGGTTATGGGGTGGATTGGTGCTGTATTTCCTACACATATCCTGTTCAGTTCCATTTAAATTCAGGGATTAAGCTTTCCTGGAAGTTTAATGACATCTTTCATTAGTCCTTTATTTTTGCTTCATCTCTCACTTGGCAATAAATGGCATAAATGTCAGTTCCACAGTAAAATGCAGAAATGCGATGTCAGCACATATTTCTTACAAGTCTCACTGCTTGAGAATTGTGGTCACAATTTATGCCACTGAGGGCATCAGTCTTTGAAGTGAAGCTTTGTAAATGGCAAACCTGTGTTATATATGATCTTCAACAGATAGCTGATTATGAGGATGATGAGAGATGTGAAGCTTAGTTGACAGTAACACTTGAGTAACTTTGCAGGGACACCATTTATTAACGATGTCGTTCAGCAACTCCCTGATTCTTCTTCTGTGCCCAAATTATATTTGATGGAACATTTACAGGACAATAATGAAGATCATTCAGGATAGTTAATTGTCTGGGATGGTACAGACCTAGTTCAGAGACTTTAAAAAATAAAATAATTCTCTTTCTACTATGAATGAGAACAGTTGTTCATTTTTTCTGTGCATGAAATGAAGGGGAAACCTCAGATTAAACCATATATCTTAAGAATCTGAGCAGAAAGCATTTTAATGATTACAGAATGTCATCAATTTTAGGTCCTTAACTGGAGGATTGCTAGATATAAAAGATTATCTAGAAAAAAAAAAAAAAAAAGCCTTTTTTCAACAGTTAGGCTTCTTAGCTGAAGAAGATTTCTGAGTACTTTGAGCCATAGATAGTCTAAAAAAAAAAGATACTATTATACAAAAGCCAAGTCTTGGATGAAAAATTGCTACTGCTCACGTCAACACATTTGCAGTAGTGGACTTTCAAAGATATGCAATGATACATGTGTGGCATTTTAGGTTAGACTTTCTCCCTTTATGCTGAAAAAGAATTGCTAAATAAACACTTGTTCCTAGAACATGATGGCAGTCACGGTACTACAGGTGACAGGATGAATGAAATGTCCCAAGAAAGTACATTTCAGTGTTAGAACAGGGGAGTGAAAGAAACCTAGATCTTCGCAGGGATGGAATAGAAATTCAGCAGAGGCTTGTGATAGGGCCACAGCACACGTGCATATAGCTTCTGCAAGCTCATAGCTATATGACTTTGTCTTATTAGCAGACAAGATACTGTCTTATAACTTTCCTGCTACTTTTGTTTTAATAAAATTATGAAACATTAATTCTATCACCTGCAGCTCTAGGCTACAATATTTAAAAGACCTTAAAAGTATTACGTGCAAAAAATACACCAAGGTCCTCTGAGGGCTGGGTGTGCAACTTCCTAGTCTTTCTGAGAATCCTAGCCTCAGGTTAAAGCAGAAAAAACCCAGAAACCTGATCTCATTAAGCTCAAAACAGTAGCCAAAACTCCTTCAGTCATGTTAGTCCTAATGATTGTTCTACGTTTGAGTCCCTTGTGGTATGAAAATGATTCTCCCATGCATTGTAGGAAAATTAATCGTCCCTTGTCCTTTTGCCCTTTCAATAGCTAGCAAATGTATGTTCGCTGACAGCAGCCATTTTCTTGACATCGTATCTCTGAAAGTTGAAATCCTGAGTTTATAAATAGGATATAGCCTTTTGCTAACCCTCTTTTCTTAACTGTTGCATTAGATGTGATTAATGAAGACCACAGCCTATTGCTTTCTTTCTTCTAATAGCTAGAGCTAATAGCAATTTCATGCCCTTAGTATTTTGACCTGAAGAGCTTACCATGAATAGAAAGACTTCAAGAAAGTATTGTAATTTCCCCCCTCCTCCTAAGTAGAAGGAAAAATATTCTATTAGAGCTGAGAGCCCTGAAATTCTTAACTAAGAGACAAGATCTCCTGCTCCATCTTACTAATAATATTAAGACCCCTGAAACACACATAATTTAATACAATACGTAAATGTGAAAGGAAAGAACAATGCATAGAAGACTGCAGTCTCAAAGTTCTGTTCTGCAATGCTCAAGTAACTTTCACTGAAGGAACTAATTTTTATATTAGTTACTCTTAGAGCATTATAAAACATTTATGTTACTTTACAGTAGCTCATCTGAAAGAAATAGAAGAGTCAATTTTGATTAAAGATACTTTTTACACCACACCCTTTTGTTTTCAGAAATCAATTAATTTTCTTAAAATCTTGATAGAAGAAGCATCATTATTTTGCTAGGTTTAGGGTTTTTGACAATTGCCTAGGATAGGGTAGAGAGTCCATGGAAGAGTTGGAAAATTAAGATCACCCAGTCTAAACTATGAAGTCATTTACAGTATAGTGCTCTCCTCTACAGTGGGAAGTTGAAAGAATTATTTGATGTGGATCAAATCAAACATTTGGATAAGAACTCAGATATAAATCTAATGATTTGTGGGTTTATGTACGAACATACCTTACTGGGCTAGGTTTTTTCTGAATTATAAATCTACACCATTTCTACACTTTTTTAACTTGATGAACTGAAATAGGAACTGAAGTCTTGATCATTAGAGTCAAGAATGTTGCTGTGAATATGATTAGTTCAACGAATCCATTACTGTTTATATGTATAGGTATTTGTTTATGGCATGCATCAGCATGTATATCTCTCCATAAGTCCTATAACTCTAAAACGAGAACAATCTGGATTTTCTTGCAAATTGCTTACGTACAAATCTCAGCAGACAAGCCTGACAGATTTCTTCATTATATTAAACAAATGGGTATCTAAAATAATTAACTTAATGTGAAAACTTTATTAAATTGCATTTTGGAATTTAAGCTTCCTGTTTTATACCATATTAAAAGTGATCATGCTGAGGATGACAAATAATCAGGAAAAATTAGACAAACTCATCCACAGAAAGTAAAATTACATCTCCTTCCAAGCTGGCAATCCTGGCTTTGTCAAGCAGCAATTGTTCCACAATAATCACGGGAACAACAATATTAATATACTCAACAAATTATAAATGATATCAACAACAAAATTAAACATACTGAAAGAAAGCAACTGTAACTTACATCTTCACTAAATGTAAAATATTTGTACGCTATTACATTTCAACAAACTATATAAACTCTCACTTTAAAGATGGAAGGTATTACATACAGACTGTGGCAATCGTTCAAGGACTGTTTTAAAAAGATGTTACGAAAATAATTTTAATCTTTCATTTATTCAGATGCCTAATTTATTTTTTCATTATTTTTGTATCATAGCTTTATAAAAAAAACTGTCACAGTGTTTGTGACTTTACAACCAAATATATGCAAATAAGAACAGATACTGGAAATTGACTTTGAAAATTTTAAAGTTTACATTCACAGAGAAATTAATTCAGTGTAGCCAGCATGGATCTCACTCTGCAGTTTACTGTGCATATTTTTTTTCTGTGTAGGGAGGAAGCCTGTAATCTTTCCCAATTTAATTAAGAGGACACGGAAGGATTTTTGATGGAGAGGTGTGTGCTACATATACACTCAAAGTCTAGTTCTCTGTATGCATTTCTGGTACTGTATCTCAGTCCCTGCAATCATTCAATTTTGTTGGTGTGTTTCTGTAGTCACAATATCATATGCATATAAATTATTTACAAATTATATAAAACATCATCTGTGTTTGCACACTGGCAATGAATCCCGTTATAAACAAAAGAACATTTAAAAGGATTGAGTTTTGCTTAGACAGAAGGGGATGCTGAGCATTTTGCAAGAAGCAATTACCAGGAAGCCCCAAGGCACCTCCTTACTTTCCTCCTCTACTCCTACACACTCAAGGACAGCAGGTGGTAAATTTTATTTTCCAGACTTTCACCAGCTTCACTGGAACCTTAATCAGGTCCTGAACACCCAGACACACCCAGCAGTTCAAGGGAGGGTCAAAGCAAGCCCCCTTCATCACAGACTGAAGCTCTTACAAGTCCCGGCTACCAGGCTGAAGTGTCTCTCCTTCCCTCATTCATGATGAAACGAGAGCATAACTGCAAACTCTTAATTACTCTGCAGCTTGGGTTCAAGCAGTGATGAGCCGTTATTTAATCTGTCGTCAGCTTTAACCAAGCTCAGATGTGACAAGGGAGGAGTGCTCTGCTGCTAGCACCAGGGTCATCAGACCACGGTGGCAGCTGCCGACTTGCTGACAGGGCTCTGGCAAAGGCATGAATGACACAATCTCTACCTGATGGCACTTCAGCACAACCCTGAGGTCTCCGTGTCCCAGTGCACAGGCAAGAGCATGGATGTTGTGAAGAGACCGCTTCAGCACCTCATGCTGTCACCCTTCTTCTGTGGCATTGCCTTGGTTTTCTTTCTAGGGTGACATGTTTTTGTTGTTGTTGTTGTTTTGGGGTTTTCTTTCATTTTGATGTACTGTGAGAAAAAAAAAATAAATATTGAAATATAATTTCTCTTTTTTATCCATTCCTGCAGATAGCTATTCATATATTAATATATAATAGTAATATAGCATATTAAGGAACATGGGAATAACAGTTTGTTGAAACCAGAGCTGATAAAAATTTGTTGGTGTCTTGATGGAAAAAAAAAAATATTCTTTTCATTAAAATATACTTTAGCTCCGGGGGTGTTCTCTCCTATCTTTCCTCACCATCTCTTCTTGTAAGACAAACTGCAAGCAGACATGGTGTCAATAAACAGTTAACAAGGGGAAGACACACAAAAGTTATCTAGCTGTCCAGCTTTGAATATCAGTAAAAAGAGAAAGTTTGCTCTTAATGCAATGCATTAGGCAAAGCAGATTCCTCTTCCAGTATGTCATTTAGCTTTCATACTTTTAAAATCATAGCTTAGACTTCAAGGCTTTCCTTGATTTCTTAAAAACTTTTTTCTCTTATCAGTAGTGATAAGTTTGGCAAGTGAATATGCAGTGAAAGCTATGGTGTTAGAATAGAGCAACCCATTATTTTATTGCTTAGCACTGGAAATGTCCTGAGGAATTCACTGCTTCAATAACATTTAAAAACTTCCAACCACCTTCTCTGTAGTTCAGGCTGTTGTCATCATACCCACACTTTTACTAGCTTTGGGTTACGAGTTTACAGGTTTGAGCACTTATTTTCAATGTACTTAGGCATGCAGGACAATTTTTTTTGAAGAGTAAATATTGACATTGTAGCAGTGTAAAAACTTAGGATAAAGTGTATAAAATTTAAGTGCAATTTCTCTCTCTCAAATGATAACAGGATTTTAGAAAATCAATTTTTTTTTTTTTTTTTTAACTGGACATGGAGAGAGCATAAGTAGCCCGGAAGCACAGGTAGGAAGTCAGACCAGGCTGGCAGAAGAATCATATCGCTCACACCGAATGCTATGAGAATTACCTGCCAAGGATTGTCATAGATTTTAGTGAGCTGCAATTTTCAAAGTCAAGACTGAACATTACCAGAAGATGTGCTGCAGTTCAAGCAAAATATTTCAGACATCTGTGGTGTAGCTTGAGTAACAGATTGGACAAGATGTTCCTAATGCTCTCTCCCGGCCCTGAAAGTTGTGAATAAGAGCTAAATGTCTTTACGGACTGAGATAAGATTATCTCAGTGTGCCTCTGGGATGCACAAGCTAGATAGGACGCAGAGAAAAAAGCATTAAGGACATTGCTGCTTTAAGATCTGTAAATGTAATGTTTGAGGTATTTTTCAATCACAGAAGCATAGAATCATAGAATACCAGGTTGGAAGGGACCTCAAGGATCATCTGGTCCAACCTTTCTTGACAAAAGCACGGTCTATACAAGATGGCCCAGCAGCCTATCCAGCTGAATCTGAAAAGTGTCCAATGATGGGGAATCCACCACTGCCCTGGGGAGATTATTCCAATGGCTGGTTGTTGTCATTGTGGAAAAATTTCCACTTGTGTGCAATTGGAATCTTCCCTGCAGTAACTCGTACCCATCACCCCTTGCCTTTCCCATGTGACTCCTTGTAAAAAGGGACTCTCCATATTCTTTGTAACCACCCTTTAAATGGTGATAAGGTCTGCCCTAAGCCTTCTTTTCTCAAGGCTCAACAAACTCAGTTCTCTCAGCCTTTCCTCATACAGTAGGCAACCCAGTCCTTTGATCATCTTCGAGGGTCACCTCTGGACCCTCCCCAGCCTGTGCACATCTTCATTGTGTAGCAGGGACCACAACTGAACACATTATTCCAGGTGCGGCCTGACAAGTACTGAGTAGAGTGGGATAACGACTTCTTCATCTCTGCTGGTGATGCCCTTGGTGATGCAGCCCTGCATCCTGTTGGCTTGCTTTGCCACAGCAGCACACTGTTCACTCATCTTGAGCTTGTTGTCCACCAGGACCCCCAGGTCCCATTCTACCAAGCTGCTCCCCAGATGGATAGATCCCAGCCTGTGCTGCCCTCCTGGATTGTGTTTTCTCAGGTGCAAGAGTTTACACTTGGTCTTGTTCAACTGCATAAGGTTCTTGTTAGCCCACTCTTCCAGCTCATCCAGGTCTTTCTGCAAGGTGTCTCTTCCTTCCAAATTGTCCATCTCCCCACTCAGTTTGGTGTCATTGGCAAACTTCATCAGGGTACACTTGATTCCATCATCCAGATCACCTATAAAGATACTAAAAAGCGTTGGGCCCAATATAGACTCCTGGGGGACCCCACCTGTCATGGGTTGCCACTTTGAAAAGGACTTATTTACCACCACCCTCAGGGTGCGGCCTGTCAGCCAGTTCCCCACCCACTGCACAGACCATTTGTCTGCACTGTAATGCATCGGTTTCTTTAGGAGGAAGCTGTGGGGAACCATGTTGAAAGCCTTGGAGAAATCCAGGTAGATGGTGTCCACTGCTCACCGCACATCAACCAAGCAGGTTACTTTGTCATAGAAGATGATCAGGTTCGTCAAGCATGATTTACCCTTGGTGAATCCATGCTGGCTTTTTCCAGTCACATGCTTCCTTTGACTTGGGATAGCCCCCAGGAGGATTCATTCCATAACTTTCCCAGGGACTGAAGTAAGACTGACAGGCCTATAATTTCCTTCATCCTCCTTTAAGCCCTTCATGTAGATGGGGTTGAAATTAGCCTTCTTCCCATCCCCTGGGACGTCCCCCAGTCTCTACAACTTCTCAAAGATTATGGAGAGGGGCCTCACAACAACATCACCCAACTCTCTCAACAGCCTCGAATAGATAATGTCTGGGCCTTTCAATTTGTAGGGGTCAAGCTCCCGTAATAGCTTGCATACTGACTCTTCCTTCACTGACGATGAAGGAAGAAATCACCATCAGCCTGGATTGTTGTTCCCAAGGCCTGGGGTCCAAAGAGTGCTGGTAAAGATGGAGGTGAAGAAAGTGTTGAGAATCTCTACCTTTTCAGCATTGTTGGTAACTTCTCTTTAACAGTGAGCCACTATTTTCCTCTTTGGTAGTTAAGAAATAGTTTTTGTTCCTCATACTTCTAAGCCTTTTTCATTTGTTTTCTTCATCACACTTTTGTCCTGAAGAAATTGACTAGAAAACCAGAGATTGCATAGCTAGTTGGATAATGAGTGTCTTTCCAAACAGAGTATGAATTGGGATGGATTGAAAAGTATAGGTGCGAGACAAGGATAATGTTTGCACAGAATTTACAGAGAATTTGACAAGGCTTTTAGACTTAAAACTCCCCATTAACTGTATAAATTACAAAACCTTTGTGACAGCAGCTCTACAGGCACAGTTTAATTACTTGTTCAATCATTTTCCAAACTTTTAAAACTGCTGGTCAGAAAAACATATCATAGCCATTTTAAAGCATGAACTGAACAGAAAGAGAAATCCTGCCCCGTTTTGAGTCAAAGGAAATACAGTTCTCCTACACTACATAACTTCTCTGTTAGTTGCCTCTGTTTGGAAATCTCATTATTATTCAGTTTGGAACTTATTACAAGTATCCATCATAAAAGTTTTGAGTTAAAACCAGAAGAAAAATTATCTTTAATTATAACAGATTTATTTAAGTAGAGCTTGGATCCTTCAACATTTCTGATATGGAATTATTTTATTTTTCTATAGCAACTTGATAATCAGAGGTACACGTTATTGTTAAAAACGTGTTTGCATTTTAAAACAAAGTAGTCATTTCTAGGAGAAAAGCAAAAAATTGTGCATTGCTGATTCAAGTGACACGCCTAGACTCACAAAGATATGTAATGGCAATTACAGTGGACCATAAAATATTATTTAAGCTATAATGTCAACACACTGTAAAATTTTATTCTAAAATTACAAATATTCTGTATATTCTTCATTACTTCATTGCTTCTGCACAAAAGTTTTATGCATAAAGAATTTAAAGATACCATTTGCACTGATGTTTCAGTTTATTTTATATATTACATAGAGGAAATGTGCCAGATTATTTTAAATTCTTCAGTCTTACCACAGATTTTAGTGGTGCTTCACACTACTCCATAAAGCAATGCAGTCATTTCACTGTGGTTCACTACATAGACCTATAAATATTACAGTAGCTGTAAAAAAATAGAATTATTATAGAGACCAATTTACACAAAAGACTTTCTAAATAGTTCTGTGCTGCCACTATGTGAACTAAGCAGCAGTCAAAGTTTTTGATATGCCACACTGGCAGTTGAAAAAAAGAGATGAAAATGAATGAATTGGGTCAACAGCAGTAGGGCTTGCAGTGGAGGAGGGGACCAGAGAATCCTCTATAGACATACGTATTTCCATGTCAGGTTCCAGTTGCAAACATCTTACGTCAAGAACTGAAGTATGTTTGGTTTATTTTAACTTTTCTGATGTTTTCCAGAATTGCTTTTCTTCCTCATTACAATTTAAATTCAGGTTTCAGTTTATTGCAATATAAATGTCTGAATTTTGCTGTAAGTTTACATTCATGTAAAACTAATCTTTACAGAATCGTAGATAAGATATTAATATTACACCATCGGTATGAGTGACAACTATGATATTAAAATAAATGCATGTTTGAGAACCACTTAACTTTGTCAGCATTTTAACTATGCTTAACATTTTCTCAGAACAAGTGAGAGAAAATAAAGGGAGTTTTTGAGCACTTCAGTGAAGCCTGAAATACCTTTATCCCATAGGGTACTTTTAATTATTAAGACAATATTAATAGGACAATATTAATACAAATATAATTATATTAATTTATCTAGGTAGTGGAGGTTTATGCTTCACCTTAGCACAAAACCTTTGGTTTATAATTCAGATTAAAACAAACTTCCTAGGTATGTATATTGCAAACTGTGAAATTCTCACAGTAAATAGGATTTTACTCCAAAAATAGTTCTGTTGACAGAGGATGACCAAGGGCTGATGTATTATTCAGTGTGTTTGAGTGGTGTAGGATTCAGCCCTTAGTTGCAGAAGAACATGAAAAAAAATTCCTGAGGTAAGATATTTAACAGTGGGGCAAGAAAGATGAACTTGAGAAGAGAAATTTTACTTGCTTATTGCCCATTTTTCTTGTAGTAAATAAGTCATTCCTCCTTTACCTTTCAGTAGTGTTAACAATTGTTCTAACCTCAATTATGTTCCACTTTAGTCAATTATTATATAAGCTAAATTGTGTTGTTATCCTGCTGGTACTGCAGGCGTGCACAATACAGTGTATACTGCTGTTTCTAAGGAGGTTGGGACCTTAATTTCTGTTTGCTTTCAAAACTGATCATTTGTAATCATAATTCTTGCTCTTCCCTAGAAATTTTTTTTTTTTTTTTTTTTTAAGGTGGTTTGAAAACTAAAGATGGTTTGAAAACTAAAGTTTTGGAAGTACCATGAATTTGATGAAATGTAATTGTGTTTGAGATTTATATTTACACGTGTGTCTGTGTCTGTGTGTGTGGTTTCTCTGACTTTTATACAGGTTAACAACTGCGCATATTACACTTAATCTCACATTTTATGATCCAGGGTTTTTTAAATGTAAAATATTTATCCTTAATTTTTACTATCTTCATTAAATTTTCCTGACAAAATTTCATGTTCCTAATCATCCTATTACTAATTACCCTTTTTCTAAGTGGCAGAGGTTTATTCATAATATGAAAGGTGACTTTTTATGGCTAACAGACACGGAAACTTTAGTGATATAAGAAGGTTATAGAAACTATAAAGTACATGTATGGAAAGGCATGACTGAGAGAAGGGTACAATTGTATGAGCCTTGACAGGGAGAGATAAGAACAAAAAAGCTGATAAAACATAGAATTAAAGAGGGTTTAGAAACTATCCACAGTTACAAAAGTCACTGAAGACTTTAGCAGTGACTATTCAATATTTGCATTCTGGGATGTCAGAAGGATATCTAGGGAGACAAAGGCAGAACAGAAAATTCAGTGGGTGTGGTGACTTTGGGTGCACAAATGCAAAAGAGAGACATCCATATTGCAGAAATAGAAAAATAATTCTGAAAATTAGAAGAATAAATTTTTATGAGGTTATTACAATAAAATTCTAAATAACTTTGGCAAAGGTATGTTTTTGATGCATAATAGTCTTTACAAGTGGTTTTCATTTCTCTGCAAGGAACAAAATATCATAATAATCAGTGCATAGTGACTTTCATATTTCGTATTTCCAAGGCAGGATATTCATCTAGATGAGTCACCCCATCAGATTTTTGTATTGATATTCTTGTTGCACACAATGTGGGGATCACTACTGCTCACCAATCTGGCCAGCCAGTTGAGGAAATATTTCTAGTACAGTCACCACCTCTCAGAGATGAGCATAAGCAGCTCACAGGATGGGCAAATAAACAAAAGTATGATTAAGTGAGATCTAATAGGATCTTATGTGTTACTGAAGTGAAGTCCAAGATCTGGTATTGTTTCTTGAATCAAGGTGCATGTCCTTGATGATGTTACTTGAGGGTTTTATTTCCCATTGTTTTCTTCCTTCTGCTGTCTTGCCTCATCATTCATTCTGTATAAATCCACAATGAATTTATTCTGCGCAGTCACAGTCATGACAGTTGATTCTCATTTTATCAACTCTTCTATTTTTTGCACTCTTCTGAACTTCTCAAATTCTCATGAGATTAGATTAACACTAGTTTAGAACAAGCAATACCATCTCTATTCCCAGGTCAGCTTTTCATCAATTCCTTGCTCACCAATTTTTTGTCCAAGTGGTCATTGTTCATGTGGTTTCTGATATTATCTACGTAAAAATGCCTCTCACTGACTCTGTAAAGTGTGTTTCTAATCAATGTGCCTCAAAACATTTAGTAATCTCCACCTACGTGGTTATGTCTAGAAAAATCTAATATAACACAAAGATTCCAGATGCAGAGAAATGTCAGTTGTGAACAGTGACAAAAAAGAAAGACATCTTAATAATATAGTTTTGGAAACAATCAGTTTAAGTTTTTTTCTAGAGGAGTCAATCTAGCATTGTGCAGAAAAGAATGAAATCTCAATAGCTAACAGCTCAGTAATTTTTTTAGCTATATCATTTTAGACTGACAGAACTCATTATTCTACAACCCTTAGACACTTTCCTAGCTTTCTTTCTCTTTGAAATTAGCTACTTATTGCAGCAAATGTGTTTATAAAATGGATTAGGTAGTTTGTTGCACTCAACTGCTTTTCATGTTGAATTCAATTTAGTCCTTCAGGTATATGGAATTTACTGACGACTTCACTAGAAGTTGAGCCTTTTTACAAAGCCAAACTCAAAAGCAACAAGTTTATATGAACATAAGTACGTTTATACACATACATATATTTAGATATATTTCTGCTTCTTTTTCAGGCAAACCTTTTCTAAGCTGTTCAGAAAAGGATTATATGAACACAGAGGATAACAGTTATTACAAAAAATGAAGCAAATCAAAATCACATTTGATTACTCAAAACGCATTGTGATAGATGTGTACTAAGAAGTTTTAAAAAAAAAAAAAAAGCAAAAACCAAGCAAAACAAGACACACACACACCCAAATGAACAAATAAACAAACAAATTAAAAAACCCAACCAAAAAGCCAGGTGACGTAGTTGCACCTGCAATTTCTTCAATCTTACTCTGGTGCCAGTTTTTGGGACAGTTAGTAGAAAACAGGTTGAGGAGCCAAGGGACAGTATACTTGTATTAATTAAATCACTGCAGCTTGTTCTAGATTAGCACATGCAGGTTATGAAAGAGACAAAGGCCTGATGAACGTGACACAGTTGTATCATGCTGATAATATCTGCTTGTTGAATTCTGCTAAATTGTTGTCCTTACGACTATCATTTTAGTTAATTTAAAAGCATGCAAGTGAATTGGAATGAGTTTTACCATGATAAAGGCAACAGATGTGGTTGGAAAACCGAAAGGCTCATTTACAGTCTGTCAGATTCTGAGATTCCTGGCAGAGGGCAAGGATTTTGTTGTTTTGGGTTTTTTTTTTTTTGGGTTTTTTTTTTTTTGGGTTTTTTTTTTTTTGGGTTTTTTTTTTTTTGGGTTTTTTTTTTTTTGGGTTTTTTTTTTTTTGGGTTTTTTTTTTTTTGGGTTTTTTTTTTTTTGGGTTTTTTTTTTTTTGGGTTTTTTTTTTTTTGGGTTTTTTTTTTTTTGGGTTTTTTTTTTTTTGGGTTTTTTTTTTTTTGGGTTTTTTTTTTTTTGGGTTTTTTTTTTTTTGGGTTTTTTTTTTTTTGGGTTTTTTTTTTTTTGGGTTTTTTTTTTTTTTTAATTATGGGAAATGGCAGCTCAGCTGACCAAGATGATAGTGAGCTTATGGTTAAAAAGCAGATTTGCAGCACAGTAAGAAATGGATACACACATCAACACAATCTGAAAATACTTTTCACAGTTAGAAATGTTGAGGTCATTTGATCATCCCAACTAAACTACGTCCTTAGAGACATCATAAACTAGCCATGGAAATTGTCATGTGGAAACCTTCAGTGTTATTTGACAGTAGTATGTAGGGGGCAAATGAGGAAAGGGCAGATGAGGAAAGGGCAGATGAGGAAAGGAGCTGTAATTCTTTTAAGTGCTCTGTCAAACTGATAGGCAGCTGAATGTCTGCATGCAGTTACAAAAGCGTGACTTTGTACAATGTTTTACATATGTGCACAGTTTGCTGCTTCCCCCAGCTCCACCCTTCCCTCTTAGTAACTTACATTTTTTTCTTTTTCACAGGATCCTTTGTACTAATTTTTCATAATTTCTCTTTTTTCCCTTTTTTTTTGCTCAGTCTTTGACAATAGTTATTAAGGTGTCAAGAAGTCATAAGCATCTTTGAGTCTTCTGATAGTTTTAACAAATATCTCTCTAACAAATCCCTGTAAAATTATTTCTACATTCTTTTTTATATTAACTCACCAATTTGTCACATGTGACATATGATATATGATACTCCCAAAAAATTTGTGACATACTTTAGAGGAAAAAAATTCTCATGAGTTGCAATGCTATTAAGAAGCATTCATAATTTGTGTTTGATTTGATTTGATATAGTCAAATATTTTTCTGAGCTGAGACATAGGAGGAATTTGTTAAGAAAAGCATTTCTGGATGAGCATGAGACCGTCAGCCACAAAAAAAAAAAAACAACCCCCCCACAAAAAAAACATGCAGGGGGAAATATTCCTTCTAAATCCTTTTATTTTTACATATGTAAGTGGCTTTGTGTTTTAAAAGTAATTAAAAAATAAGAGGTCCCATTAAGTAATGATAATAACTGGTCTGTGGGGGAATGGGTATTGTTTGTGTCATTAGCCACAAAACTGGAACAAGTGACTTCAGTTCTCTCCATGGACACAGATTACCTATGTGTCTTTAGTCAAGTTACCCATGATGACATCTCATAAGCACCTGGGCAACCTAGGCCTAGCAATCCATTTTCCGAAGTCATGTAGATAATCAAACTGAACTTTCAGAGGGGAATAAGCTTTTTTTCAAAATAGTACTCTGTGGACTATGGAGCAGCGGTGTTCACATTGCCAGCTGACTGACAAAAATTCCCAACAACCAACAACAATAAAACCTTAGGAGCTTAGATGTCCTTTTGAAAATGGACTTTGGAATCCTTTATCACATAACCCTGCCTGATTACATTTTTTAATCTAAATTTCTGAATCTTTGTTATCACTGTATTTACAGAGAGACAGTAATAGTCGCCAAATCTGTGGGTTAGGATATATTCATCAGTGGCTGTGGGGCTGTCACATATTTTGACGAGGAAGATTTCCAATGGATAAATATTCAATGACTACACGTCTTTCTGTTACCTCTAGGACAAAGATATTGTTTGGCTAGCATTAAAAGAAAATTTAACTCATTTACCTTGGAAACATGTAGTCCTGTAAGGACACCAATTCTTCAAATGCGGAGTAGTCATGCCTCAGCAAAGCAAAGTCTTCTAAAGATCCACATTGAGTTTTATCAATTTGTTTTATGTATAAGAATGTAGATTTACCAAGTACAATTAACTAAATAGTGGGTGATTATTCTGTTATTCCAGTGTAATGTTACAGAAGTGGAATCCATACTCTGTTCTAAAGCACTTGAGATTCTTCCTACTGAAGCTGCGCTCCAGCAACTCCTTCTTAACCATCCCCTTGCATTACTTTCCTCTACTTTATAGCATGCTATCCAGATGTGTGGTATTTTGAAAGGACTTTGTTCAGAACAGCGCACCTGTATAGTATCCTCTCCCCAGCTTCATAAATGTTTTGCAATTCAAATAATCTCAGCAGAAAGTTTGATGGCTTACTGCTCATGGTATAATTTACCATTTTTTTGATAAGAACAGTGCTTTTGGTGTAATTTATTGTTTTAACTGGAGATCAAACTTTTTTCTCTAAAATGTGACTTCCTCCACAGTGCATTTACACATTATTTTCTGTGTTTCAATCTCAGGTTATTTTCCTGAGATTAGTGTTTTTAAATATGTTGTCAATGCCAGGCAGTAGGATATTACTGAGCCAAAGCTTTGATTTGCGTTAATAAGATATTGTGCACGATATCTAGCAAAAGATAAATATCACACCTCTGGCTACCAGATCTGATTTCTTGTATACTCTTTAACATATAGATATATATTTTAAAGAAGAATGTACTAGCAGTTCCATAGAGAGTTAAAGTCAGTGATACAGAAGAGAGGGGTAAAATCTAATTTCACTTCTAAATTCAGCTAAATGGAAGTGGATAAATTTAAAGAGTATACATAACTTGAAAAGTAGTCTGCAGGTCTGGGGAGGAGTTTTCTCCAGCAACCACATACTAGCTTTTCTTCTTTAAGTACAGTGTGTTTCCACATCTCAAAGAAAAAAAAAAAAAAAGAAAAAAAAAGAAAAAAAAAGCTGCTTATTATTGTGCAGCTGGTAATATAATGAAAATGTTCTTCATTTATCTTCACAGTAGTGGAATATAGCTAATATGCTGTGTTTTTCTGGACTTAGCTGTCACTCTGTGTGTGTGTCTGTCATAATGATCACTGTTGTGAAGATTTTATCTGAAGCCCTGGCATTTGTTCACATGTATTTTTATTTAAGGGTCTCTGTGTGTATATGTAACAGCTCTTTTTTTCTTTCTTTTTTTTGTGAGCACCACTGAGCAGTGCCCTTCCACTGTTTCTCCACTTTTCCACACATATGCAGTGGCACGGAGATAATAAGTTTTTCCATTCTTCACTTAATTATCAGGAATTGCCAAGAAATATGTATCATTACGTAATCCTCTCTTAACATTTTATTTTGGCATTTTCTCAAGTTTTTGCCCCTTAGCATAAGTTTTTCTTGCTCTAGCCTGATGTTACATATTCATAATGGAATTCCATTTCTTCTAGTATTAATTATGAAGTTTCATGGGTTTAGGTGGTTAAAACACAGTTTTGGTTTGGTTACTATATTTATCTTTCTGCCAAGCGTCTTCCTTTAACATTACCTTTCTCTAACAGGTACAGAAGTTAAACTATTAGCATACGTTGTCCAACTTAGCAGAGTATGGTGTCACAATGTCAGCTTTCCTTTTATTCTGTCTACTGTATATGCAGCTACTTCTGTACTTGTTACTTGTGAGATATCAGTATCAATATCAATATCAATTGACATAATGCATTTTTCTTAGCCATTTTATGTCTCATGACTATCCTTTTCCTTGTACTTTTTTGCAAGTAAAAGAATATTGTGGCAGAAATCATAGAATCATAGAATGGTTTATGTTGGAAGGGACCTTGAAGATCACTGAGTTCCAACCTCCCTGCCATAGACAGGGACCCCTCCGACTAGACGAGGTTGCCCAAGGCCACGTCCAGCCTGGCCTTGAACACCTCCAGGGATGGGCCCGCAACAACCTCTCTGGGCAACCTGTTCCAGTGCCTTACCACCCTCAAAGTGAAAAACTGCTTCCTAATGTTTAATCTAAACCTGCCCTCTTCCAGTTTAAAGCCATTCCCCCTCGTCCTGTCACTACATGCCCTAGTAAAAGGCCCTTCCCCAGCTCTCCTGTAGGCGCCTTTTAGGGACTGGAAAGGCAGCAGTAAGACCGCCTCAGCAGAGTTTCCAGGAGGATCTGCTCCATGATCTTGCCAGGCACAGAGGTGAGACTGACTGGCCTGTAGTTCCCCGGGTCTTCCTTCTTTTCCTTTTTGAAAATAGGGGTTATGTTTCCCCTTTTCCAGTCAGCAGAAACCTCGCCAGACCACCACCACTTCTCAAATATGATGGCTAGTGGCTTAGTGACTTTATCTGTCCGTTCCTTCCGGACCCGC
>NW_009648822.1:3454867-3476206 GCF_000708025.1 Charadrius vociferus | reverse complement strand
AGTGATGAGTGGTGTCCCTCATGGGTCTGTACTGTATGGGGACCAGTACTATTTAATATCTTCATCAATGACATAAGCAGTGGGATCGAGTGCGCCCTCAGCAAGTTTGCAGGTGACACCCAGCTAAGTGCTGTGGTTCACACACCTGAGGGATGGGATGCCATTTAGAGGGACCAAGCTCAAGAAGTGGACCCATGTGAACCTCATGAAGCTCAAAAAGGCCAACCAAGTGCAAGGTCCCGCACGTGGGTTGGAACAACTGACCTCCGTCAATACAGGCTGGGGGATGAATGGATTGAGAGCAGCCATCTTGAGAAGGATTTGGGGGTACTGTTGGAAAGAAAGCTGGACATGAGCCCACAATGTGCACTCGCAGCTCAGAAAGTCAGCTGTATACTGGGCTGCATCAAGAGAAGATCAAGGGAGGTGATTCTGCCCCTCTACTCTGTTCTGGTGAGACCCTACCTGGATTACTGTATCCAGCTCTGGGGCCCCAACAGAAGAAGGACATGGAGCTGTTGGAGTGATTCCAGAGGAGTCCCATGAAAATGGTCAGAGGGGTGGAACAGCTGTCCTGTGAAGACAGGCTGAAAGAGTTGGGGTTGTTCAGCCTGGAGAAGAGAAGGCTCCAAGGAGACCTTGTTGTGACCTTTCAGTACTTAAAGGGTTCATAAGAAAGATGGAGATAGACTTTTAGCAGGACCTTTTCCAACAGGACAAGGGGTAATTGTTTTAAACCAAAAGAGGGTAGGTTCAGACTAGATATAAGGAAGTAATTGTTTTAGTCTGATGGTGGTTAAACACTAGAACAGAACTACCCAGAGAGGTGGGAGATAACCCATCCCTGGAAACATTCAAGGTAAGGTTGAATGGGGTCTGAGCAACCTGATGTAGGTGAAGATGTCCCCACTCATTGCAGGGGGGGTCACAGTAGATGGCCTTCCTATCTAAACCATTCTATGATTCTACAATTCAATGACTCTGTGATTCTATGTGGCCAGAGCAGATTATTTTTAAAGATCAGTTCAGCATTTCTGATAGACCCCACCTGGAGTACTGCATCCAGGTCTGGAGTCCTCAACATAAGAAAGACATGGACCTGCTGGAGCGTGTCTAGAGGAGAGCCATGAGGATGGTCCGAGGGCTGGAGCACCTCTCCTGTGAGGAGGGGCTGAGAGAGTTGGGGCTGTTCAGCCTGGAGAAGAGAAGGCTCTGGGGAGATCTTATTGCCGCCTTCCAGTACATAAAGGGGGCCTACAGGAGAGCTGGGAAAGGACTTTTTATTAGGGCATGTAGTGACAGGATGAAGGGGAATGGCTTACATTTGGAAGAAATTTTTCACTTTGAGGGTGGTAAGGCACTGGAACAGGTTGCCCAGAGAAGTTGCTGAGGCCCCATCCCTGGAGGTGTTCAAGGCCAGGCTGGACGTGGCCTTGGGCAACCTGGTCTAGCGGGAGGTGCCCCTGCCTATGGCAGGGAGGTTGGAACTCGATGATGTTCAAGGTCTCTTCCAACCTGAACCATTCTATGATTCTATGATCTTCCCAGGCACAAAGGGGAGGCCGACAAGCTGGTAGTTTCCAGGGTTTTCCTTTCCACCCTTTTTAAAAATGGGTGCAGTTTCCCTTTTTCCAGTCACTGGGAACTTCACCTGACTGCCTTGACTTGGCAATGATCATGGAGAGTGGCTTGGCAACTACATAGTCAATTCCCTCAGGACTCTGGGATGCATCTCATTGGGTTCCATAGACTTTTGCATGTTCATTTTCCTCAGGTGGTTTTGAACCTGATCTTCTCTTACAGTGGGAGAGACTACACTCTCCCAGATTCTACCTTGTGTTCCATCCAGTCAAGAAGTGTGGATGCAACAGATCAGAAAAAAAGTAATAGTTTTCCAAATACGAACCAGACAATATTTGGGGAACACCTCAACCCATTGGGGAGAGTCTGCCTGAGGTTGGCTCTGTTCCAGAATCTGCTATCCAGACAGTTCTATGCCCCTAGAAAAACAAGATTTAAAGTTTTAAATTACTTCCACAGCACAGGTGCCTACACTGTGATTCAAATATGTTCTCTGAGACCATAGCCTGGGAAAGGGGCTGTGGTAGTACTGATGTTCTACACGAGGGGTTAGAGCATTTCTCCAGCACTGTGCACTGGAAACCAGTGTGTGAGCCTTTAAACCCCAAGGTGCTTGGAACTCAGCACTGGGCTGCTATACAACACTAAATAAAAGTCTTAGGGTATGAATGGGAATGTGTGTCTAAGTATGGTGTAGCCTTATATTTCCGATTTTTATAAGGAAGCAGAGCAAGGACAGCTGGACCACAGTTATTTTGCAGTTCTTGTATGTTGCAAAAGATGATTAGACTATTTTTCTTTTTACTAAAAAAAAATATCCCCAAAGAAAAGTGATAATAACATAATTACTTTCAAACATACGGAAGAATAACACACAAAAAATACTATAATTATCTTGATCACAGTTCATTTCAGCCTAAGACTACCAGGAGTGTTACTTCCATCCTCATTCTGGCAAGAAACCAGCATGCTTGTACACTGGCAAGGGAGACAGATGTATTGGATATAGAGAACTATACAGTAGCACTGCCAAGGAAATCCAATAACAAAGAATTATCCAGGTGACTAAGAACATCAGTGAGATGAAGATGGCGACAGAGATTAGGCAATTCTCCCAGAGAAATTGTAGCAAATTATGTTACTTATACGCTACTGATATTGAGGTAGAAAGATTAAGTAATTTAAGTAATTCAAAGAAAAAATCAGAGGAAAGATGCCAAGATGGACTTTTTTTTAGTCCAAGTCTCATCCAGTTTCCTGATAAATGACTTAATTTTAGATTTATGTTTTTTTTAATCTTAGTCAGAAAACTCTAGAAGAAAGGAAGGAGTTAAACAAGAAAAACCACACTGTCTTCAATAAAGCACCTATACTTTCATATTTCTAATGAGTTTTATTCAATGTTCGATTTGACTATAGTCAAGAGAAGGAAATTTTTCCGTGGAAGATTGCTGTCTGAAATTCCTATCAGTGTGATTTTTTATTTTCCTGTTATGCATCTACTTTTTCACTCTTGGACAGAGGATCCAGAGGTAGATGGAAAAGATGGACAATAGGACAAGAGGAAATGGCCTCAAGTTACACGAGGGGAGGTTTAGACTGAATAGTAGGAAAAAGTTCCTCACAGAAAGTGTTATCAAGCACTGGAACAGGCTGCCCAGGAGTCTCCATCCCTGGAGGTATTTAAAAGACAGGTAGATGTGGTGCTGAGGGACATGGTTTAGTGGTGGTTTTGGTGGTATTAGCTTAATGGTTGGACTTGATGATCTTAAAGGTCCCTTCCAACCCAGATGATTCTATGATTCCATAAGAATTCTCATTCCACGTTGTTTGTGGAGACCTGAGTTCGGACACTGTCAGTGAAGGCTTGTTACATGATATCTTGGTAAGACTAAACTGATCCAAAGAAAATATTCGACAGGTATTGTAAAATGCTTTGTTGGGGTATAGATATTTGGAAATATTTTTCTGAAAGAGTGCTTGCCCTGGCAGATCACCTCTGAAATGACACTTACAGAGACTCCACTTCCCATTAACACATCTTGGAAACACAGAGTAATGAGCTGTGGTTTTAAGCCCTGAGTCTCACAGGACCGAACCTGAATGTCTCAACAGAATGCCCTGTTTGGTTTAGTGAATAATGACTAGGGATGGAGGGGGGAGGAAAGAGTTAAAGGAATAAAAAGTGATATTACCTTTCTGAAGCAGGAAGACAGTATTATTTTGAGAGTGTTATTTTTGGTATGCCTCACTGATCAAAAATATTCTTTCTTTAGATCTTGACCTTATAAAATCACTGTACAATAATGTATGAGACTCATTTTCACTCACTGGTCTTCTCAGATGACATTCTCTATCCTCAACACATAGCCTTCTACAGAGTTAAGAATGCCTCTCATAAGATCCACCTCATCCAGTGCCTTCTTGGAAGATTTCTTCCTACCCAAATTCTTTATATGTTTCTCCATTCTCCATTGATTCATGAACTTGGCAAATTTGAAAGCAGTTTCTTTAAAGTAAGTTTACCTAAAGCCTGCCTTCTTTCAATATTGGTGAGATCTTTACAGATATTACTAGGGGACAAAAGCTCTCTGTGAAGCTGAAACCGTCTTATAAGGGATTGACATGAAAGTCACCATTTATCAGGAAGTTAAATCTGTACTTACTTGTCACTCACCCGCATCCTTTAGGGTTGTATTTCTTTTGAATGCTTAAAAAAATTAGTTATTTAAACTTCTGACTGATAAAGCAACTTACATACAAATATGTGTATGTGTTTATGTGGTCATAACTTATATTTAAAAACTTCTTTGATATACAGTTCAAGAGGCATTTATAATTCTATATCTTCATTGACATATTAAAAATCAATTCTGACATTGCTTTGACCTTAATATTTCATGGCTGGCAAATGAATATTGAAGTACAAGATTAGATTTGTGCACCTTTCCCTGTGTTTTATGAGCACCTGACTATTTTGGGCACTCCTGCAATCTACATTGTGAGGCAGAAAGAATTTTTGAAAGGTTAATAATTGGCAAACAATTAATGGGAGGAGAGGGAAGGGAAAAGATAGTCTAATTCATAATGTAATTTGTGAGTAATCAAGAATTCAAGAGAACATTGAATGCTGCCAGCTAGAACATCGAATACTGAATGACAACAATATATTTAAGGGATATTGCACAAAAAAGACAGAAAGGATGCTTTATCTGCCTTTCTTTGGACTTTGTACAACAGTGCTGGTGCCACAAGAAGTCATGAAAGTCACTACCACAGAAACATGGAGCAAAATTATCAGTATGTGTTGCCTTTATAGTAGGAAAAAATTCTGGGACCCTCCCCAAATAAAAAGCTTTTTCTAATGAAAGGAAGTACAGTATCTTTTGACACAGCAGTTTGAACAAATTCCTCCCCTTGTGACAATCCATGCTTTTATAGACATTATAAATAGACTAATTACCCCTGAGTTTTTGAACAATTAAACATTTTCTGTTCTTTCAACTAAAAGAAATGAGCAGCAAACCACAATGTATCCTTTGTGCAAAGAGGTCTACAAAATATCTCAAAATTCAGGACTCTTGTACTCAAGGGAAAGGCAGAAGATACAAAGATAAACCAGGAACATCAGTGACTGGTGCACTAATCTTCATTGTTGTCTCTTCAACAACAAATCAGGGCATCACTTCATCCTAACCACCTCAGGTAGCTTCCTCCTCAATAAAATCATAGAATCATAGAATGGTTTAAGTTGGAAGGGACCTTGAAGATCATCGAGTTCCAACCTCCCTGCCATAGGCAGGAACACCTCCCACCAGACCAGGTTGCCCAAGGCCACCTCCAGCCTGGCCTTGAACACCTCCAGGGATGGGGCCTCAACAACCTCTCTGGGCAACCTGTGCCAGTGCCTCACCACCCTCACAGTCAAAAACTTCTTCCTAATGTTTAATCTAAACCTGCCCTCTTCCAGTTTAAAGCCATTCCCCCTCATCCTGTCACTACATGCCCTAGTAAAAAGTCCTTCCCCAGCTCTCCTGTAGGACCCCTTTAGGTACTGGAAGGCGGCCATAAGATCTCACAATAAGAGCCTTCTCTTCTCCAGGCTGAACAGCCCCAACTCTCTCAGCCTCTCCTCATAGGAGACATGCTCCAGCCCTCAGATCATCCTCTGGACACGCTCCAGCAGGTCCATGTCTTTCTTATGTTGGGGACTCCAGAGCTGACTGTATCAGAACTGAATCCTGACTGTATTCATTTCTCATTCTGTAAGTTGAGATCTTTCCCATTTTACAAAGTCAAAAGTACTAAGTATACATAGTTCATACATCTGTTTTTGATTGATCAGGGCTATCATATTCTCCCGTCTTCCCACCTAGTAAAAAGAAAAGGGTTAATGGTTGCTAGTGGAAAAACTGATTTTTCCAAACGATTATCACAATTACTTACATTTCCCCAGTTCTGCTATTAGATAGCTGAAGATTTGCAGTTTGTAAAGGCAGGAATTACACAGGATTGACATTATACTGCCATCACAATCAGTATTTCAGAATCTATGCAGTTTGTTTCAGTATCTTGTGATGAAGATAAAAATGTGTGCTGAAGTCTGTATGATTTGGACTGTGGCAGTAACTTAAATTGAAATTTACAGAACAGGAGTAAAGAGTAGACAGACAGTAGTAGGTAGGTAGACATAAAAATAGAAGAATACAGGAACTTTATATCTTTCAGGCTTATGTAGTCTAGGCCTAAGTTGGTTTTTTTTCTTTATGATTTGTTTATTGTATTCTGAATTGTCTGTTACCATTTGCATGAAAACCTATATAAATAATGTTATTCATTAAAAAAAAAAAAAGAAAAAGAAAATATTAACATTTATGTTTGTGTAATTCTAGTTTCTGCATCCAGTTGAGTTCTGCTTTTGCTTTCTAACAAACTTTTCCATACACAGCTTCATGTAAAGAAATCAAGGTTCCTCCTTGACTCCTTCTTTCCCCCCCTCACCTCAGGATCTCAAGACAGAGCAGTAAAGATTACCATTCTTCTAAAGAGCATAGTCTGTTATTTCTACTTCATTCAAGTCCACAGAGATCTATCTCCACAGAAGATATAGCAAATAATCAGAATTTATTTCTGAGACCTTGCAGAGCTTAACAAGATTTGCAGCAGCTACTGTCCTCAGCCTTTCTTTTTGACCATATATTGCTCTTTCTATATTTTCTGCATACCAGAACAATTCAAGTCCTGAAGCAGTCATTTGTAGCAACCTCCACTGACATGTAAAACAAGTGATTCACTACATGAAGTTTAAGCTAAGCCACTGTGGACTTTTCCTAAGCCTAGCATGTAAGGTAAAAACCTATATTCTGAAAACTGGAAAATCATTTTTGCATCCATCTCTTTGTAGATGCAAACTTGACATTCCCCCCCCCCTTTTTTTTTTTTTTCAGCTATGAGAATTCTCCCTTTTAAGCTGGCTGGTCAGATCTAGATTTGGCAGTGAAAAAAAGCATGACATGTATCATAAGCTTCAACTCAGTTGCAA
Source organism: Charadrius vociferus (assembly GCF_000708025.1). Lineage (NCBI taxonomy): Eukaryota > Metazoa > Chordata > Aves > Charadriiformes > Charadriidae > Charadrius > Charadrius vociferus. The sequence goes on along the minus strand of NW_009648822.1, from coordinate 3,469,083 downwards.
AGGTTTATGCCAGAGGCAAAGCTGCAGGCACAAATAAATAAATAAATTCAAGAGGCCTGAAATGATATTGGTGTGTAATGTCACAGTTGCTGTGGAAACTACCTTACAACTTTTTTAATGCCCCCAAAACAAACCCCTTCTTACTACTTCCTCTACAGCACTGTGGTTTAGCTGATTGTAAACTGGTAATGAACTACCAGAAAGGCTGAGAGAGTTGGGGCTGTTCAGCCTGGAGAAGAGAAGGCTCCGGGCAGATCTTATTGTGGCTCTCCAGTACCTAAAGGGGGCTTATAAGAAAGATGGGGACACACTTTCCAGTAGGGCCTGTTGTGGTAGGAAAAGGGGTAACGGTTTTAAACTAAAAGAATGTAGATTCAGACTAAATATAAGGAAAACATTTTTTACAATGAGGGTGGTGAAACACTGGCCCAGGCTGCCAAGACAGATGGTAGATGACCCGTCCCTGGAAACATTCAAGGTCATGTTGGAGGGGCTCTGGGCAATCTGATCTAGTTGAAGATGTCCCTGCTCATTGCAGGGGGGTTGGACTAGGTGGCCTTTAAAGGTTCCTTCCGACCCAAACCATTCTATGATTCCACGATTCTACTTATGAGATACTAACAGTTTGAAACACAATATAATGATCCTACGTATGTTTCTAGGAATTAGATCAATTTAGTTCTAGTTTGATGCTTTATTTTTTAGAAATTAACACATTTTACTTTCATAGTCAGTCTACGTTCAACCTTCTTGATAAAAGTAACTTTGACAATGGGGGCATGTAAGTCTAGTTTTATAGCACTTGTGTAGGTTTAGTTTTATAACATTTGCTCAGGTTCCTCATCCTTACTAACATGAATAATTGTAAAATTAATTCAAATTGCACAATTAATTCAAATTGCACTGTTCATGCAATATAGGTTTTCTTGAATGAGTAAATTAGCAGAATCATGCCTCATTGTTCAACTATGGACTGCTGTTTTGACACTCTGCTTTGAAGTAGTTAACTTTCAAATACTTTTAAGAAGACTGAAAAGCTGCTAACATAAAACAGGACAACTGAGCTATATGACCTCAGATAGATCTCTATATTGCTGCATAAAGACAATAAGTTGGTATTCTAGCTTAATGTGATAGACTGATAAAAATGCATACTACTGTGTTGTATATATCCTCATAATTACATAAAAAAATTATAATACAGTGTATAACATATTATTTTATTTTACTATCTTTTCAAAAAAGCCAAAAGTAACAATGTGAGTAGAAGTTTTCAGAACGAGTCCTAAACCATGATTCATATACCCAGAACAATTTTAGATTTTCAGAAAGAATTAAAATAGATTAATTCACTAAAATCTGAGAGCCATATAAGTAAGTTTTTCATTGTGTTTTATAGTATAGGACTATAGATTTTCTTGCCAATAAAGTGTGGTACATTAACAGGGTTTTCATGTCTTCTGTTCTTGCATTTAAGCAATACAGCTGTGTTTTAACAATGATGCTGTCTCGTGCCAGATCAGAGATGCAATGGACAGAAATGAATCTGAATTACTCTTCCTTCAGTCAGACTAAGCGCTCATCTCCATGACTTCTTACATATCCTCAGCAATTGCCCATGTACTTTCTGCAGGGTGGGATAACGTTGAACCTTCAGCTAGTTCTGAAGTCTATTTTCATAATACTATACTAAAGCCAAATTTCTGAGACCAACAATGCAAAAGGTAGTTTACTATTGCAATGAGTATGACCCAGTTAGAGTGTTTTTATGAAGTCTTGTAATACTAAAATAATTGCCCTGAATCAAAATGGTGATAAGATCAAAAGGATTACAGTCATCAGACTCTTCTGTCTTTCTTGAAGCAACTGGAAAATATCCATATTGATTTATTTCTTCTTCTGATAAACAAAACTTTAAAGAAACCAGGCAGTTAATCTAAATACTCACTGCAGCAAATCAGGATGTTATTCTTCCACATTTTGAGAAATGACAACTACTTAAAATAGAATCATAGAATCATAGATGCATAGAATCATAGATGCACAGAACAGTGTGGGTTGGAAGGGACCTTTAAGGGCCATCTTTTTTATAACACCTCTTTAACTATTGAAAGGCCACAATAAGGTCTCTCTCTCGAGAGGTGTGGGAAGAGAGATTGCCAATGAAGATTGAGGCAAAAATGTTGTTATGTACCTCAGCCAGCTCCTCGTCCATGGTTACCACTTTGCCAGTCTTTCTCATTGATGGGGGAGTACGCTTTCTTTGAACTTTTTTTTTCTGGTTGACATACCCGTACAAGTCATTCTTATTATTCTTTGCATCCCTCGCCAAGTTCAGCTCCAGCTGCGCCCTGGCCTTCCTCACCCCATCCCTACACAACCGGGCAGTGTCCCTGCACTCTTCCCAGTATATCTGTCCCTGCTGCCCCTGTCGCTGCTGCCGGTGCATCTCTTTCTTGCCCTTTATTTTGACCAGCAGGTCTGGACTCAGCCATGAGTCCTTTCCTGATTTCTTATACCCGGGGACTGAGAGCTCTTGTGCTCTAAGGAAAGAATCCTTAAAGATCTGTCAGATCTGTTCTGCTCCCTTGTCCCTGAGGGTAGTTTCCCAGAGGTCCTATTGACTGATCTCTTGAACAGCTGGAATTTCACTTTCCTAAGGTTCAGGGTCCCGACTTTATTCTTTGCCTGACCCATCCCCTTCAGGACTGCAAAATCCCCCAGTGCATGTTCACTGCAGCCCAGGCTGCCTCCAGACTTGACATCACCAATGTCTTGTATGAGTGACCAGCAGCTCCAGTATTGCATCTCCTCTGGTAGGGCTGCCTATTACCTGGCTTAAGGAGTTATCCTCCATGCATTCCAGGAGTCTCCTGGATTGCCTAGAGCTCACTGTGCTACTTTTCCAGCAGATGTCAGGGTGGTTGAAGTCTTCCAGCAGGACGAGAGCCTGCGGGCATGGTGCCTCCTGTAGCTGGAGTAAGAAGGCTTTGTCAATAGGCCTCCCTTGACCAGGTAGCTTGTATTAGACAGCAACCACAAGGGTCCCTTTGTTGCCTTGGTCTCTGATTCTTACCCATAGGCTTTCAAACTGCTCATGGCTATTCTTCAGAGGCAGCACTTCACAGTCTATCCCTTTCTTGATGTGGAGGGCAATGCGTCCACCCCTCCTTCCATACCTGTCCCTTCTGAACAGCCTGTAGCCACCAATAGCCACACTCCAGTCATGGGATTCATCCCACCAAGATTCAGTAATGGCAACTTGGTTGTAGCTTTCTAGTAGCACAGAGGCATCCAACTTCTGTTTGATGGTCATGCTGTGTGCATTGGTGTAGAGGCACTTCAGACTGGGATGTCTGCCATGTTCCCTGCTTAGAGGAACACCCCTTACTTCCTTTGAGGTATTTCTCAGGTGTTTCCCTCTTGTCTCCTATTACCTTAGAACCCCCTGGCTCATGTCCATAGGACTGGGTGTCTTAAGGATGACCTACCTTTTAATAACTTCAGTGTGAGATTATCATACCATTTTACAACTGCTTTCTTATGTTAAGACACTGAAAGTAGTGCTTAAAGTGATTTTTTGAATATTTAAATACAATCTTGCACAGACTTTCACTGAATTTATGCATGAAATTGCAACAATGGAATAAAATTGAAAAAGGCTTTCAGAAAAATAATTATTGAGTTATCCTCAGAACTTACAATTCAAGTATGCAAAATGTAAATTATCATCAAGGTTAACAAAATGAGAAGAAAATGTTTAAAAACAGAGCAGGTTTGGTTTATTCTATTTTTTTTTATTTTTTTTTTTAATAAGGTTTCCTGTGTGATTATCAAATATACAAAATAGTCTTATAATAACCCACAGATTTAAGGGAAATAAATCTCTGCTGACGGGCCATTTTAATATGACAAGTCTCATAACATAGTGTAATTTTTAAAGTAGTCCCATAGAATTTCACCTATGAGCAGGGTGGTATGACAACAACAGGAATCTCAAATAAGATAATGCAGTGTCAAACCTGTTGCTTCTTGCAGAAAGATATTCTTTCATGGCTAAATTTAGAATGATGTAGAGTTACAAAAAAATCACTTTCACCCATTCAAGGAGAACCAGATTCATCCTGCAGTTTTACTCCTCATTCTGTATTTAAGCCATAAATATCATACCAGATTTAATGGCCTACCTCTGAAATGAAACGGATAAATAGTTAGCTGTGGGATAACCAAATGTCACTAAATCTGTGGATTTGTCTGCATTTTTTTTGCAGCAAGCAAAGTAGTTGGTGGTTTGGGCAGCATTTGGTTATGGGTCTTGCCTCTTTTCAGATGTGAAACAAATTATATCCCTTTCAGAAATGTTATTGACATTTTATACCACAGTACCTAACAACATTACTGTCACTGAGACCTTTCTGGGTTGATGACTGACAGGTTGGACCATCAAACAAGTTATAAGAGATAGGGTACCCATCACAGCATTGGTATGTCTTCTTGGAGTCCCTGAGCTTGTTCCTTAGTTATGCTGGCATCTTGAAAGGTTGTGCTCAGTAGTTATGAGAGGAAAACCCTTCTTATCCCTCTTGATGCATGCAAAATTGTGTTATGTCTATAGGACACAGGAACATTGGAGCATCTGTTAATGACAGACTAGCTCCAACTTTTTCTGCTAATGCCAAAGTGTTTCTCACTGAAAGATATCTTTTACCCTCTGGGTTTTTGAAGTAGAACATTTGAAAAATATTTTCTCAGAGTATGAAATACTCACTAGGGCTTTTTTTTTCCTCTTTCCCACATCAAAATTTGTTAGCCCAGCCAAAGTTACTATGCTCATCTCATTTTAGACAGCCCATTTTCTTCCAGTCTTTGCTATTTTCCTTTCGTTTCTGTCATGAAAGCTTACTGCTTTCTTAGGAATAAGAAAATACCAGAAAAAACCTCGGGGAAATCTTTCAAAGTAGTGTGTGGAGACTGAGACAAGGGAATGCTGTGCGCTGATAGACTTGCACACTGCTTTGAAAGTGTCCTCCCACCTCTCATGTCTGTTATGGTTTGGCAGGGGGTGTCCAACTTAACTGGACGTCCAACTTAACTTTTTATTCCTTTAAATCTTTTTTTTTTTTTTAAATTAGCTTACTTATATTTATTTGCATTCTTGAGCAAGCCAAAGAAAGAGTCCAGTCTCCAGAAGCCCATGCCTGCCTGTATTTCCCGTCGTGATTAAAAGCCCTTTGGACCCATGCTCTTCAAGTCATTTATCTTTGCTTATGGCAGCTTGAACATATTACTGCTTAGAAGTATTTACTTTTATGTAGAGAATGTAAAGCTGGTCACACATAGGTCTGCCAGTGTTTGGACGAACCAACACTCTAACCTGGAGGTCCTTCTACTTCTTCAAATAAAATAATTGTGTGCCAGTGTGTGGGTGTTTGTGTGTGTGTGTGTGCAGGTGTACATCTACAGGTATGATTTCAATTTTATTTCAAAATAAATGTTTTGGAATATACGTTATATTTGGAAATGTATTGTGTATATGTATATACGAGTATTCTTGGTGTATTTGAGAACAAAAGAAAGCATACAGCATAGATCCATGTTTAAATAGATAAATCTTACAAATTGCCTTATACATGTGTGTATTTTCATTGTCAATGAAAGAGGAAGAAACATTCATTTGGCAGGAATATTTAGGCTCTCTGCACAGCATGATTTGGCTGGTAAATAGAGGCACTTCTCTCAAATACACGGTAAGCAGTACAGGATGCAGCAGCTGTATCAGGTGTTTCTGAAGAGGCATTCTGCTATTGCTAAAGCATCACTGAAGGTGAAATGCGGGAACAGAAAAGGAGTTATTAAGCTCAGGGTATTTTAGTAAAAATTATATTCTACTGCAGTAGCAGCTTCTTTTGAATGAAGTTTTTGGCTAATGCTGTTGTGGGTTATACAAAGAGGAAGAAAACAAAAGGAGCTCATCACTGCAAATCGCTCTTCAACAGGCGTTGGACACAGCAATAGCATACCTGCAACAGAGAATGATGAAAAGATTAAATGAGGAAGAGATTGACTAAGTGACATTTTTTTGTATTTATAACTTCTGTATTTTTTTGTCATGGAATGAAACTTATATTTTCATCCACTATTTACATAAAAATAATTGCTAATGGTACAAAGTAATGTTGGTCCATGAGTGTCTAAACATTTCAAAACAACAACTTAGGGACCTATGCCATAACAAATACAAATCACTGCTTTCTTAACTAATGCTGGTATTGGACTTACATGAATGCCTAAACTAACAGTTTATATAATATAATTTAGAGTATAAACTGCTACACGGTCTTATCTTACATATTTAAAGTGTTGAGACGAAGATACTGTGCATCATCAGCTGCATGCAATAATTACAAAGGGTTTAGTAAAATAACTGTTTTGCAGTTCTTTATATTAAGTGTGCGGTGGTATTTGCTGTGCTGTCTTTGGTAAATTGGTGACTGTCATGGTTCGGGCAATGACTCAGGTGGAATAGTTTGATAGAATGCTAGGAAAACCCTATTGTGAATAACTATGTACCGGATACAGCCTCGTAGCATACATGCATATTAATTTTTATGTGATATGGATATAGAACACCTACTTCATCAGAGGTGATGTTAGACTTAGTCTAGCTTCAGTATGTTTGCTGTCCCGACAGGAAAAGCTGAGACTGGTCTAGCCCCCACATTAGCGATGCCTGTAACGCGTTTGTTATTGACCTTGGTTGTGTAGCTTTTCCCTTCTCCATTCACACAGGAAGTATGAGGCAGCAGACCTTCAATTTTCTGGATAGGTTGATGTAGCATTCTAAAATGTTTATTTAAAATTTTAATTATAAATTTCCAAAAGTATAACTGTCTAGATTGCATTTCATTTTTAATTAAATATTAATGAAAGGAGTTCAATTTCTGATTGTAGTAAATGTCATTTCAAATTTGAAACAACTCTGTAAATTAACAAAGCTGTTCATCACTTAACGTAAGTCCAATGGATCGAGAACCTTATTTTAATAATATTAACTGCTTTCACCCATTTTGTTTCTCACATTTTATTTAGAAGTTCTTGTCAAGTATTTCTTCACCCTTCTCACAAAGCTAACTAGCATTCAGGAATTTATAATTAGCAAAGTGAGAAAGTTATGACGTCTTCTGTAAAGTATTAACATTTCTTGTGCTTGGGACAATGGTGTCACAGAATTTACAATAAACTAAAGGTGACTGTGGTAAGTACAACTTGCCACTACAGTACTACAGTACTGAGCTACTACAGTGCTATTACAATACTACAGTAACTGCAACTCTACTGCTACTAAAATATACTGAAGTGCTTGCTGAATCACCAGCACAGTGATGTGAGAACTAGATTCTGAAGTGAAGTCAGACCTGACCACTCTTTAATGTAACAATCAGTCTGAGTGCAGTCAAATTTTCTTCAAACTGAGGGCCCAAAGTTGTGTGTTTCAATGATGGAAGTAAGAAAACAGAGATATAATCAAGATACTTTATTTTCTCCAAGAAACACTCAACAGTGCATCTTGTTTATTTTTCACTATGAAATGGATTAAAAGTATCTTATATGTAAAGGCTTTCAAGGAACAAAAATTGACATTCAATTTTATTAAGGCAAAAGTCTCTAATTTTTAAATCCAGCTGAAGCTGTATGTTTCTCCACACTTGTTTACATGTGCATATTGCAACATTCTCTTTAAGACAAAATCACTCTGGCTAAAACAATGTAAACAAAAACACAACAAAAAACGGTAGTGTGCCATATTGGTCAAGAGGTGGACCATCGAGAATCATAGGAGAATTCCCAAAGTAGAGACTGAAATGGGCTTCAAACCCAACTTTTTTTTTTTTTTTGGGGGGGGGGATTTGTACTGGTGTTATGTCCTGGTTTGAGGTAAAACAGAACCAATTTTGGTCAGTAACTTCGCTTCTTAGCTGGGCCTCTCTAACAACTGAAATTAACAGCATATTGTGCAGACAATGTTCACTCTCTCAGGGTGATAAGACCTATGTTTATAGCTGATGCCCAGCCATGGTATGCAGAGAGGACCTTGCTTATACTTATTGCTATAACAACCAAGGCCAACCAACTTTGTTATTTGCCCCGTTGGAGGGTCGGAAGCAGAAAAGCATAGTGGGGTCCCACCTGCAAGGAGGAGCGAACAGGACAGGTGACCCAAAACTGACCAATGAGGGTATTCCATCCCATCTGCCTCATGCTCAGTATAAAGGCTGAGGGATCGAAAGGTCAGCTCTCTCTTCCTGCAATGGCCGACGTCTGAGGAGGACTCTTTTCGTCTGCCTGCGATCCCGATCCTGAATGCAGATCCGGAATCCAGTTCCCGTCCGTCACTGAGTCCAGCCTGGGACTGCCCCAGTGCCAGCCGGTGTCGTGATTGTCATCTCGGGAGCTTGATACGGTTTCTTTTTTTTTATTATTATTTTATTTTATTTTATTATTAATATTTCATTAAAGTAGTTTAGTTCCTTCTAAACTCGTAAGTCTCTTTTTCCTCCTCTGCCTCTCTCTCTGAAGAGGGGTAGAGGAGAGCATCTTTCGGTCCCATCTGGGGTCCTTCAGGTCCCCAGTAGCCGATTTGGCCTAAACTACGACATGTTCAGAGTTGTAAGTCTGTCAGCTGTAGTTCTCACAGATCAGATCAGCACGTTTAAGTTCTAATGGAATTTTGAGTGAGCAGAGGCTTAAGGATCCAGTTAAGTGCAGGAACTTGCACCATCATTGAATGATTTCCTCAGGTTGGTGCAGAGAACATGCTAAAGAATTGGAGAAATAAGATTTTATCATTTGTTAGTTTTACTTAAAAACCGGTATTAGAAAGTGAATACACAGCCTGCAGTAATTTTCTGGCAGTTAATAGTAGAATATTTTTCCATAATAATCTAGTAATCTAAAAGATAATAAAGAAGATAATTTTCTGTAAGATTTCAAAAGAATTTTCCTTTCTTTTATATTTGTTAACCCCATTTTAATTTTCTCTTCTAGACTGTTTAAATGTTGAAAACAGTACCTTGCTTTCAAGCCCCCAAAATAAACTAACATCCTTAACCCAATGATAGTCACAAAATAAAGTGTTTTATATGACAGATTCTTCACCTCAAAATTTATGCTGGAAAAAAATTCATTACCTCTGCTAAGGATATTTCTTTTAAATTTTTAATCTTTCATCTTTTAGCTTCTGTATCTGCATCTTTGTGCAGTCAGCTCAATATACATTTTACTTATTTTAATGTTTTCTGTTTTCTGATATATGTTTTGCTTGTTCTGAATTCTTGCAATTTTTCTGTTCAGTGGTAAGTGAAGCTTGTGAGCATAACCAGCTACCGGTAGTCAATAATTAGTATAATCCAAAGTTCATGGTATTTATCAATTAGAAGATCTATAAACCAATTAGACATCATGTCACAAAATCAAGGCTGAATCTTTCCTTTGCACACAATATTCACATAGCTCCAAATGCTCTAGAATTTCAGAAACAGATATTTCAATTTATAATCTGTCCTGAAGGAAAACAAAATCAGTGTAGACTTGGTGATGTTAAGTTAAACATATTCATAAAACCAATATAGATAAGTTTTCAATGTATTTTGTGAAAATAAATATCCTCCTGTAGTATTCTGTAGTAGAAGTGTAAAGATATATATGTGAACAAATACATCTGCACTTGTCATCATCACAGCTTCCAAACACCAATATCTCAGTATTTGCCATATAAAACATTGTGATACAGAAATACAATACATTTCAGCTGAAATAATTAAACAGTCTTTTCTTATTAGTTTCATTTATTTATATATTGATAAGTAGTAAAATTTCCTACACAAAATTAAGATGGATACACTAAAAGTTTATTATTGTCTTTAAAAATTAGAGACTGCTTAAGAAAATAGATTGCTACAACACACTCAAGTTGGGGATGGCAGAGTTTCAGGGTCTCAGTTTCAAAAATAGCTCAATCTGATCCCCAAATCCTTTCTTTAGTATTTGCACCACAGCTTATTACCATGGGAACAAATTATAGTATTTTGGTACTGCTCTTTATAAGACTTAGTTTTAAGCAGTTTGCGCTTTGTATTTGAAAGGCAAGGAAATCCCGATTATACAATGGAAATTTGTATAAAATTTATATCTGGTACCTGCATGCATTCACAGTGAATTTGGCCAAAATATATCTATTTGAACCAAATTGGCCTAGCTACTTGAAAATAGAATAAAGCTTCTTTTCATGTAAAATTAGTAATGTTAATTTATTATATGTCTATAATTCCTGATTGATCTGTTTGCTGGCTTAAAATGAATTGGAATTCATGAATTAGAATTGGAAGGCACAAATATTCTATTTCTATTGGAATAACTTATAGTTTGACTACTGACCTAATTGACTTCTATTATTTTGGGGCATACAGTCTCAAAAGTGACTGAATGATGATTACACATTTCATTTTGATAATGGTAGATATGTATTTGCAAGCATTTAACACCTCTGAGATCATGTTTTCACTCACCTATAGCCAAATGATCAAAAAGTGGATATCTGATGCAAAATCTTATATAAGATAATGTTCATGTCAAATTCAAATGGACCTTCATTTGTGTAAATATATATGTTTAAGGGGACTGAAAATAAATTCATGGCCATACAGCATGATATCCACTAACAGTTGAACTGTTCTCATTCATGCTTCCTAAAAATTAGGTTCATTACTTAAAAAAAAAAAAAAAAAAAAAAAAAAAAACAACAACCTTCTTTTTCCCTTTTTCCCAAGAAAAAAAACAAAACAGTCTTTTTTTTAGAGTGGCCCGAAGAAGATGCCAGTGAAAATTACCATTGAAGATGTACTGGGAAAACGATTGCAACTCAATGTAATTTTCCACATGAACTGTCTTGGACAAAATAATCTGAAGAAAAATCTGAGGAGGATTTTGATTTTGATTTTCAAAAAACCCCACTGAACTGGTTTTAGATTCAGAAGTATTTTGATATGGAATTGTTTCTCATATCATCTGTGCTGTGTGATATGTGCTGTGCTCATATCATCTAGGCTAGGATCTCCACACAATGTGATAGCATGGTGCTTTGTTAAACAATATGTAAATATTGAGTACATTAATGTTAAATTATTAAAATAATAAATTAATTTATTAAACATATAAATATTAAATAATACATTATATTAAATTGGCAGTGGGGTCTTGAGTGATTCTTAAAGATTTTCAGACAGGTTTCAGGTGACACAAAGCAACTAACTAACTCCCCAAAACTGACATACTGGTGCCAATTTGTGTATTTAGCATTTAAAAGTGACACAGACTAACTTGACATAGGAATTTCATTGTACAGGTGGTTTATATTACATCAGAAATCTCTTATCAAAAGATCACATAGCAAAAATGGAGAATATTTTTTTAGATGAAAAAAAGACACCAATAAATCACAGAAAACCACATTGTGAATCTTAAATTCCTTAGCAATTTCTTTTTTCATATTTCTAAACATCGATATTACTGATGTTACGAAGTTGTCCAAAAGCATGCTGTTTCTTCTTGAATTGCATTAAAAAAAATAATAAAATGTGGCAGAAATGCAAATGATTCTTACCTGTTATGTCAATTCTGATTATTATGAGCTTTGCACAACAGATACTTACTTACTAGCTTTCTTACAAGCATTTATCAAAATTTTTAGAGGAAAATGTATCATGCTGGATCCAACGAGCCAAGAAAGGCACTCTCAACATTCCCAGGTCCAACCAGCAGCAAAGCTGAAGATGTATCTCCATCATGGAGAATGCACAGAGTGCACTTATACACCCCATATGTGCATATATACATGGCTGGCCACACAGATCACAGACATGCACTTATGGTGATGGGTTTCACATCTGGAAACTGGGGCTGATGGTTCTGTTGAGATGGCCCCGGTACGGGTATGGACAGGGTGTTCGGTTCTCAGGAATCCTAAACTGAGTTCTCCACTCCCATTGTGCTCATTCTGCAGACAGACCTTTGATGGACTGATGGAGCTTGTGATGGGTCTGGGAGTAGTCAGGGTGTTATAAGGGCTTCTTCTGCCATTGTTCCTCTGAGCTCCTTTAGGATTATGCAGATAAACTTTATCACAAAACCTAGAAAAAATCTTGGAAGCAAATATAACAAAATCTCTCAAGACATTCAAGATACATAGACAATTGTTTTTGCAGTCATAGAAAATTGGGAAGCAGTGTTGGCTGTGGAGAATGAATGCTTTCTGCCTATAGGAATGATTGTTAAATAAAACCATATTGGACACTTTTTTTGAGTGGCTACAAACTGAAACAGTAATCAGAATGCACAGCAGTAAACTCACCTAAGAAATATGATAATTTGAAAATTGCATGGCAGCATACAAATAGGCATGCCTACGCCTCCACCAGCACACAGGGTAATCAGCAGACTCTCTCATTAGATGGCAGGAATATTCCAAATATTGCAGGTTGTAAATCTAACTGGAACCAGGGTAAAAAGTTAGTCCCTCAAGTGGCCACTTTAGGCATCACATATTCCTCCAGAACTATTTCTCCTTCCTCACTGTTATGATCATGCTGCAGCCTAAAGCTAACAACATCTCACTGAGCTGTACCATATTCCTATGCTTATGTAAATCTCCAGAAATTGAGTCAGGGCCTGCAGAAAAAAAGCAAAAAGCCCTGAAACTCAGCCTTCTGTAATCTATGTTTTGTCAACATCACTACCTCATGTAACTCTTGTGTGATTTATAATATTACAGGCATGCTTTAAAGGTAGGAAGAACTCTGTCATGGGAACCAAAGGAGGGAGGAGACGTTGCAACAACCATTTCTTTTCTAGGCCTCTTAATAGCTGTGGAGATAAATTTAAAGCATAAATGAGTTATAATTAGCATTGAATTAATTCCTTACAGTTGTATTTAATGCAAAGGCACCCAAGAAAATTAGAAAGACTCAAACTCTGTAGAAAGGAGAGGAAGAAAAAGGAGATGTTGAATTCAGCCCTTAGCGCATGAGCTGCATACAGCCCAAGCAGAAGAGAGGGCTGTCATGCCAGGCTGCAAGGTTCAGAGGGTCCCTGAAGACCCAACCAGTAGGAAGCAAGTGAAAGAAACCAGGAAAGTGCCAACAGAAGACAAGTGCTTGGGAGGAACCAGGGAAAGGGTTTATTTACTTATTTATCTGTCTTAAAATTCTGGCAGCTGAAAGAATTGCAATGGCACGTTAAAACAAATAACAACAAACACCATCCCCCGCCCCCAAACCAATAAAAAATTGCCACAAAATGAGGATAAATCTGGCCCACATCCACAATCAACAATTAAAGCAAGTCAATCCATGGCACATGCCATGAAAACTGAAATGACCCTAGCAATGAATAAACAATTTTCTGCTGAAGTTACACGTGTCTCGCTGTGATGGTGTAGCCTCAGATTTTCCTGTTACTACAAAGAGGACCCTACAGTCCACAGATCACTTACGGCTAAATGGCATCACTCGCACCTCATGCAGACAGCTCAGCAGAATGCAACTGAGGAGAATTGCCTGAGGCTAAAATCAATCCTATGATGAACTGACAGTCAGAGAAGAGATATTATAGTAGTTTGGGGGCCATTTAGTTTAGGTTTTGTCAATAGCTGAGCAGCCGGACATTGAATGAACTGGTGCAGAACCAGGAAGATGTCTAACATCTCCACAAACAGCGTTAGTGTGGCTAGTAGCCTGTCAGGAAAGAGACACGCATCAAATACATTTGCATCCTGAGAAATGAGATACCATCTTAGCAATGTTTTGTGTAAGTATAAAAGAAATTTTAATAACATTGCCTCCCAAATACATGCTGATATTTAGATTCCCGGTACACAGCCAGAGCATTAGTTGTTAATTTTGTAGTCAGTAAGATGTAGCTTGAAAAGGAAACAAAAACTTAGAGCCACTCAGACTTTCAGTGTCTTCTCTGTATTTTAATGCATTTATTTTGAATAATTGTTTTTGTATATCTCAGCACTATCACACATCTGACCAGATCCCAGCTGAATCAATATTAAGCTCTAACGACTGAGAAATCAGAGTTTCAGCAGCCTATCAATGAAAGCTCATCTAACGTTTGCAAATGCCTTGCCCAGTGGCAACATGCAAATTGGAACCAGC
>NW_009648822.1:3423591-3454849 GCF_000708025.1 Charadrius vociferus | reverse complement strand
CCCTGCGGACATAAAATGACAGCTGTTAGCTAGGTAAGAGCAGAAGCAATGCAATCAGAGTGCTGCCAGCATGACGCTTACATTCAGCTCAATCTAGCATGATATGATGATCAGTTATATCACTCAGAGGCGGTTCTTAAAGCTTTATTCTACCCTAAAGATGTAGCACCATAAAAACCTCACAGTAGGGGTTCACATTTATTGTCTCTAAATGATTGCAGGTCAAAATTGCATATTTTACAGGATTTCTCCTCCCTTGTGGCCATAGCTATCCATTATTATATAGCAAACCTTAGGATCTGAAATTCTATCTGAGATTCCTTTTTTCTCTTTTTTTTCTGCTTATGTAGAAGAGTTTAGTTCTGCTTACTGCTTTTATCATATGAGTGTTTGCCGTGTTTGCCACAGCTATACAACTGCTGGACAACAAGTGAGAGAGTGCAAGTGGTGCGAGAAACAGCATAGTCTGTGATCTGAAACAAAACAAAACAAATACTTTTCCCTACTTAGCACTTACTACTACTATGGCCATGTCTCTAAAAGAAACTGACTTCAAACTACGTGCTTCAGCTTAAAGAAAAAAAAGCCCAAACAACAAAAGAGACCCAAAAATACATGCTGATCTGGTCTGAAATGAGTGTTGAACACTTGGAGTGTATTGTGTTTCCTCAACATTGTCTTTTGGCTGTAAGGAAAATAATTCAAGGCATATCTTTGGCCTCGTGTTGCCTGTCACTACTTGTGCTCTGCACTCTGCTGTTTTTCTCATGTTTAGACCAGGTATTTGGATTGGAAGTGGTTGGAGAGCTATTGCACAATCAGCTAAAAATACATGAATAGAGGAAATGGTTACTTTTAGAAGCAGCCAGTGATGAGGATAAGTTAAGATACACAAATGCATACAGAGGGGCACGTGTGAACATAGTCCTGTACATATGCTACTGACTGACTTACTCCTTTCTGAGGGCTGTGATGATCATGTAACTGATATTTATTAAAATTCTTTGCATCAAGTAGGGTAGAACGGGTTGGCACATCACACCTCTGCTCTTCTATTTTAAGATTAGGAACTCTGTGATGTTTTGTGAGCAACAGCTCCTTTTGTATGCTTTCAGAACCACAGTGGGGCTGGAAAACCCCAGAAGACTTGATCCTGGCACCTTCAGAGGCACCAAGGTCCTTACAACACCTACTGAGCCCTCATAAAGCAGGAGTGGAAATGCCGTGGAAGCAGTGAATTATTTCCCTCAGAAGCAAAGCCAGCTGCTCCTTTCCCCCCACGCAGCACAGCCCAGCAGGGCCCTGGCTCCACAGAAATTCAGAACCATACTCCTGCGTTTCCCTCTTTCCTTCCAGCCTTAGTAAAAATGCTTCACACCAGAATATTCAGAAAATCTTTCTGCAGTGTTTAAAATCCTAAGCAGTTGCCCAGCGAAGAGCTTTTAAGCACATTACCAGCTTTGCAGAAACTTCAGGGTCAGAAGCTGAGATTTTTCATTAGGGAATTGATAGCGACGCTTTTATCTGCCTTCTTTTCATATATTGTTGGCAGCATTTAGGTCTGGCCTGAAAATGGATGTCAAGACCTTCCTCCCAAATATCATTTCACACATAAGTGGAAACATTTGCTTTGTTGTATTTAAGGAAATTATCAATTCTTCTCTTTTTCCATGTGCTTTCTGATAAAATGCATTTTGAAGTCCAAATCTTTTACTCTAGCCAGAAAAATCTCTTGTTCTAATCCTATTAGAACATTTGGAAAATTGTTTAGAAGTCTAATGAGATCAACAAATGTATGTACAAGTGTAACTGTCCGTCAGTGTCTTCAAAATGCAGACAACTCACTAGTTTAACTATCAACCTCTCTGTAGAATCTCTGGGACTGGTTGTTAGGAATCAGATCTATTCTTGAATCAAAAGTAAGAATGAGGTACTGAGAGTAACAAATAAAAATATGCAAGCCTGGGACACTGTACTGTAAACATTTGTTATAAAGCTAAGGCGAATCATAGAATCGTTATGGCTAGAAAAGACCTTTAAGATCATCAAGTCCAATCATTATCTAAACTCTGCTGGACACACTTCTAAACCATGTCCCTAAGCACCGTATCTAGATGGCTTTTAAATACATCAAAGGATGGCGATTCAACCACTTCCCTGGGCAGCATGTTCCAGTCTTTGGTAACCCTTTCAGTGTAGAAGTTTTTCCTAATGTCTGACCTAAACCTCCTCTGGTGCAACTTGAGGCCATTTCCTCTTGTGCTATGGGTTGTAACTTGGGAAAAGAGACCAACGCCCACATCTCTACACCCTCCGTTTAGGTAGTTATTGAGAGCGATAAGGTCTCCCCTCAGCCTCCTTTTCTTCAGACTAAACACCCCCAGTTCCCTCAGCTGCTCCTGATAAGAGTTGTGGTCCAGACCCCTCACCAGCTCCGTTGCCCTTCTCTGGATGCTCTCCAGCACTTCAATGTCCTTCTTACACTGCGGTGCCCAAAACTGAACACAGCACTCGAGTGGGACCTCACCAGTGCCGAGTACAGGGGGATGATCTCTTCCCCAGTCCTGCTCACCACACCATTCCTGATACAGCCCAGGATGCTGTTGGCCTTCTTGGCCACCTGGGCACACTGCCCGCTCATATTCATCTAGCTGTCAACCAACACCCCCAGGTCTTTTTCCACCGGGCAGCTTTCCAGCCACTCCGCCCCAAGCCTGAAGCGTTGCACGGGGTTCAAACAGGAATGCAATGGAATAATCACTAGTGAAAATTGTAATACCTTTGCAGGGGTGAAATTTTTCCTTTGAAGAGCACTTCAACAAAAATATGAAGTGTATTAAAGATTTTTACATAAGCAAGAACTACAGAAACACTGGATTCTAACCTGTTCAGTGTAGAGGTGTTTCGCTACATTTTTTCACTTTGTCTGATTTTAAAGTGCGAAGGAGGATGGGTGACTGCCTACATACTGGGGGGATGAGGGAAATTCTGTATTTGGAGAAAATAAAGTTTGTTGGGAGATTTCTGTTTTATTCTGAATCTTCTGTTTTGATTTGCTTACAGATTTCAGATTGGAAACTGCTGTGGATTCACTTTGGATACATCTTATTATGCTTGCTTTTGCTCTGTGTTGCTGCATTATGTTTGAAATTATGAAAAGCTGATTCTTTTACTGCCATGTTTCTTTACTGATTCAATATTTCTAAAAGCAAATCTGTAGCGCAGTGTTAAAAAGCAAATAAACCAGTATTTCACCTTATTTTACTGTTCCATTGGATATAAATCATGCTGTTATAACTACTGAGAGGAAACAGGTTTGAAGTATTAGGTATGAGAATCTAAGATATTTGACCTGATTTCATGATGTAAATGCTCATGTGAAGACATGGCACTAAAAATTATTTATATTTACTTCTGATATGTGATATGTGAAATTAATAGCATTCACACTAATAAATAAAACACAATATTTAATGTCTTTCCAGAATTGGTATAATCTGTCCACAATAATGTTTTAATATGAATTTTCACTATTAGAGGTGTAGATATGTTACTGTGTTATGTAACAACATGCTGGTTTTGGTTTTTTTCTTCTTGCAGAAAAACACCATACAAGTAATTCTGTGTGAAATCAAAGTTTCCTGTATAAAGCTTCCTTTTTCTGTGTAGTTTAAAACAAATTATAGTGGTTCAAACAGTGGGTGCATATGACTAACTGTCTCTGATATGACTTAAGGAATTCACCCAACAACTAATTGCAAGAATTTTTTTTCCTTGAGTCTGCTGGAACAGAACCTACTAAACCAGTCAGCAGATTGTAGGAAAACCAGCAAAATAAAAATCACTGATTTTTTTCTTTGACAAGGTTTAAAAATTGCAGTATATTTGCACCTGAAGTACAATTTGCATTTCCTATCATTTTTTTTACTATGATATTAAAATGCTATTCCCCGTTATCCCCAGGTAATCAAAAATACAATACAATAAAGAATTTTATTCTTACTGACATTTCTCAATAATCATTTTTACCTAGTGAAGAATTCAGCGGAAACATCTATCGCATGTGCTCCTTACTACATGAACAACTTTTGTTGAGGAAAACAGTTTACTGGGAACCTTCTTCAGTGACAAAAAAAAGAAAATGACACTTTCTGAAAGGATTGTAAGCTTTGCAGGATAAGTAAAATAAGTGTGATCTAATTTTAATCACCCTTGGATCCCTGTGAATTCATGGGGAACTGTCAGTTCTCATCATCAGTAAGTATCTGTCATGCAGGGTTTATATATTTGTTAGTTTGGTGATAGTTATGTAGTGTGGCATTCTTACTCCTAGTTTCACCATCCTCTGCATCTTCTAATGACTTTTTCATGAACTACACAACTGCAATATTTTTTGCCAATTCAGAGACCATCTTCTGATAAGAAAATGATTTAGAAGACTATAAAATGGATAATATTGTAAACTACTGCAATAAATAGCCTTGGGAGTGCTGGTGAGCCAGAGCCAAGGAATCCATTGAAGTAAACACTATCATTTATCTTAACTGGATTACATATGTTCCTTGCAGTAAAAAAAAAGAAACCCTTTGCATTGTTTGGTTTCTTACGAATAGCCTGACATAAGTAATTTGCAGTCCAATATACTCTGCCATTTTAAAGCAAATTCAACTTCAGGTAAATTTTTATTTCTGGTAGTGTAGATCTGGCTTACAGAGCATGGTTTTCTTGCAGGAAAGGGATTTTCAGTTGATTCAGAATTGGAGTCTACCTTCTTCCCTGGATATTTCCAGCTCAGCACCATTATCTCAGCCAGTGGTGCTGAATAGGAACAAAACCTGAGATGGTCTTTGAAATATCCTAATTTATCCAATTGGACATTATGAACAGGGGAGAAAATATTTTGAAAGGAAAAAGTGTGAGTTTTCAGTCATAGTAGAACAGCAGCCGTGGGAGAAATTCAGTTAAATATCCAGTCACTTGTACGTGTGTCCAAACATTTTGTATGAGACTATCATCATTATGCATAAAATTAATTACTTTTCTTGCAGCTGCTTCTTGTTCTTTTCACTTCTTAACATCACTAGCAAGACATACTTGTTAACAGGCCTGTGTTTTTTATGAAATACCAAACCTGGAATAATTGAAGTAAATAGTCTACACAGGGATGTGAATGCCTCTGCGCTATGACTGTAGAATTTGGCCTCTATGCATCTTCGAAATATGAGCAGATTTCTAAGGTTAATAAAAAGATACACAAGGTGTCATTCAAGATTGTTAGCTGAAAGTGTAAGTATAAGAATGTCGCTGAAAAAAATATCTTTGTATATACTGTAGGAGTATGTCTTCATAAAGAATTGAGAAACAGTTACTTTCTCCAACTGTCTGTCACTAATGTTGGCGAGATTTTATTATGAAATGTGAATAAATAACAACCATTAAAAGCTACCACTATCAGATTTTTAATAAATATCTGCCTTCCTAAATGGTTAATATCACCTTTTGTCAGATTTCTGAAAGCACTAAATAAATATTATTAAATGGGTCGGGCAAAGGATGATAGTAACACTTCTGCATGAGGTTCTCTTAATTTAAAGCTAACATTGATAGTAAGTAATTTCTGTTCGTAGTACTTTCACAGAATTCACAGAATTCACAGAATTGTTAGGGTTGGAAGGGACCTCTGGAGATCATCCACCCCACCCCCCCTGCCAGAGCAGGGTCACCTACAGCACGTTACACAGGACAGCGTACAGGCGGGTTTTGAATGTCTCCAGAGTGGGAGACTCCACCACCTCTCTGGGCAGCCTGTTCCAGTGCTCCACTACCCTCAAAGTAAAGAAGTTCCTTCTCATGTTAAGATGGAGTCAACCTTTGTATATCAAAGGTTGACTGAGAAAAAGGAAAACTGAAATTATACCATCAACCAAAATGAGTACAAAACCATTTATCTACAGAATTATCATTTAACACGAGTAACTGTTTTTGCACGCAAAATTATATAGAACAAATATGAATTTATATACAAAATTTGATAATATTTTCACACATTAAATATAAACACAGTTTTTAATAGCTTATTTAATATAATGTAAATAATTAGTGAAATTTATTTTTCAATTGCCAATACTTCAATACACCAGAAAGGCATATTCAGTTTTGTATATTGCTTTCCAATCATGCAGTTCAATCTCTTTGATACCTTTGTTGATGTAAAAAATCCCTTAAAAATATGAAGGGAATTGTTCACCATTTAACAGAGCATAAAGATTTAATCATACTCCAGTTAACCACAGAAAAGTACATACAGGTTCAGGAACCTCTTGGATTTGGTATTGAGGAAATTAGTTTTCAACTTCACCTATTGTTGGGATAACGATCAGGGACAGAGTGTCACAGAGAATGGAGTATTCAAATAATTTCTAGAATTCAAAGATTAAACTCATGATATGATAGTTCAATTTCCTGTTCTTTGCCATGGTTATATTGTGCAGTATTGCTCATATATATTACAGAGTGAACCTGACTTTTAGTTGGTCATGTGTTGTGCTAGGGAAGAAGAGGAAAATAGGAATTTTTGTCCCTTTATCTATTCTCTTCTTGAGGGCTTCCCTTCTTTTATTTTTTAAGAGACCCAGGAGGTTGCAGGTGAGTGTTCTGGGGCTGAAAATGTGGTGTGCTTTGTCTGTCTTCATATAGCAAAATGGTAGCTATGTACTACTGTAATAGGTGAGCATTGTATTCCCAGTGCACCATCTATCAGCCCAAGCTTTGACCCGTAAAGAACTGGTTAACTCCTGGTTTCTGCAAGACTGGCTGTGTGAAAAAGCAGTTTCTCTGTCAAAATTGATTATAAGTTATGTACAGATTGTTTTGACTTTTGAAAGGGAGAGGATCTTCAACCTTTCTGCTTATTTGACTAGTTTTGTGTTACTAGTTTTACATTTCTTGGGAGTATGTTATCCAAAAATGCGTATCTTATTTTTTTTTCTCTTTTGTCAGCAGTTGTTGAATTTATTGTTTCAAGAAATCAAATAATTTGATTCCTTAGAAATTAAAATAAAGACAAATAAAAGTTTCTCAGGAACTGATGAAACTTGATGACCAAGACCCTGCTTGTTAGTTTTTTCTTGACATGTCTCCCCTTACAGACACCTGCATGCATGCCCATACTGTTTCCTGGAGAGACACCCATTTCAGCACACTCATAAACCGTTTATGGGAATTGAAAACTGCTGCTCCAGGTAAGATTTGCAAAGTTCAGACTACAAACTGTAAGGGCAAGCAGCCTACAACCCAAAGACTCAATTTAGCCAACGTCTTTTTTGTTAGATCCCTCTTTGATGAAAACTTGACATCTGGGACATGACTAAGCTCTCTGACTCATTAGGGGAGTTCTCCCTAGGTGGTGAGCTATCGAAAAACCCAAACCCCAACAATCCAAACTCACTTCCTTCACTTCATTCACAGAGAGAACACTATTTGTCTCACTACCTTTTAATTTTCCTATACTGGCTATATCCAAACAATGAAATAAACCAAATTGTAAATATAAATTCTGTTCATTTGACTGACAATGTTAGTTTAATGCTATAATGCGACTAAGTTATTCTTCACTTCAAGCGCTACTGTTTGAAATTCAGTCATGGTATACATTTATAACAACAAACCTTCAATATGATACAACGTTTTTTCACTAACAATTAACTAATGCTTTTATTATAGATTAAATACCTGTGATCATAAAGGTGGGTGGTTTTTTATATGAGTGTTTTTTTGGATTATTTTTTTCCTCTCCTGACAGTTGTTATTTATACTTCCTTCGGTCCAAGTGAATGAATGCACAACAGTATGTATGTGCATGAACATGTGAAATACTATTTCAAATATAAAATAGACACTGAATGGAGATATATTTCAAAGTGCAAAACATACAAGGCAGATTAAGCATACTTTTTGTATTAATACACGCCAAGGGAGGGTCATGACAGTCATCTACAACAATGGGCACTGCATCAGGGTCCTGCCTTGACATAGAAAGTAAATGTATGCTTAGCTTTACATGTTGAGTTGTCTGTTTATCAAATTGAAGTTCCTTGCTGAAGACATTGTGGATACTCAGTCTTCAGCACCTTTTTCAATGGGATCTTCATGTAGTAGATGGGAGGTGTGTTATACCCATATGTGATCATACTGTACTGTGTACCTCTGTAAATATTTTAGTCATTGTCTCAAGACTGTACACATTTGTGACCTATTTGGACAGAGAAGGTGACATAAGTGAACTGTATAGATATTTTCAAAAAAATGAATGAACAGAAAAAGTTACAAAAAGAGCCAAAGAAACAGAAAACATAATTAAAAGTTGAATGAATCTTCCCCTTCCACCCACTGACAATAAAATAGGATGCTATCCATAGGCACATGGTGATATAGGCACACATTCAGTAGTGCAGGTTAGACACAGTGCATACATGGACATCTTAACTGATGCAGAATATGAATTCCAACAAATTTATAGTAATGCCATTTTTTTCATAATTAGGAGAAGATGAGCATGGCACAGAAGTTGCTTGAAATGGATGCTGAATTTTATTTACACATTTCTGCCCATGACTTACAGGTATTTACTTTCTATATTTATTGCCCTTTTTTCCTATTTTTTGCGTTTTACTCCAAGTTTTTTGTTTTGGAGTCCATACCATCTTTGTCTCTCTAGGTTTTGCACCAGCATCAGCTAATAAACTGGCAGCGCTACAGAAACACGATAGAACCTGTTCTCCGCAAAAATCACAAGACTTCTAAATGTTTGAATAAAAAAGTAAAAATTGCTGCAGTTATTTCTCAATAACCAGATTTTAATACATTCTCTCATATTGCAGAGCCAAAGAATAGTTCATTACTGAGCATGTAAAGTATCACAATTTGGCTAAGAGACCCTGAACTGCATGTTCAAATGGATTTATCTTGGCCTCTAATTCTGGGGCATATCCAAGCAATACGGGTTTCACTATAGTTTAGTCATAAGCCTTGAGAAAAAGGAAAATATTTAGCCACTTGCAACTTCTTTCTGCTATGCTGGTTATTCCTTCACATAGTGTGACAGTTGGTATGCTTGATATTCTTCTTTCTTTTTTGTTTTTGGAGAAAGTAACCTCTTTAATGAAAAAACCCTGAGATTCACCATAAGTCCACAAATGTGCATTTCTGTTTCTCACTTCTATGGTCTTCTTGATTTGCGTATGACAATGTCAACTGGGCAGTGGACAGAGTTGTGTAAACATAGGCCCAGATGAATGACCTAAAATGTTCATTAAAAATTTTGTTTAGTTATTTCTGCTTTCTTCCCAATGACTGGCATTTTGAAGCAGCCTTTTGGGTGAGAGAGGGACGAATAAGGAAAAAAACAATCTTTAACAGAGGAAGGAAAACTGAAGTAAAAGAACTGATGTCCATGTCAGGAGTCTCATGCAATGACAAAGAACTAATTATAAGTAATTTAATAACATGATTCCAGAAGCTGAGCTCCAGCTCTAGGGAAGGAAAAAAGTTCCTAAAGATCCTTTCAATTTAACTTATGGACTAGTAAATGTCCAGTTTCAAATCTTGTGATTAGGTTGACTCTGAGCATGGATGAAAGCCAGGATTTTTTTTTTTTTTCCTTATCTCCTTTTTATCATTATTTGAGCAGTACTTTTTTGAGATCAAGAGAAATAACTTCTCAGGAAAAAGTCCAATGACACACGGACAAGTTCCTACCAAACGGGCGTGCAGACTAAAATTAGAAATATCTTTGTATCTTTGTGACAGTCAAAGTTTTATCACAGTGAATTGCAGATTAATTTAATTTAAAAAAAAAATAAATGTTTATTTTGTAAACAAACCTTCATTTAGTGGAGTATGGTCATATTCCTCAGAGAAAAATTGAAAAATCACTAAATAAGTCTCTAAACTCTGCTACCAAACGGTGCTGTGAACCCTGGTGCAATGGCTACAGAGATACTTAAGATTTTATGTATAAAGTGCTAATATTCAACACAGTGACAGCAATTCAGAGCAGTCTTCACACTGACTACATGTGAATACCTAACTACATATTTGGGAAAAGTGTGCAAATATTTCTCAACTATTGTGCTCAGAGGGCCTGTAATTGACTTTTTTCATCTCTCATTTTTACATCAACATGTCCTAACAAATTAAAAGCAAACATTTGCTTTCCAAATGGCACATTATTTGGCTGAATGCATTTGGAAGTTTCCCTTTTGTTAGCATTAACTGAAAAAGTATAGGTGAAGAAACGATATGTTACAGGAAGGGGTATCTAACACCTTTGATTTCAGTGAGACTGTAGCTTTGAAATAGTTTAGATAAGATATTTAGGGAAAGTGCTTCTGTGTCTGCACTGTAGTAATATATCCCTGGATTTGAGAACAATGGAACAAAAAAAGTTCTCCAGTGGTATAAGGGGTGCTGCAAATTCTCTTGTACTCTCCTGGCTAACTAGGAAGCTTCACTGACAGAAGCACAAATGATCAAAAATATCCATGTTTTGGGTTCATGATATCTAAGTCAAATTTATGAATTATTTTGTATATTGAAAAATAAATAAATGAAATTCTAGAGAATCAAAACAGTGGGATATTAACAGTTCCATGTTTTCTTGTCATTATAATACTATTTTATTTATAAAGTATAGACTGATTCCTCCTGACAAGTTTTTTGTCCCTAGCCTTTTACAGAAGTCCTGTTTTCTTTAACATAAGAGTAATTATATATTTTTATTACTATGCTAAAAATGACGATTTCTAAAGTGTGTAGTTTTCCGTAATTATTAACATTACGAGAGAATAAAGAAAACACTTGAAAAAATCACATTCAAACAAAATGTCATGTTTCTCACTTTAAATACCAGTGGTCATTATTCCTCATTGACTTGAGAGAAAATCCCATGCAAAATAAAAGGTCAAGCTCTTATCAATCAGATTTTAAAAATATTTTTAAAGGAAGGTGTTATTTTTTCTGTTAATTAAATTACTTTTAAAAATTATTACTCCTCAAAGACTACCCTTTAACTTTTTAATTCCAATTCAATTTAGAGATGAGCTTAAAATATTGTGAAGAAAGATAACAGAGGTATCTGTTATCTTTCTCCAGAGATAAAGAGGTGCCTGAGGACTGGAGGATAGCCAATGTTACTCCAGTCTTCAAAAAGGGCAGGAAGGATGACCCGGGAAACTACAGGCCGGTCAGCCTCACCTCCATCCCTGGAAAGATGATGGAGCAGCTTGTTCTGGGAGTCATCTCAAAGCACCTGGATGAAAAGAAGATTATCAGAAGTAGTCAACATGGATTCACCAAGGGGAAGTCATGTCTGACTAATCTGATAGCCTTCTATGACGAAGTAACTAGATGGGTGGATGAGGGGAGGGCAGTGGATGTTGTCTACCTTGACTTTGGCAAGGCTTTCGACACTGTCTCCCACATCATCCTCACAGGAAAGCTTAGGAAGTGTGGCTTAGATGAATGGACAGTGAGGTGGATTGAGAACTGGCTTACAGATAGAGCTCAGAGGGTTGTGGTTAGTGGCGCAGAGTCTAGTTGGAGGTTAGTAACAAGTGGTGTCCCTCAGGGGTCAGTACTGGGCCCAGTTTTGTTCAACATATTCATCAATGATCTGGATGAAGGGATAGAGTGTACCATCAGCAAGTTTGCTGATGACACAAAACTGGGAGGAGTGGCTGACACGCCAGAAGGCTGTGCTGCCTTACAGCGTGACCTCGCCAGGCTGGAGAGTTGGGCAGAAAGAAACCTTATGAAGTTCAACAAGGGTAAGTGTAGGGTACTGCACCTGGGGAGGAATAACCCCATGCACCAGTACAGGTTGGGGGCTGACCTCCTGGAGAGCAGCTCTGTGGAGAGGGACCTGGGAGTCCTGGTGGACAACAGGATGACCATGAGCCAGCAATGTGCCCTGGCGGCCAAGAAGGCGAATGGCATCCTGGGGTGCATCAAGAAGAGTGTGGCCAGCAGGTCGAGGGAGGTCATCCTCCCCCTCTACTCTGCCCTGGTGAGACCGCATCTGGAGTACTGTGTCCAGTTCTGGGCTCCCCAGTTCAAGAAAGACAGGGAACTGCTGGAGAGGGTCCAGCAAAGGGCAACAAAGATGATTAGGGGACTGGAGCACCTTTCTTATGAGGAAAGGCTGAGGGACTTGGGTCTCTTTAGTCTAGAGAAAAGAAGATTGAGGGGGGATCTTATTAATACATACAAATACTTAATGGGAGGATGCCAGGGGGATGGGAGTAGTCTTTTTTCAGTGGCACCCAGTGATAGGACGAGGGGTAATGGGCATAAACCCCACTCTGGAGACATTCCAAACCCGCCTGGACGCTGTCCTGTGTAACGTGCTGTAGGTCACCCTGCTCTGGCAGGGGGGTTGGACTCGATGATCTCCAGAGGTCCCTTCCAACCCTAACAATTCTGTGAATTCTGTGAACATTTATTTTACATAGTTTAATTACCAAATTTACAAAAGTAGTTGTGTGCTTCTTTAATTATTAACATTTTGAAGCATATTTTTAAAAGTATACCTCATATAAACTTGGAATTTAGGCAACGTCATTGAGAGGTTTTCAGTCACTGGGCAGATTTAACCTGTGATGTGATGTGATGTAAGCTCTTGTCTTGGGAAAGGCACTACATGCTTCTAGTGTGTGATGGTCTCCATGATGGGGAAAAAAAAAAAAAAAAAAAGAAGGTAAGAATAATCTCTGTGCTGGTGAACTACAGTCTATATATCACTACAACAGATTCAAAAGTAGCATCTGTTATGATTAGAGTTTGTCCTCATATTACCCTCTACTTCAGTGCAAAGCTGCTATATTAAATACTATTTTTCCCTCATACAATGCAGAAGCTGAGAGGTAAACTTGAAGAGTTGGAAATGGCCACCTTTAAGGCAGCCATATTTCAACCTGACAGTGAATGTTTCGGCTGGGCAGCTATATAAATACCTCAGTGGCCCACGTGAACATGCAAAACTGGGGCGGCAGCCTGACTAGGCTACCCTCGTTATCTGAAGATAGAACTCCAATCTGCAACACTGCCTTTTCTGCTATGGAGACCTTCTCATAGGAAGTTTTTTTGAGGCACTTTTTGATAAAATATTTTTTGTTGCAGTTCTGACACTGTGTCATTGACAGCAATACTGTGTTCTGCTCATAATTGTATGATAAATGTATTATGATCATACTGCAGAACAACAGCATGTATATCACCATAAATCACATTTGATTAGTATTGAGGGTTTGTGATGATGTTAAGAGAAAGTACTTTCAAAATAGGCTGAATTAACAGTTCAGATTTTGAAAATAAATTAACTGAATGAATCACACCAAATTGAATTACCTGAGAAGGTGAATTACCAAGAGAAAGGGGTTTTAATAACTCATAACCATAAACCCAAAACACTCAGAACTTCAAAACCATTATATTTTAGGCCCTAATATACTCAAAATCACAGAATGGTTGAGAATTGAAGGGGTTTCTGGAGGTCATTTTGTTCAACCATTCTGCTCAAGTAGGGTGACCTGGAGCAGGCCAAGTCCTGCTCAGGACCATGTCCCAGAGGTTTTTAATAACTCCAAGGATGGAGGCTCCACAACCTCTCTGGGCAACCTGTGCCCGTGCTCAGAACATTGATGTTCTTTGTCATCAGACCTCTCACCTCAGTGACATAAAACATGTTTCTGTTCTCTGAGGAAAACTGTGTTTCAACACAATTCTGTTGGAAAAGTAATTTGGAGAATATACTAACCTAAACCTAATATTTCTGTCCTGTGTTTTCCTTTCCTATAGAAGTAATTCTAACTCTGCTGAGTCAGTGAGAGTTTACCTGCTTAACGTTAACTTCAGAAAAGATCAGGTTCTCTCATTTGCACTCTCAAAAATGTATCTCTGATCAGGAAATCAATATATGATCTTTGAATATACTATATACAATTTTTCAATATATTGATTGACCCTAAACAGAGGAATAGCCAAATGAAAATGAAAACAGATCCTAAATCAGCATTTTTATCCTAATAAGTATCCAAAAATATCGCTGAAAGAAAGAAAGATGTGAAGTTTTAAGGATTTCTTGTTTATTTTGGTTTTATCACTTTCATTCTTTTCTCTTTTGGTCTACACATTTTCATGGGTATCAATCTGTATCATGGAACCAAAACAAACAAGAAAGAAAGTCGATAAAGAAAAATAATTAATGTCAGTAGCCATCCTCTCCAAAGGGATATTGTCAGTCAACTATTCCCTCTTTCAATCATTTACAAAATTTTCAATCAAGTACAATAATGAAAACAATTTCTGTAAGTTTTTATCAAAATCCCCTCTGATCCCAGACAGGATGTTGTGGACAATTAAAATCAAACTGGAGGTGAAAACTGTGTCCAGTGGCCCTGAGATCAACCTCCCAAACCAAAGCTGTAGTAACTGAAACCTACCAGGTTTACTACTTCATTGACAGTTCTCACTGAAAGAAAGATTTAATTTCAAAGCCTTCATCACAAACATGAAAAGAGAGAGACTAATGAATCTTTAACAGTCTTCACTTCCCTTAAGTCATTTTTTCTTTTTTTATATGCTGGGTGACTAAGTGCTTTTTCCTAGAATTCTACTACACAGTATATGAGAACAACAAAGTGGATCCAACAAAATTCATTATTAGCGTTAGCATCAGGCATGATTAATAGGGTGATCATAATTCAATACATACTTTTGAAAAGAAGAAGGTGACAGAGGTATGAAGACCTTATACTAAATCAAATTCATTAACATAATTATATTTACATAGGATACCTAATTCTAAGGGATTCTTTTTGTGTTTGAATTTTTAGGAGCACAAATTAAAACTAAATTATCAGCCCTTAATACTCAGAAACTGAAGTTGACATCATGACATTTATCAACCAGTAATCTCATTGAACACAACATAAAAGAGAGGAGGAGAGTAGTTTTATAACTGTAATCAGTGTAAGCGCATATGGTTCCCTAATGTGTGTATGTGCCTATCTGCCTGGAAAATAACTAAGACAGAAATTGTAGCATTGCATTGAGGTGACTGCTGGACAAGATAATAATTGAAAAGTGTATGACAAAGGATGCGTAATAAAAGACGTGAGTAATATTCTTAGCGAAGAATTTTCTTCAGTTTTTTTCATGTCTTTACTAAGTCAGCTAATGTAATGTTGGTTTGAAGCATTATCAGACCACAGATTCTAACTTCAGTCCCAAGATATTCATACTCCCTTCCCGCACGCTTTTTTAGAAACACGTTCCATGTAATATCTAAACTCCAACAACTTATTTTGATTTTCACCTTTGACTTTATTTTATTTATGCACAACTTTACTTATGGTCTTATGTCAACATACTGTTGCCTTCACCGGCTTATGGGATGGCATCCGTAAATTCAAGTATGATTAAAGATGTACAATTTGAAAAAAAAATTCCCAATAACAGAAAAAAACCCATATTTGTAGCACCCACAGAAAACCATGGAAACTTAAGAACCTTGAAGTCCGTCGAAATTTTTCCATAAACAATAAAAAATTTTATGAAATTCAAACGTCTATGAAATACCAGTTTTAAAATTAAGGAGGAAACAAAATACTACTGAAATCTATGAAAAGAAATTCTTTCTCTCCAACCCATTAAAAAATAAAAGCAGTCCACTTTATTTATAATCATGTGTGAAATGCTTTTAAAGAGAATTCATCCCTCCCTGAAATTAATAAACTGAAAATTTGCTCCATCAGTCTTTCAGGAAATGTGAGTTATGCAGTGCATATTCTGGGGTATTATGTCTCAGTCATTAAAATATTACCAACATGAAATAAAATTCAGATAAAAATTGCAAGGATCTGGTTTTCACCAGTTTTGATCTATTATCTTTAGAACTTATTCTGGTTTTGTATTTTAAATACGAAAGAGATCTCTATTCATTTAGTTTTCTTTTAAAACGAGAAGACCTAAATGCCTCAGCTTTGATATAGAAGAATTGTAGCTCTAATTCTCTCCTTCAGCTGGGTATAAACTGTAAACCAATTTGGCATATCATTAAATTCATGATATCACAGATTTCCAGTACAGTTTTAAATGAAGATTACTTAAGCTGTAACGTACAGCAACTCCTGAAATTCTTTTTGCAGTAATAGCTAAATTTTGTTATGGATGTAATTTCTGGTTTTGATTGAAGCAAATGTGAAGTAGCAGCACTTTTGTAAGTTTTACTCCTATACTATCTTTTCAGTCAGAATTACTCCTTTTAGTACAAAACCTAAAAACTGTATTGCCTTGAACAATGAAAATCAGTGCCCATATTTTTCAAGTTTTATACATAGTTCTGTCTACCTGTTCTCTTTTTCTCCTGCAGATTATCAGGAACTCCTTCTGTTCCATTTCAGGTAGGAACAAATAATACCAGACTAACCGTTAATAAATCGACATCCCTTTTACTAGTCCAAGTGCCATGTATTTAGTTGGTTGGTTGGGCGGGTATTATTATTATTACTATTATTTACTTTTTTCTTCCAAACAACTGAGGTTGAAATCTCACAATTAAAAAAAAAAAAAAAATTCATTTAATTAAAAGTGACAATTTGTGAAGACAGACTATTTCTACCAATGCTATCGTCATTAACCCTTTCACTGGAACTTGAAATATGCCCAGAAGCCAACAAATAGGGGACCATTTTGGAAAACAGCATATGTTTGTTTACCATGGAGAAGAGGATGCTGAAAAGCAAAAGGAATTTTCTGTAGAAGTTTCTCCTATCTGTTTAGCTTAAGGCAGCACTTTTATTTTAGAAGAAAAAAAGTTAAGCACACAGTCAGGTAATTACTATGCTGTACTCCACACAACTGTGGAAAGAAATATCTGCATGATCTTTCCCTGTTTCTGCCAAGAGAAAGAACTCTAGATCTGATGTTGCCCTCATTTTATATGCTTCAAACCCATAAAGAAAAACTATTGTAGCAGATCTTTTTTTTTTCCCTATGCTTTTGACTTCTCTTCAATACAACTACTAATAAAAAATAATTCCAGATAAAAGACACTTATTCATACTGTATAAAGAAAATATCAATTATGTGGAAGAAGAAAATCCCTTCTAAACTTTAGAAAAGCCAACCCATTTTTCTCATTTCTAGGAAGTTTATTAATATTTAAACCAATTGTAAACTGATTTTAAAACAAAATATTAGTCATGATATTTTATTTCAGTATTTCAATTTGTCTGAGAAAACTGGAACACATAATTGGATAGATATGAAGTGTATTCTTTTTGTTTGGATAGTAAGCTGAAAATTTAGTCATTTCCATAGCTCTTTCTCAATGGTGTGTGTTTATTTTCTTTCAGTTTAACCTTTATTGTTCAAGGTACAGTATTTTCCATACCTAATGGAAAGATTTAAATGACCATGGTCCTCATTCAGTCACCATTTCTATATGGCTCCAGCTTTTTCAATGAAACTTTGGGGAAAAGTATGGGCTTCCTCGTTTTACAGGTAATTTACACTGTAGTGGTTTCACTTAGCTGAAACTCTCTTTAAAGCTGTATACATATTTCCTAATAAAGGAAATGTTCCAGTAATGTTATGGAAGTACAAGAGCACGTCTAGTGGAAATATTTTTAGCTGCTTCAGCCTGGAACATATAGAAATATTTATCCTCCAGTATTTCAGTTTGAGAGCAATGTAATGATACTTTTACACATATATGGCACAAAAGCAGTTCTACATAGTAGGACAAAAGCTTGTTGAATGTTACTGGAGAATAATCACATCTTTATTAGACCAAAACTGTTTTTTGCATTACCATGAGACTGTCATTAGAGATCTGTGCGTGTATTCAACATCTATTTTTCCTTCACTTCAGTTTCCATACTGAAAATACTGATACAAAAAGAGAGAATAAAAATCCACAAAACCCCATGAGAAATCTATATCTAGTCAGTCATCAATGCCAAGTGAAAGAATAATTGGAAAAAAAATCACTGAAGACATAGAATACGTTGAGACATTTTAGAGCACATAAAAAGACAGCATGAACAGTATTTAATGCAAGAAACTGACTGTGCAACATTATCATTTGAAACTATTATTTAGTGTATAGACAACTGAAGGTGGAGAAGATTTTATCAAAAATAGCTTCTTTCTATGAGCTTCAAATGAGAACCTTCTCTGTGTCACACTCTGCATTCCAGACACATTCTGCCTGAGGACAAGGACCTACTGCATTTGTGTGTCTTGTATACTGTTTCTTAAAATATAATAATGAGCAATAGTAAGAAAAAATAAACAAGCTAAGATCACAAAATGTATTACCAGATATATTTGGTGGCATAGGGCTATGAAGTGTATCTGCTCTTTTAACATATTCCATAATTATCTACTACCTAGAAGCAGATATTGTCCCCTCATAGACCAAAAGACAGGATAATATCTTGAATGAAGAACTTACTGCTTTTCTTCATATACTGAATGTTGTAATATAATGTTTTGTGGTAAAGGTGTTCCACGCTGTTTCACTTAGCCCTCTTTGCAGAAGGAGATATCTGAAGAATTTATGGTCTTCTATGTAAAATACAATATCAGACTTAATTAGTTCTCATGTGATACAGCCATCTGGGAAACTCAAAGGTTAGTTTCAACAAGACGAAAACAGCAAAAATACTGAATATTCAATACATTTTGTGCTGTGTCATTGCTCTCTGAATCTGTAATCCAAAGCCCATTAAGGAAATAAAAAATGTTCTTAATCAGTAAGTAAGCTATGCTGTTGAGAGGAAAAAAAATAATTAAAGAACACTAGCAATTTTCCTGTTCTTTTTATACATATTTGAAATACTCCTGAAACCTTCAACCTCTTAAACATCGCCCTTCTCCTACTGTTTACACACATTTATATATAAAAAAGGAAAAACACAGGAAGACACACAATCTTGCAAATGTAATAAATAAGAAAAAACCCCACGCTTTGAACATACTTGAATACTCATCTCTACCTGGGACCGACACAGGATTATGGTGATAACCCCAAAAAGGTAAAGGACAAAAATGGACCAGATCCTCAGCTAGTATATTCACATGTACACTGGCTTAGAAATACTTAGAAATCTTTATAGCAAAGGTATCTTGATTCTTATGTAAACTAGCAATGACAATGTCATCATACTTGAGGATGCTGATTTAAACTCTAAGCTGTTATTGTAGTTGTACAGGTATGTATAACAATAAATGAACTATATTACCCTTTGAATCACTTAATGACTCTGTACCTTATGCTGAAAGCTTTTTAGACTTTATGGCTACGTGAAGATCCTCCATTCTGGTTTGCGCATCAGTGGAATACAAATCAATACTCATGAAGACACGACAGTAATTCATATTGCCTTTAAGTATAATATTCTAAACACTTAAAAAAACTTTAATTTTTATCTTTCAGAACTGCTGAACTTATGATTACAGATTATTTTGTGGCCACATTGTATGATATTCCTTTACCATGTCCATGAAGAAAAGCTTCTTCTAAGAGACAGCAATTTTACTTCTTGCATATATAACAACATTTTAAATCTAAATTTTTCTATTTTTTTCTAAATCACTTTTCAGAGAACATATTTGAAATCTGTTGTTTGTCATAGTTTTTACTCAACACTGATAACCTACAGGTATGTAGAAGTAATTTATGATAGGAATTTATTCAAAAATCATTATAAGGCACAAGAAATACTTAAACTACTTTTGCATTTTCCTGGTATAACCCTGGTAGGTAGCTAAGGACCACACAGCCACTTGCTCACTCCCCTCAGTGGGGAAGGGGAAAGAAACAGAAAGGTAAACTTGTAAAATCTCATGGGTTTAGATCAAGAGTTTAATAGATAAAGCAAAAGCTGTATGCACAAGCAAAGTAAAATAAGGAATTCATTCTCTGCTTCCCATCAGCAGGCAGGTGTTCAGCCATCCCCAGGAAAGAAGTAACACATCTGCGTAACATCATGTGTAACACATACTTGGGCAGACAAACACCGTCACTCTGAACTCCCTTTTCTCCATCTTCCCTGCAGGTTTTATTGCTGAGCACGACGTCATGTGGTATGGTATGGGATATCCCTTTGGTCAGCTCAGGTCAGAGAATCATAGAATGGTTTAGGTTGGAAAGGATCTTAAAGATCATCTAGTTCCACCACCCCTGCCATGGGCAAGGACACCTCCCACTAGACCGGGTAACACCTTCCAGCGTGCCAGGGTCAGCTGTCCTAGTTGTGTCCCCTTTCAATTTCTTGTGCATCGCCAGCCTACTCACTGGCAGGGGGCTGTGAGAAGCAGAAAAGGCCTTGATGTTGTGTAAGCACTGTTCAACAATAAAACATCAGTGTGTTAACAACGCTGTTTTCAACACAAATCCAAAACATAACACCATACAAGCTACTATGAAGAAATTTAACTCTATCCTGGCCAAAACCAGTACACACATACAGTAGAAATATTGGGGCAGGGGACAAAGCTGGGACTTATCAAGATTACAAAGTAATATGAAGGTTACAAAGAACTGCAACCATGATGTTTTCTTAAATTGTTCTGAAATGTGTTGGTAAAAATTTTAAGAACAGTCTTTCGTTGTTGAATATATTTGCAGAACTGATTAATTAAAGGTTAATCTTGCAATAATATCAATACTAACAGAAGCTAGCACTACGTTACTAGAATGGCTTTAGAGCAGTCAGTCACAGATAAATGTCTACTTGAGTAATAATTTCAGAATGAATTATATGCTTTGAATGCAGAAGGACTCCAATGTCTTTATTAGCTCTGATACAGTGTCCGGGAATTCAGCATTAGAGCATGATTGACTGCACTGTACCAGAAGTATGAACTTCTTCCTGGAGCTAAGACCACACAACGAAGCTTTCAGTGTTCACTGACTTATCATCTGCATGAAAGAAGGTTCTGTACTGTCTGAAGATTTCTTGGCATTCCCAGCAATGTGTTACTAGTTAATGGTTCACTGGATTGGTAGATAAAGCAAGGGGTCTTCACTTAACATGTAACATTGTCTAATGATCTGTCAGTGCAAAGAGGTGATTTCGGCTTTGTGAATAAAAATGGTGCATGCTTCTTCTGAGAACAAAAACTTTAAGAATTAATTACTAAAATACTGTCTGACTGCTTCTAAACCATGCTGTCCTCAGATACTTACCCTCTAACATAAAAGTTTTTGTTCAGTCATCCATGTGTCTTGTCCAAGAGGTTTAAGGGCAAACTAACAGAGGTTGTCTATTAATATGAAGTGATGATGATTAATTTGAGAAACATTAGGAAAAATATAGCAAGGGCTATATCTTCTGCATATGCTTAGACAGTGTGCACGTTACTTGTTTCTTAAATTCACAGCCTACAGTTGATATAGCAAATAGGGCAACTATACCCTTTCACTATTTTTCCCACCTTTTCTCTTTCTATGTAGGGCTTTTTGAATTTTTTGTAAGATAATGTGGCTATTATTCTTGTTTTTACCACAAGTTTGCATATTTAGCCTTGTAATTTATCTGTTGCTATAGATTAAATACACACAGAAATTGAAATTGCATAAAACGCGGAAACCTACTTATTTGCCCTTGGTCAGAATATGCACAGTCCTTGTTAACTAGACTACGTGCTTTCTGGGTTGCTTATAGATTTAGAGATGATGCTTCATTTGTAGATTTTGCTAGATGGATTAAAACCCAACAACTTTAGAAGTATGAACAAGAAATTTAGCTTGTGAAACTCTCCATACTTCAGCTAACTGTAGCAATGATAGTGAAGCTACAAATTCTTTGTTTTAGAAAGGACAGGCTGGGGCAGAGTCCCATTCAAGACACACCCATAAAACCTTTTTAACCTTCCACACCCTATATTAATTATTTCAAAGTATTCAGAAGCAATTAATAATCAATGCTTATGACTATTTATAGAAATTATCTTTTTTGGATGGAAAATATGTCATCAGCTTCAATATTTGTGGGCAAAACCATTTTTTTCTGAGTTTTTAATTTAGATTTCTTTTTTTATAGTGAGTGCTGGTGCAGACGGGCTTGTGGTTTTATTTTGCATGATTGAATTCCCAATTAATATTGATTAGAATCAGGAATAAGCCTTAGCTTTATATTTCAGAAATAAATGATGATCAAATGCTAACACAAGCACTTTTACCTTGCACTAATAGCAGAAACTATTTATTAGTAAAATATTCCTCTATATTCCTCTCCATATAAATAAATACTAGTGAAGAAGACACAGTCTTACAGAGGGCTGAATCTTCAGTTTAACTGTTTGTGATGAATAATCCTATTGCTTTTTATGATTACCTACAGTGACACTGTTAAGCATCTCAGTCAATGTGAGCAAGACTCAGAGTCAGAGGTGTACTATTAGGCAGCTTACATCACTCCCAAATTTCTATAGTGAGATCGCAGGGCAAAATTAGCTGGAGAGTAATATATCCTTTTGAACACTATTTTGTAAGGAGTCATACCAAATATATGCATATTGAAGTGGTTGCTTCCTACACAACCGCAGGAGTGTGTGTGAATGTGTGTGCACAAACGCACACAGAAGCATACATCTGATTATTGCAGTCTTTTGGGGACATTGCATTTGAACAGATGGGTCATCAGTTCATATTTGATTTTCTCTAGGAAAGAAGAAACGGAAAAGCACTAAAAGTGGATGGAAGAAGCTAGCCATGCCACCAACAGTGTTTCTATAGTCCCCTGGGTTTTCTTCACCTTCCATGTCTCATTCAGTTTGATTTTGATTTCCAATATAACTAATTTCAAAACAAGCATTCTGGGGCTTTGTGCATCAACACTTCACTATGAATTAGCAACTGCTTCTGCAAAATGTCCGTTCTTTTTGTCAAACGCATATGGAGCTTGTTTGTACAGAGACACAAATTTGGTGTAGAATTCAGACACATCACAAGAAAAGTAATATTTTTTTCCTTTTGCCATGCTTTTTTTTTTCTGGTGTTTTTTGTCCTTCCTTCCCCCTCCCCCCACAATGTACTATAAGATTTTTTCAAAGTAATGGTCACATAAAGCGCGTAGGATCCTCATCTTCATATACATCTGTTCTCCATCAGGAAAATATTGACACCAGGAATATAAGGTATTTCCAACTGGTGATCATGAGAAAACAAAGTTAATTTACACAGGTTATCTATTATCTCACAGGATCTGTACAGCAAGAATTGATCCATATATCTGAGAAAACATTAATCTGTCATAATCAAGAATATTTTTACTTTTTTTTTTCACCCTTTTATAGACATGTCCTTCAATCATTCTGATTCTTCATTTATCTGCAATGAATTGACAGGCAACAATGTCTATTGCTGGACAATTCCAATTCATGTCAACACTGGGTCATTTTTTCCCCAATGCCCAGTGGAAAAAAAAATGGTGTGTGACTGTGTAATGGAAAACTATCTCATAAAGCATATCAAAAAAAGGACAAAGTTAAGGCTTCCCCCAACCATGTAACTTTTCAGAGTATGGAATAACAATTTCATCCTTTTGGGCTTTTTTTGACATTTAGTCAGTAGATATTGTAAAAAAATGAATTGAATCTATTGCAATTTCAGCAAAAGTGCATTGACTTGAGTTACGTACCAATCATACCAATAAAACTTATTGCATAAACATCTGATGTGTAAATTAAGTTCTTTTAATTGCCCAGTACTGGGAGACAGGTGACAACAGTAGATTTCACAGCTGTTCCTAATAGAAAGGAGACTCAAAAGGTCTCATGTTCACTTCTGTCAAACTCACCATCTAAGCTGTTGTTAGTCCAGTCTTCCCTCTTCCCTTTTTTTGCATCTTGCCTCAGAACTGTTCTCAAAAATTCATGTTCACCATTTTCCTAATCTAAATTCTATTTGCCCAGCAAATCCTACCTTCCTTTCTCTCCTTCTCTCGCCAGGACTCCGCTATTTTTTATTGAATCCCACTCCTCCTACTCAACTGATCTGTTCCACTTTCTCCCATCACACTGGACTGCACTTACATTATCAATGGAAGCATTTGTTTTAGTTAAGCTGAAATCATTATCATAATGAATTATTAATGTAGTATAACCATCTCTAAAATATTAATCCACCTTCAATTACTCCTCTTTCATTTGTTTTGGTCATTGTCTTTTTGAGGGTTTTCTCTCTCTTTTTAGCTTTTCTTTGTTACTATCTGACACTTAGCCTCATATTAATTTAATTGGGCTCTTTTCACTGATATCATCACATACCAAAATTCCCATTTCTACAGAAAGCTTCTACATAAAGTAAGTCACTTCCGTTGACTATGGTGTTACCTGCCACATTATTTTCAGGCTGGTTTTGTGAGCATTGTTCTCAACTTGTCAAGAAAATTAAGATAACTTTCTGTTTTTCAAAGAGTTTTAAGAAAGCTCCAAAGATGACATTGTGGGAAAAAAAGTACTGTTTTGTTTTCCAGGGTCTGAAAGACCTGTTCTTTATCTTCAGACAACTGTAATTATCTATTAAGTTAGCAGGTCCATGCATTTTAAAATGGATTGGAATTGTGAGAACTTAGGAAATAAACTTTTCATAGCTTTCACAATACTTAAAAGAAATAAAGACTTTAAACGCTGCAGAAAGAGTCTTTTATCTAACGTAAATATAATTCAATAGTCACTTTGCTTTGAAAGCCATTATTTAGGACAATTGTCCGGAATCAAAACTCAGGGAAAGCTATAACTGACTTAAAAGTGTTTAACATGATATAATTGGGTTTATGCTCTTCTATGGTGAATACTTAAATCATCATTTAAATCAAAGTTATTCATGCAGTAAGAGGATACAACAGTCTATTAAAATCCATATCTCTTTTTCTCTCTTTCCTTCTCTCCCAGGACTAAGACTTCTGATTTATGGTCATTGT
This sequence comes from Charadrius vociferus, assembly GCF_000708025.1. Taxonomy (NCBI): domain Eukaryota; kingdom Metazoa; phylum Chordata; class Aves; order Charadriiformes; family Charadriidae; genus Charadrius; species Charadrius vociferus. The sequence goes on along the minus strand of NW_009648822.1, from coordinate 3,429,854 downwards.
TACCTATATCATTCCCTCAAAAATATCTAAGACTATCCGCCTCGCTACATATATGGCAGTCCTTTAAAAAGTTTAGGCAGACTAAATTACTTTTTCAGACAAGTGCTTTTCAGATACTTATGCCCAAACTGGTATAGGTTACATCCCAACCATGATTTTCAGGAAACTGACGAAAATAGATTGTTTTACGCATCAGGATACTTACGACAGAGCTGTCAAATTCTAGAAAATATACCAGATCCTGATGTTCTCTTTGTTCTTGAGAAAATTCATTCTATAAGGTATTTGCATTTGCTGTCACAGCTGCTGTGTAACACTGCACGAAAACAGCTTTTGCAGGTCAAATTTCTCTGTATCCACTCACAGTGAATTTTGAACAGCAGGAAAAGACTGGGAAAAATACAGAGATGCCACCTGAAATGAAAAATCAGTGATTCAATACATAATACAAGGAAAGTACCTGATCATGTTCTCATTTCGAACACTTGTGTCCATGCTGCTAACACAATACTTGATCGTCTACCTGTATTTTAATATACTAGAGTCTTTGTTAGATGAATCTTAACTAGTTTCTGTAAGGATAAAAGCAATCCTTCTGGTCAGATCAAAGGTCCATTTCCCCACTATCCTGCCTCCATAGGTGGTCAGGATGGGCAGAAGACCTGAAGCTTCCCACATTTGACTGCCCTCTGGGTGTGCTGGCTGGAAACATCACATTCACTATCGTCATCTCCACTCCCTGCTGCCAGACTTCTGCCATCATTTTTTTTCTGCACAAAATTGCCCTACTAGTAGCACAACGTTGCTGCCACCTCTTACATCTTCATTACGAAAAGCAACATGTAGTGGAAAGGCCTGATGGTCCCTCCACCAAGACAAAGGACACATTTGGAGAGCTAGTCTCTCAGCCTAGAGAAGTCTTTTCATATGTAATGTGAAATCTGGTTCACGTTTCACCCGCATGCACCACCATGGTTGCTCAGGTCAGACAATCTGGCTTACCCACCAAGTAGGCAGCACCTCTACAGCTCCTAACAGTGGCAAAAGCCACTGCTTGGTGAGAGAAAGACCTTGGTGCAAATGTGCGCGCTGTGATCCAAGCTGCAAAAATTAGGACAGAATGTTTTCTGTTGGAAGGGACCTACAAGGATCATCTAGTCCAACTTCCAGAACCTCTCATTGAGGTTCTACCTTCTTTTTTCCCTTTCCTTTTTTACTTTTTGTGTCCTCAGACAAGCCCTTAGTGTAAACAGGGTCTTCTTATCAATCTCCTTCCAGCCCAGGCCAGGTTTCTGTCTATCTTATCTGTGGCAGGAAGCTTAACTGGAGGACCTCACAAATTTGAAGCCTATTTGCTTCCCCTTCTCTTGTCTGCTCCAAGGTAATGATGTAAGACAAATTAAAACTTTGGACTGCATGTAAAGGTAACATAATGATTTCATATTTGAGCATTTTGTCGGCGTGTCTGGGAGAAATGGCCTTCTCTCAAAATGTGTCAGATAAATCTCTGTTTCCATTGTTAATTTTCCAAACCAATTTAAAATTGTAAGGCAGCAACTAAAATACGTCTATTTTTCATTTTAATTATAAAGTGACAGATACTCATTCAAAAAGACATCACTGTTGGGAACGTATGCTGCTGGGACATCTGCACATCTCTAAGGAGGAAATCTAGCTACAGAGGGAAGATACAAAGCATCAGATTAGCAATTTCATACATTTAGAAGAACTTTGTATCTGATTTACCTATTCTTATTGTACTGACATAGGGCTCTTTAAGGGAAGCTGAACTTCTGCCAGTCTTTACAGTCTCTTGAAAATCAGATTCTAACAGATTGAGTGTACTCTTCAATATGAAAAACTACATCGCTGAAAATTTAATATTGATCTTTTTAGCTCTTACATTTTTGAGGCCAGAGGGAAGTGATCCTGGGAATAGAGGTAGATTTATTTTTGTGCTCAGGTGGCATCCATTTTATTCTGGCATATCAACAAATATTTTCAGTCTGCCCAGCTGCTTCTTTAATCCACTGGATGCTTAAATCAGGAAACATGTTAAGAATGACCTTTTCTGCCTAGATTTATAGTAGATTTTAGATGCTTCTCAGTAATGAAAAAATGTTGAGGTGTTTTTTAGATCAGATGAAACCAGATCAGATAGTTCAAAATCTGCATAGCTGCAACAACCCAACAGAAAAAACTTCAGAGGGTCTATGCTGGAATAAGTTGGATCAGAATCCAACCTGCACTTGGATAAATATTGCACATTATACAGCCAAAACAATAGAATAAATTATTTTCTAATTCAATGCAGTTTCACATCTGCATAACACCTGGGGCTCGAGTAAGACAGTGGGACAGTGAATAATGATCATCTGGGTCAAACTGATATTTAGAGCGATGTTTTCAAGTTGTTTTTTTTTACAAATAAGTGCAAGTACTTTTCTCCTTGGAGGGTGCTTTAATGTTTAAATGGGAGGTAAGACATTTATTTTGTAGAAAATCTACTCATGATGCTGAGAAAGGACAAGAGACACTACAAGGATGTGTAACGAAAAGAAAAAAAGACAGAAACCCCACACAGAATGGAAAGTGGCAAACCACTCTGTGAAATGCATTTTAATGACTTGGTCCTTCACCCAATAAATTCAATTTAATTTCACAGCTATCCTCAGTTTAGAAGGCTTTTACAGTGCTGGCTTAGGGAATAGTTGGAGTTATGGCTTGTAAAGGTGCTGGGCTCTGGGAATTCTCTGCTATCATATACTACTTCTGTGCCTCTAAGTAGACAGAGGCACATTGAAATTGCCCAAAGGCATGTCATTTTTCACTTGTTTCTTGATTTAAAGACTCAGTAGATTATAATAGCAGCTGGGCAGGTGATGGGACAGCATAAAATTTGGCAGAAGTCATAGCAATTGCTGTACAGATGGACAGCTATACAATGTAAGAAGCATAGAGTATCAGAAAACTTAGTTCTCTGTGCTGTCTGCAGCCTAAAGAATCTTAAGAATTCTTGCAATATTTCTGTGATCCTGAAGAAGTCTAGTACAAAGTTCACCTCCCACTTTTGAGCTCAGTTGAACACACTGTGTCACTTCTCAAACTATGCATGCCTAACAACAGAAAGAATCTACAATCAAAACTGGACTAACAGGTATGGTTATGACTGGGAGACCACTTAGATTTCATGTTCTTCATCTTGACATCATTGATAGTAGAAAAATAACAATAAATACTTTAGCTACAAAAAAAAAAAAAAAAAAAAAAATTCACTATACTGTTCAGACAGGATTTCTAATAGGAAAATGTATCTTGGGTGAATATCTCTGACGGCTTGAAGGTTACCTATTCCAGAAAAAGTTGTCATAATATATTAGATTTTCTTCTGACAACCACTGCATTCTTAGAGGATCTCATCTCTCTAAAATACGTTTCCTAGTAGACAATCTTTACACTGCTATGCGTTGACTAATCCCAGCTGATGGATTGACAGGAAATTGTAACTTGGAGTGTAGTCAACTCTGCTTTTCATTCCAGGCAAGTCATGGTGCCTGTGCAATTAAAGTAGAATCTCGGATGCTCCTTTGAATTTCAAGCATCATACATTTTTATACTGAGATGATAATTTGTCATCTGGGAAGGAAGGCTTTTATATACCCTTATATAGTTAGATTTAAGGAATCAAACATAGTATAAATTAAATTATTCATAGTAGAGTGTGCTAACTCATCAGTGATTCAGATGTTATTCCTTGATCCAAAATCTCAAAGGTATGGGCCTGCAAAGAAATGCATATATGGAAACAAATATAAAATAAAATTCAAATAGGTCCTGTAAGGAGTACATATTGGTCATGCCTGGCATGCATACCACTAACTTAGATACAGTGACAGATATCTTCACAGGTAGAAGGATTCTGAGCTGAAAAAAAAAAAAAAAAAAAACCAAAAAAAACCAACCACAAAACAAACAAAAAACCAGAGGGCAGTGAAGAATATCAGTAGATCAGTTACAAGGTTCAGCTTCATACTCTATGAGTGCCCCAAGGTGCGTTCCTTCAGTCCTTGCTACTGGTATTTGACATTTGATGAAGTATCTTCTCCCTTAATCATGACTAAACTTAAAAATTTCAGGGACAGACTGACGCAAGAATTATGGAGATCCGTAAAGATGAGTAAAATCTTGCACGTGGGATGCAATTCTCCCATGCATGCTGGTGATCAACTGGATAGAAAGCAGATTTGCAGTGCAGGACCAAAGGCCCTTGTGGACAGAAAGCTGAACCTGAATAAACATTGCACCCCTGCAGCCATGAAAGCTAATTGTATGCTGTGCTTCAGAAAGATCAGCAGATCAAAGGAAATCATTATTCCCATCTCTGCAACTTTTGTCAAGTGAAATCAGACCGTACTGTACATGTTAAGGAATTGCAGTGGAGGGGAGTGATTAAAAGCCCGTGTCAGTAAAATAAAGCAAGCATGGCCCTACAGTGTTATCATAAATCTGGGATTATACGTGATAAATCTGTGATTTACTCACAGACAACACAAGTAACAGTTTATTGTTTTATCTAATGTTATTTTAAGAAAGATAAAGTTAGGCACTGTGGAATACTTAACCCTCAACATAATTGCATACGTATTTCATTTCATATTAAAGACCATCAGATCTGCTTTCCAGAAAACTTTGCGTGCACTTAAAGACTTTTGAAACTTCCATTAAATACATTTTTTTTCTATTTTAGCTCAGTCTTTGAGAAAATATTAGGTCTTCATCTCTTAATTTCAAATGACTTTTAATGGTAGAAATGTAATCTCATTAAGTAAAATTATGCTGAAATATTTTCTTTTGAATGAGAGAAATAATAACACTGAAATTGTAGAAATAATTTCCAAATAATGCAGATGTTTTCTGAAGGAATGTCACTCATTTTTCAAAATTTCCATAAAAAAAAAAAAAAAGAAGTGTTATTTACCCTTTTCTTACAATAACTAAGACCTACTGCCAAAACAGACATATTACTCCCCCATCTCACAGATTTCTCTTTTCTTGATTAAACAATGCCAGGCCCTTCAGCTTCCCTTCGTGTATTGGATAATCAAATCTTTTAGCATTGCTATTGCTGTTCTATGGATTACCTTTAATTTGTATGCATCTTTCTTATAATGGAGTTTACAAAGGTTAACACCCCATCTCAGATTAATCCAGAACTGAGAAGAGAGGAATAATCCCATGTTCCATATGTAACATTACCTTTCAATATACCAGCATAACATTTACTTTTCATGTCAAAATGTCACAGGGTTTACTTTTTAAATGTGATTCAACATCCACTTTAAACTTCAGAACTTTTTCTGCACAACTGTTTCCTTCTCTGTTGCTGTTTATGTTTTCTATTTCTCCTCCCTAGGTGTAGTACTCAGTATGTGCCTGTTCATAGGAAACTTATATAATTAATGAGAAAAAAGAAACTGAAGAATATGTAGAATATGAAACCCCTTTTTCATTCAGAAAGCTTGAGAAAATTTCTAAATCAACTTGTCAAAAAAAAAGAGTGAGATCAAGAATGATTATCCATAACTACTGATTCACTCTTTTTCCTCTCCTAGCTCTGAAAAATCAAATGCAAAGAACATATTCTTTTTAATTTTTAAGTACTCAAAGTAGCCTAGAAAGGTCATAGTTTCTTTCTCAACCTCTACTTATTAAAATTTCATGTATTGCAATTAAAATGTGAGGTCTCAGATGATCACAATAGAGGGCATAATGAAGCAAATTAATATCTGGTGTGATTTTATTGCCCTTAACAGAATTACAGCAAGGCTGAAACTGGACGACTGGTTTCTAATAAGATAGTGACATTACTGACAGAGTATTGATTTAAAAAGAACACTCTATTGTCCCAACTTTACAAGAAATTTCTTTACCTTTTTTCTGTTATTTATTTATTTTAGATTGTTGGATTGTCTTTATGTATTTTAAATTGTTACTCTTGTGCAGCAACTGCTGAGTTTCTCTCACAGACTATGACCGGTGTGTTTGCAGTGCGTTAACCTTTATTATTGAACAAATATAAGAATTTATTCATGATAACGCATATCGATAATTTTGATGCATCTACCAACACTGAATGAGAGAAGGGTGTGTGATACGATTAGAGGAAATTATAATGTGACATCCATACAGACTTTAACAACTCGGAGACAGGGTAATAGCTACCTCCCTATAAGGGTCATCAAGATGCTCGTGATACTTCCTGC
>NW_009648822.1:3389732-3423566 GCF_000708025.1 Charadrius vociferus | reverse complement strand
GGTTTTGTAGGTGTCTCTGCAACGAAAATTGAAAAAAATGTGATAGTTAGAAAATAGTCTTTGTATGGAAGCAACTGTCTGAGCTTACCGTTTCTCACCCTATAAGAGGTGTCAAAAATTGTGTGATGGCAATGTGAACTGGTATGTTTGTCAGGAGGTGTGAACAAATATCCCAAGAACATTTATTCTGTGTTTCTGTCAAGTCACTTTACGTGACCTTCAGAATATGCTCTGGCGGAATGGGACTGGTCAGCATTTCTAGGCATTAGAGTTTCCCACACCATGTTTTATATGGATAAGAAAGAGTTAATGTCTTTTCAGTCATAAGCAGCTTTGACCCATGTTTTCTAGCTGCAAAATAATTCTTGTACGTAGATCAATAGTATTTTACTGCACGGTTTTCTGTTTTCCAGACTGTGTGAAGACATACCACAGAGAGTATACTATAATTCTGCACGTATAAATGATTGCAGCAGTCGCACAACACTGAAAAGTCAAGCCTCATTACCTATTCCCAGAGCTAGATAAGACCCCAGTTGATCTTGATTTTTTTTTTCCTGTGCTTACAGAATAGAACAATCAATACTCCAGAATAATGTATGTGCAATTAACAGGTCTCCTCAGGAACAAATCTGGCATAAGTGATAAAGATACAGTTTCCATAGCCAGGACAGAACCTCAGTCAGTGTATTAGTTCATGACGGAATTATTGATAGTAGCTTTTTTATTGTAGCTTTGGGCCTCAATAAACCTGATTTTATTTTAACACATTATATCTCTGATAAAGCTAAATGGAAGAATAGGTTAAAAGTTGCACACATTTTGAAGTGGGAGTTTTGTTTTGGCTTTTTTTTTTTTTTCACTCTCAACATTTCCTCAATTTCATTCCCATGCCATTCTTTGTCTCGTCTTTATTATTTTGCTTTTTCCTCATACAATCTTTTACTGCAGGTCCTCCACTGTAAAATCCATATCTAATTTAATAATGTCTATAGCTATGCTCTTATTTCTTCTTTGTTTCTCTGCTTCCGGGACAACAAGTAGACCACTCTTTTATGGTCATAAATTTCACCTCTTTTGGTTAAGCTACCTCTCTCAAGGAACTTGATTTAATTCTTATGAGAATCCATAGAGAGACTCCTCTAGACTCAATGTCTCCCTGAGGGAACAAGAACAAGGATTGTTGCTTCCACCCTTTACAGTTTGGGGTTTTTTTTTGGTCTTCTTTCCTATATTTGCCATGAAATTGCCTATGTTTTTTAATTAGGCATAGAGTTTTTTCATCTTTTCTGCCAATGCCTACATCTTTGTATTTCAATTACTGGTTATCATTTCATGTCATGTTCTCTATGACATTACTTTAAAAAAAAAAAAAAATCCTCTAGAACTCTTATCCTGTCTAATTTAATTGTATTTCCCATTTTCTGTCCCTTCTTTGACACCAGAAACCATTGCTATATTTTTTATGAGATGTTATTAACATGTTTAGCAAGAAGTGTTAAGTCCAAGAAATGATATTTTAATAAGCTAAGTCATCTGAATAAAGTCTCTTACCTCTCATTATAATGTTGAACATTTATGAAATAGAAAATCATTAGATTTTCAATATACTTAGATTCCCACAGTCCTTTAGAATATATTCTGACACATTCTTTTGAGGCTTTACATAACCAGTGATGTTATTAAGAAATCGGAATAACTGCACTCAGTATATTTGATTGCCAATTTATTATCTCAAAGAGAAAAATAACAGTTTAAATGCACATCTTTCATATTCTTTCTCAACAAAACTTTATTCCTTGTCTTTCATAAATCCCAAAATGAGAAGTAGAGCATTAAATTCAAGTTATGCATAAATTGAGGAACTGTGTGTGAGGGAAGCTAATGTGATTTAGATGTTATGTAACTAGAAGACGCAAGATTAAGCCATAGAAAGGAGTATCTTGGTTTGAGACATATTTTTGCATTCTCTTGTGAAGTGGCTTTCTCCCTATGTCTTTCCTAAGCATTCTTCATCACAGAATTGCATCTCACACTCCCTTATTTTCAAACTGTGTGCAACAAAAGCCACAGCCTAGAAGTAAAAGGTATGTGTGGGTGAAAATTACATCTTGTTAAGTAGATGTGACAGTAAGTTAATTGTAAGGGAGTATAGGCAGTCTTTTCAATTCAGTTGCTAATTATTTAACTTTATTAACTTCATGACATTATTTATTTCCCAGCAATATTTTTTTTAACTTCAAACAAGATTAAAAAATCCCAGCTCATCTCAAAATGATCACTTCAGTGCTTCCTGATCTGATCTGCACCCCTGCAGAATTCTTTTCTCTTAAGCAGATTATGACCTTGATAAAGGTAAACAAGCAAAATTGATATAATTTGAGCAAAATATAGCTGTATCCCAATGGACCATTACAAAACTCTGAAAAAATGATTGCAGGTTCTGGTGCCTTTCTGTTTTTCAACTAATATAGAGCACAGCAACAGGACCCAGGGGATACAGAAATGTAATTCCATGACTGTCCTGGAAAACTGCTCCAACCATGGGTACAGATATCAAGGTTTCCTGTTGACTCCTTTCCTACAGATATTCATGACTTCACCTTGCCTAATGCTCCACATTACATAGAAAGGAATGCCTTTTTTTTTTTTTTTTTTTTTTTTTTTTTTTTTTTTTTCTTTTTCTTTCTGCACTTGTGATGGGAAGCAAAAGATTTGGGTTCAGAAGTCAACAGGCCAAGGCAAATCTGCAGGTAGGACTAAATTCTTTCTACTTAATAGGTTAGTCTATAGATACTGGGTTCTCAATGAATTTTTAGATTAAGACCTATTCAGAGATTCCGGTTTAGACTTGTTTGGGTCATATATATGTAAATGAAAATGTCTACAATGTGTGCATTGAGATTTAAGACTAGCTCATGACTTTTGTGATAAAACTACAGAATATTTGTGTTGTCAGTATTAGCAGTCGTCATTATTAGCAGCTTTTCCAGCAGTTTCCAGATTGTACTTTTGCTACTTGCTGTTTCAATGATGAAAATTTGCTGTCTGCGTTCAGTAGATTTGACTTTCAAGTCAGATGTCAGAGGTACCGTCACTGGAATGAAATAGATACTTCTAGAGCACTGATCATCTCTTGCTGTAGTAGATAAATGAGACAGACCAGAAGATTTATATCCTAAAAGGTCTATTTCTTTCCATTGATTAAAAAAGTACCATATAGGACCAGTTTACTTGTAGTGTCAAATATTAGATGAAATAAATTTTAACCTTAGCTATCGGATTTCAAATAGCCTTACAAGGGCACTTATATAGTGAACTGAAGATGTGAGAGCTTTTGGAACATGTCTGTATTAGAAGTTTAGGTGTATAAGCAAGTTTTTTTCCAAAAGATTCAGGTGCCTAAGGTGTCTACATAAACTGTGTAGTATTTTTTACCTTCATCATCTGGGTGATGGAGCAGAGTGCATCCTCAGCGAGCTCACTGGTAACACAAAACTTGGATGAGTGGCTGATATGCCAGAGGGTTGTGCTGCCATCCAGAGGGATCTCACCAGGCTGAAGAAATTGACTGACAAGGAACCTGGTGAAGTTCAACAAGAAGTGCACAGTCCTGCATCTGGGGAGGAACAATCTTATGCAACACTGCACGCTGGGGATCAAAAGGCTGGAAAGCAGCTTTGCAGAAAAGCTGGGGGTCCTGGTGGACAACAGGTGGAACATGAGCCAGCAATGTGCCCTTAGCAAAGGCGGCCAACAGTATTCTGGGATGTGTTAGGAGAAGTGTTGCCAGCAGGTAGAGAGAGGTGATCCTTCCCCTCTACTCAGCACTGGTGAGGCCAGCCCTGGAGTATGGTGGCCAGCTCTGGGCTACCCAGTGTGAGAGAGATGGGCATACTGGAGAGACTCCAGAAAATGGCCATTGAGATGATTAAGGGACAGGACCATCTCCCCTATCTGGAAAGGCTGAGAGAGCTGGGATTGTTTAGCCTGGAGAAGAGAAGATTCATGGGGAAACTCATTAATGTGTAAGAATATCTGAAGGCAGGTGCAAAGAAGACAGAGACAGCTCTTTCCAGTAGTGCCCAGTGACAGGAGAGGAGGAAATGGACACAAATCAAAGGACAGCAGGTTTTGTCTGAATATCGAGAAAAAACTTTTTGACTGTGGGGGTGACCACGCAGTGGAACAGGTGGCCCAATGACGTTGTGTAGTCTCTCACGTTGGAGATATTCAAAAGTCATCTGGACACAATCTCGGGCAACCAGCTCCAGGTTCCCTTGCCTGAGTAGGACGTTGGACCAGATATGCTCCTGAGGTCCTTCCAGCCTCAATCATTCTGTGATTCTGTGATTCAGATCATTCTCTGATATCTGGCAAAAGCATTTCACTTCTGTAAAATTAACACTGTTGTGGATATTGCTAACAATCTAATTATAAATGTATATAAGTATCTACAATCCATTGGTTTTGGACTGTGATATGTTGTGATGATTAGAGGCAGGCTGAAGGACATACTTGGATACTAACCTAGGTCTGCCAGCTTTTCTCATCTCTGGTTCTTACACAGCTCAGGAACAGCTGTGTATGGTTGGTCAAACTACACAGAAGTACCCTTTATGTTTTTATGTAAAAGAACTGATATCTCCTTTTATGTTTTGTGGTACGTTGTGTTACTTAATTTTTGCACTTCTTGAGAGATCTACTACAGCTTACTGATGAAAAAGGATGCTTTTTTACTGTCTTTTGAAACTGTAAAACTATAATTTCTTACTCTTAATTTCTCTGTTTGGCAGTGCTCAGATTTTAATTCCTTGTCTGTGTATTAAATCAGTGAAAAGTTTTTTCACCACAGAAAATCCTGTGCATATGATGTCAAAGAGGAAGTGTGGTTGAGATAGAAAATAAATATATTTATAAACACAGGTGTTTAAATGACATGGGTGGGATTTGCAGTCCCATTGAAAATGTATTAGAATATGAAAACATTTTATAATGAGATGATTTTTCTGGTCCAATTGATTATACCACTTTCAGTTTAGGTGGAGTTTAGACACAAAGTGTGATATCAGGAGGTGGGATGAGGAAAAAAGGAGAGATTATACAGAATACTTGCTGCTTTCAGAGTTCTTGCATACAGACTGAGGACTAATATCCACAAATAAGAACAGCTACTTTTCTCATTTCAGCTTTGCTTTTGTTCTACTTTGTCCCAAAATAACACGGAAAACAAGAAGGGGAAAAAAAAAAAAAAAAGAAAAAGAAACATACTTTTTTTTCCTCCTAGTTTCCATGTTTGTATATCAATCTTTTGGCAAAATCTAGGTGTTTTGTTTGTTTGCTTGTTTTGCATTAACAAGTTCCACTTATCAGACTGTACATCCCCTATTTGCACCCTCCTAATGTGCCCTGTTTTCCATAGAGAAAGGTCCAGACAGAGAAGTAGTAAAAGACCCATGGCAATCTGGAAGACTGGTTTCCCAGTGGCATTGGGGCTCCCCAGAGAGCAAACCAGGATGCAGTCAGAGAGCATCATTCCCACAAACTGGAAAAATCCTGCCATTTTCTCTCCTGGATACTGTAGGATTAAGCGCACTTGACTTTTTGCTGTGCTGAGAAATCACTAGATTCAGTGAGATTCATTGAGTTTTATATAAAACAGTTGAAATGAGAGTTCTATTTACATATTAGCATAACTGAGGGTGGTCTTTAGTAGTGTTTATTCTAAGCTACAACCCTCACAGACATGGTTTTATGGCTCTATATGAATATATACACATATACCATTACAGTTCAAATCATGTAATGTAGGATTGCACAGGATTTAAATGTGCTCAGTTTTAACTTGAAATTGGTTGAAAAATTATATGACTTTTTAGCTCTGATTTTGTCTACTCTTCTTGACATTAAGAAGAAATAAATTAGTTCCCACATGTAGTGGATTATTTTACCTAGCACTCTGAAACTGCCATTTCTGAGAAAAGTGCTGTAGTTCTTCAACACTTCACAGGCACTACACACAATGATTTCAGAAATTGTTGTAGAATATTGCCCTCAAATAAAATTCCAACTTTTCTTTCCAATATGACATCTACTCAGATATTTTTATTAGATCTTTTGGATTTGCCATATTAAACTATCTGTACCTGTATATACTTTAAAAAAGGGAGGGCTTTCATGCTTTCAGCCAGTGACTGATTGCATGATATATTTGCTAAGTATCAATATCCCTCCTGAAGAAAGGTAATACTATAAAAATCCAGGTGTTTGACAAGTATGACAAGTCAAGAAAATTCTTACTTCTAGAGAAAAGAAATCTAGTGTCCATTCTTATGTAATATTTTTCTAAGAGAAGGAAAAAAAGAATTCTTACAGTGTATACAGCAAGGTCAGAATGTGCCATTTCATTCTTGTTGATCTCCTTTACCTTTTCATTTTTTTAAAAGAATTTTCACTATCTGCAATAAAAAGAAATTATGTGCCTTCTGAGAAGATAAATGAAAAATCCTGGTAAATGGAGTCACATTTTCTTCTTCGTAACTTTCTCTAAGTAAGATTTGAAATGAGGGAAAAGTTCTGCTTAGACAGTGATAGTTTAGATAATAGTCTTTTTCCTGGACATCGCTTATTATACTTTAATTTATAATTGACCTACTAAAGGTTCTGCTGATCATGAGGTAGTATGGTTTAAGATCTTTTTTTATGGTCATGATATTAGAAATAGTCAAATGGAATAGTCAGATCTTAGAAAAAGCTAGGTACTGAAAAATTTCCTTGCGTACGAAAGCATCTTTCTAAGCATTTGTTGTTAATCAGTACTACACTTCTCATCCTCAGATTATGACTCTTTATTTCCGGGCATTTATCAAAGTTAACTTTTGGCAGAACAAGTGCTGAGCAGGCAATATACATTTATAGTGCAATGTTCTGAAAGTAGAACTTGATCCTAAAGGAATATGCCCCTGTATTGCATATATTCTTATTTCTCTGAGAAATATATTATTCATTTGGTATTACAGTTCTGCTGAATGAAATATCTTCATTCTAACCCCTTTGAAGTGAAACAAATTCACATATTCTTCACTTATTTTGGATCTCTGTGTGTAAAAACCCTAAAATATTTTAGAAACAGTCTTGAAATGAAACCATAAGCCAACATAATGCCTGTATTACTCTATTTGAGAGTTAATTCTTCCTTTAACTTAGATGTTATAGGGCTGACACCACTTGCTGTTGTAGCTTCTTATTTTCTTTACAAAATACTATTTCATTTCTTCAGAATCCTGCTAAATTTCAATATTTTGAACAGGAATTCTTCATGTTACATACAGACTTAACAATTATGAACACGCTTAATTAGCAACGGTTAAGTATCTTGGGAATGTCATCCTAAACAGTTCAGTTATATCTGAAAAAACAAAGCTTGGAACAAGTGATTTGTCATTTCAAGCAATTTCCTTGCATTTGTTTTTGAAACATTCCAAGTTTTCAGAGGAGGAACTGGACATTTTCCTATGTGTTGCCTTTGTGCTGGGAAGCCGTCTGTTATCTCTGTGAAAAATATGCTTTAATTTAGTCAATTATAAGTTATCTCAGTTCTTGTACACTCTGGTCTTCTACAAACACATTTCCTAACTTGTTTTTTGATCATGATCTGTATGTATCTAACAACCTGTGTGTGTAATCAGGGACCACAAAAGCAGTCATCAAGGTAAGATGAAGATCATCTTACCTCAGTTGGGTTATCTCCAAATTTCTTAATTCTACTACTAATGATTTTTTAATACACTGATTTCTCTTGTAGCAACAAACTGTTTCCTGGATTTGTTATCTAAGAAAAAAAAAAAAAAGTTTGTTGCCTTGAAATTTAAACTGGATGTATCTATTTCAGCTAGCACATTTAGGCTTTACCACTTCTTTCAGTGATATTAGTTCACACAGTAAGTTACAGAGAGTGTAAGTAAAGTGTCACAATCTGAATCATAGAAGTAAAATGTGAAAGGATACTACAAATCAAAAGTTTTGGGTGTTGCTGATTATCTCCTAATATTTGTATACACCGGGGTGTATCTGTTTATATACCCTACAGTGTTACATTTTTTAACTGTTCATATTCCTGTTAGTGAAAAGAATCAATCCAAAATGATATCTGTACCTTCAGGTGTCTGTTGTTTTCAGGTGTTTTTATGTACTTTTCTCCCCCTTTAATGCACATTTATATAAGTCCACAATACCATAGGCCTAATATAGGTGAAACCATCAGAACTTCACTGTGACTGAGGATGTTGGATAGACGTTCTGAGAAATATTTATGCTGCTCCTGAAATTTATTAAGCCCCAAAGACTAAAGTATGACCCACAACAGGATTCAAATTTTTACATGGAAAATATATATAATCCTAATATACTCTCAAAGTTTTCCTAATGTGTCATCTTATAGTACTAAGATATGCAGTTCCAGGGTGAAAATAAATGTGCCTCACAGGACTGCATGCCAGTTAGTATGTCACTGTTTTCCATTCCATCATCCTGTTCTTGTTCTAAGTATACTAACTCAGCATGTTTGGAAGCTGTTTTTGTGAAGCACAACTGCTTTTTAATTCCCCAAACGAATGTGGAAGGTTTCACCTACAACATTATCAGTGACGTCTGGAATATATTTTCCGTAAGTGTTCATATTACCTACTAAAGAAAATATTTCTTTCCCTCTTGGATCCACATGACAATGACATCTTAGATTTCAGTCATCTCTGAAAGACACAGGGTGTTGTGGCTGAGTGCAGTCCTGTTATAACCGAGTGTGACTGTTCTTAGCCTTCCTTGTCACTGAAGATTATGTCTTCGGTGGGTTTTTTGATATTTCTCATTACTTATTTGTGATTTCTGTTTTCATATCCTGTGCTTTAGAAACTGTTCAAGTCATTAAATTCAAACAAAAGCCTTAGGTTGAGGTGCAAGATGATTAAAAGATTTGCAATAGTTCTATTAAACATGTACTAGACTATTTGACCTTGGGAATAATTGAACTAAATATTGAACTAAACCTCTGTTGTAGGAGACCAAAATTGTGTTAACTTTTTGGTTTGCTGTGTTTGATGGAAGACCTCAGATATTACAGACATTTTTTAAAGAATTACAGAATTAAAATTAATATTGTCTTAATGTGAGTTTCACTATTACACTATGAGAAGAATAGGTCTTTGCAGAAAAGTTATTTACTTTCACATCTGACTGGTGTTTTTCTCTTCACCAAAAGGCCTTGACTTGACTTTTTCTGATTCACTTTGTTTTGCTTTAGTGCTTCTTTATGCTATAGAATCAAAGCTGTTTCCAACGTAATCTTTTTTTGTGTCATACATCTACCTATAATCGATAATGGAAGCAGAACAACTTTTTTTTTAATATTTCGCTCAAATTAGAGTAGATTTATTTTTTTGTGCTGCCTCACTGCAGTAAAACATTATTTTCAATCATATAATGTAGTAAAACTTGTATTTTACGTGTGAGGAGTTGTTATTATCAGTACCATTCAATCTATGAAAGTGGTTGTCAGTTCTGTACTTAGATTTTTTTATGTTCTCCAGTTCTTCATCAGTAATAGTCTATTTAAACCTGAACCTTGAAGTAAAATTGCCATAATCTAACAGATCACGACTTAAGAGTTTTCAAAGCCATGCTGTGTGCAAGGTGAAAAGCATCTGCGATAAACTGACTTGCTTTAAACTTCATTAGTTTTAATAAAAATAATAATAATTAAAAAACAAAATAAACCGAAACAAAACAGTAAAGGTTGACAAAGCAAACTGTGAGGATATAGTACTTAACGCATTTGATTAAAGACAAACTTTTATAGTTAAGTCCAGGTAATTCTTTCAATAACAATCTTTACTTTCAGTTCCATACCCAAATACATAGAAAGGTAGTAGAGAAAGGGATATAGATAACAGCTTAATTGAAAAGTTAAAATGTTCTCATCTTTCTTTAAATTTGGCAGGGCTATGTCATGCTGCATTATCCTTTCACTATTCCCATGATTACTTGTTAGGTTCATTAGAGTTTGGCTGTTAAGTGTCCACAACAGTGCCCACTGCACGGCTCTGGCGCTATGCAGCTGTGGCTGCCAGCTGTGCTGCAGCCATGCCCCTGACACCGAACAGCACATGTCCCCCAGCAGAGCTGTCCCCTACCCTCCACTCACAGTTCCCAAGGGCTGAAAAAGGGCAAACTCTTCAAGTTTTTCCTGGATGACGCTCCTGCGAGCTCAGCACATCCATACTCTGCCAAACACCTGTCTATGTAACAAAAATGACATTCCACTGCCATATTTCATATTGATTCATACTAATTTTCACACTTGCACAAATCCACTTACATGAAAAACACAGTGTATCGGATCCAGACTTAATCACTTAATCTCCAAGTACTTCAGTTTCTGAAGCTTCCAGAAAGTCTGTGAGTAATTTTTGAGTTTTAATCAATTAAGAATCCTGTTGTTATTGAATACCATTGATTTAAATGTACCATTTTTCATCTTGGTAGCACAGAAACTATAAACTATGGAAAGTAAGAATGACTGCAGACTGTGAAGCTTGGTGGCATCTCTGGTATAACTAAGTTAGCCTTGTAGTTACAGAAAAAAATAAACATTAAGATTCAAGTACATGGCTTCAGGGTTAGTGTGTAGTTAGCTGAGGGACACCACTATTGATGCCGACAGCAAGTTTCTTCAAACTACTAGCTGTAGCCTGGAAGCTTGAGTAGCTGTTCAGCCAGTTCAGGCTTACTCCTGAATAAGCTGAAAATCATCCCTGAAAATGTAATCTTTGCCCCAAAATCTGGGTTTTTTGTTTGTTGGTTTGGTTCGGTTTTTTTGTTTGTTTTATTTTCTAGATATAAGCTACATATATGCATATATGCATCTTGTTCACATAAGATGAAGTAACTGCCAATGGGGCCTTCTTCTGTACCTTTAATGGGATGTGAAAAGCGAAAGGTAACATTTGGATTCCTCTCTAACAGGGTCTGGTCTTTTCATAGCTGAGGATTTCCGAGTTATTGCGATGTCAAATTATTTTACAATTATTTTACAAAAATTTACATTGACTCAGAAAGATGTCCCTGACTGGCTCATTCCACTGAAAGGAGACATGTGCCATAAAGATCCGTCATTTATCTGCTTAAATAACTTTGGGAAAGTGCCATTTAATGCTACAGAGGGTCCAAAAGGGAACTATACATTGCCATTGGGAAGAAAGACTCAAACAAAGCATGTGTTTGATTCTTCCAACATAAATAAAATGTGTCTTTATGACTTAAAATATCCTGCAGTTGGTCTCTGTGTACTTAAATTAGATCAATCTACTAAAATTATCAGAAACCCAAAACCCTCTCTTAAAGAAATCCAGATACAATTAGATGGCTTGAACAACTCCAAGACTATATCCCAGTGTGCTCTCTACATGAAAATAAGTCAACAGGAATGGATGAGAGGGCCAATCTGAAGCATTCAGAAACACTGAAATCCAGAATTAAAAAAGGCTGGAAGGACTGGATGGGCCCTACTAGAGCAGATATGTCTGCTAATGACGTTGCAGATATAGAAGTGATGGCTAACAAACTTTCTTATGTTACCAAAGTAGTAGGAAAACTGGATACCCCTGACCAAGTATTTCAACCAGTTGGGCACCGGACAGCAGGAGATAAGAAAAATTTTTCCAACATGGGAAAATATTGTAGAATACGGTAAATTAACTATGCTTTCAACTATGATTATTCATAATTTCAGATGTTGACATATTGACTGTCTTTCCTGTGATCTGCTAGGTTTTGCAAGCAAGGGAGATTATAGCAATGTATTCTAAAGAGATGAACCACCTTGCATACCCAGAAGTGAACAGCTTTAAAACTGAAAATGTTGAAGGCCATCATGAATATGACAGTCTTGGTTTTTGTGGTGAAGATCAAGGCTTAGAAATTCATAATCCTGTTTGTCACCACACTCCACTGATTCTTCTTCCCTGAAGAAGATGAATCTTTCCTTCTTTCTTATTTAATTTAGTTAAGGAGAATAGCTTTGCTACAGTTTATATAAGTAAAGACTGTGTATCAGACCTGCTTGTACTTATATCCTTGCTAGTTTTAGGAAAATTCAGCCCATGGGTCCTTATCTCACACTACTTGCTTCTATAATATCTCAGTGATATACAGATTTAATTTCCTATTTTATCCCCACCCCTTTTAAACAGTACAGCATTTTAGGATGTGTTCTTCACTTTACCGATCTTTATCCCTTATTTCATTAGCTATAGGTCTCACCTTCCTAAAAGCCTTTTTCCATCATGCCAGCTTACACCAAGAGTTAGATCAGTTAAAGCAGATCGGAGAAGTTGGATGTTTCCTGCAATGAACAAATTTCTGGCACCACTGCCAAAGTAGGCAGGGCAGGCTGTCATGAGTCTTTGCTTGGTTAGTTGCCCTTGGCAAACTGGTGCTCTCAATCACGCTTCATCCCCTAATAACAGTCTTGATATTTCAAGTATTCGTGGCTCTTGCAGTGTTTTGGTCGGCTTGTTGAACAGATGAAAACTTGAACAGCGTGAGACATTCACCACCTGGAAGGTGCTTGACCAGCACGGTGGGGACTGTGACGCGGAGCTCACGGTTTACACTTCGGCACGACACTGATTCGCAGCAATACTGGATGGAGAAGATGGTCAGATATGAAGCTGCAAGGGTTAAGCAGTTAGATTTGCCCAGCCATGCCTAAGTGTGAGTTGGGTGGGAACTGTTGGTAATAAAGAGGAATTGATGGGCTTGATCGGCAGTCAATCTCAAATGCTTCTGAACCAAATGGACACTCTCCTGTGCCAGTCCAGGGACTGCAGCATATATACTGAGCATGGGATGGGAATGTCCTTCCAGACCCAACCTTCTCCTGTAAGCATCTCCCAGTACCTAGAGAGCTAGGAAGAGCTTGATCCATCCCTGGGTAGGATTTCCAAGGTCGCCACGCCCTCTGAAACGTGCCTTTTATTCCCAGCAGAAGCAGCCACCTACCACCCTGGAATTAAGAGCAATATTTTGGTCTCTGCCAACAGCCTCAGAGACTCCTATCTTTAGTCAGCCATCCTTGCTCTAAGTTTCTTCAAACTGTAGATGGGTAATCTTCCAAATCCTGGGGGAGCCTGTTGCCAGAGGAAGTCCTGGGGTTATAGTCCCTATATGATGAAATTGGGAGTTGCTAAATTCCTAACAAAGGAATGACTAAAGCTATGATTATTTGTTCATAGTAGAAATTCTGTCTTACCACAACCTGTTTTTAAGGAATCTTGTAAGAAAATACGTATGTTTGTATATTCGTGTACCTGTATTTTATTTTCTGTCAAATTATATCCTGAATTTATGAACATTGTAATCTGTGCGTATGTCTCACCAAGAACTCATATATCAGCCTGCGCGCTCACTACCTTCGAGATTCCAAATGCATGGGTAGCACTTGAATGAATTCCCCAAATTAGTTCAATTTTTATACCTTCTCGGAGTATACACGCGGCTTTTAGCCACATGCAAATGCCCGATGTGGAATACCCACCCTGGCATGAGGAATCCCCCCACAAGCACCCCACCCCAGCTGAAGATGGAGGCAGTCACTGCAGGCCGCTCCCCGGGCAGCTCCAGCATTGCCATGGAAACACGGCAGGGGCGGGGCTCTCCTGAGTGACAATGCTCCCAACCAGTGAGAGAGGGCAGGGCGACTGGGGGGGCCAATGGGAACCGGGATGTGGGGCGTTAGTGGGAGCAGCCTCCCTCAGTGCACTTGAAGCCATTGTAGGCCTCAGTGGGGTGGAGAGGCTTTGTGGTGTCTGAAGGACGACTGTGGTGGGAAATTAACCCCTCCTGCGGCTGTTGGGCAGTGGGAATGCGGGTTGGCATACCCTGGGGTGGGCTCATGGCTGAAGGGGTTTGAGCGTACTGGGAGTTGGCTGTTTCAGGCTGCCCAGGGAGGTGGTGGATGCCCCATCCCATGGTCAGGTTGGACGGGGCTCTGAGCAACCTGGTCTAGTGGAAGATGTCCCTGCTCATGGCAGGGGGGTTGGACTACATGGCCTTTAGAGGTCCTTTCCAACCCAAACTATTCTGTGATTCTGGCCAGGGAGCAGCAACCCCAGGGGAGGCTGGTGTCTTGATAGTAACTTTCAGAAAAGAAGTTAGAAAGGGGAGACTGCTTTTACTGTCAGAGTGGTTGCCAGAGTGCCCCCGCATGAAGCTATGTGATAGAGCCAAGGAAAACAACTTCCCTTGAGTATGGGCACTCTCTTTGTGTATCGTTAGTAGTATTTCAGTGTCAAAAGACCACCAAGGCTGCAGCTCCTGAAACCCTCCCAGCGACTGCGCTCGAAATCCTGAGCAACCGGGAGGCAATCTAAATGGCAAGAGCCGTTTAGATGTGGTGTTGGGGGATATGGTGTAGGGGAGAACTTTGTAGAGTAGGGTGGATAGTTGGACTCGATGATCCCAGGGTCTCTTCCAACCTAGACAATTCTATGATTCTATGATTCTATGATTCTTAGGATGAACTTCAGGTTCAAGTTTAGAACCAATTAAGTAAAGCAAGACTCAAGTAAGGCACTAAATGACCAAACCAGGCAATTAGACTTTCTTTTATTTATTTATGCTTATTTCCAGGAGCCCGCGTAGCATGTCTCAACTGTAGTTCAGCAGCAGCACCCGTTGGCACCTTTTCTGAGAAAACTGTCTTAATTTATTTGCAGTACGGATATGAATTTGTTCTAATCCGTTTATCTCTTTTAAAGGCCAGGCATAAAACAGTTCCATAAGAAACAGTGAAATAAAACTGAGACTCACAAGTGCTGTTTTACTTACTTCTAACTATAGTGCTGAATCACACTAATCCCACTAAATATAGTGGGAATCACACCACCTGCAGGAGCTGTGCCATCATCGAAAGGGCTCAGCCCTAGGTTCCTGCTCAAAAAAGACGAGTCACCAATCCATTGAGTAAATAAATGGTTTATTTAGGAAAGACATAGGCCTGTTGAAGCGGGTCCAGAGGAGGCCCACAAAGATGATCAGAGGGCTGGAGCCAGTCTTCGATGAGGACAGACTGAGAGAGCTGCGGCTGTTCAGCCTGGAGAAGAGAAGGCTCCGGGGAGACCTTGTAGCAGCCTTCCAGTACTTAAAGGGGGCCTACAGAAAAGCTGGGGAAGTACTTTTTACTAGGGCATGTAGTGATAGAATGAGGAGGAATGGCTTTAAACTGGAAGAGGGTAGGTTTACGTTAGATATTAGGAAGAAATTTTTCACTTTGAGGGTGGTAAGGCACTGTCCCAGGTTGCCCAGAGAAGCTGTGGCTGCCCCATCCCTGGAGGTATTCAAGGCCAGGCTGAAGGGGGCTTTGAGCAACCTGGGCTGGGGGGAGGTGTCCCTGCCCATGGCAGGAGGGGTGGAAGTAGATGATCTTCAAGGGCTCTTCCAACCTAAACCGTTCTATGATTTTATGATTTATCTGACACGCAGAGCAGCTTGCGCTGGGTGGCTCCGAAGAGGGACCACAAACAGAGAAATCCCTGGGCAATTATGCCATACAATCTAAATTCCCCACTCCTCACACAGCAGTTCTAACCAGTAGTAATATTAGGGTCTGGGGTCTTCCCATTCTTCTTTGGGTCCTTTCATTGTCTCCAGGTGGGCCATTCCTTTTCCTATCTCTAAGGTTACTGCATCATCTGATGACTATAGCAGCCTTCCTTGCTGCCTTATCTTCCAGCTCAAGCCAACTCTGTGGCCTTCTTTGTCTAGGCCTTACTTATCTAGGTGTTGCTTATCTAGGTGCATATCAGGGTGCAGGTTCACAGCTTGCAAACTGAGGCTTCATCAAATTTAGCTACTAATGCTAAGCAAGTTATATTAAGCAAGTTCGAGATAATTAGTATACCAAATTGCACAACAGGCTTGCAGTGATGGTAGAATATCACGGCAGTCAGCACTGGCAGCAGAAGAAAGACAGCTGTGAGGGCCATGTTTTGCAGCTGGGTATGGCGAGACCTGTGGCCCAGAATTCATCTGTGGGGTTCCCTGAAAAGCCTGTTAAATCAGATTTTGAGGAGAAAATAAGGAACTAGGTCAGGTGACTAGAAAAGCCCCGAGGTGTCTACATTCAACACCAACAGATGTGCCCACTAGGCGGGAGGATGCTGCTTGGACCATCATCTCCCCTGTCTCTGCTACCCAGGGTCTGCAATATCCTACAGCACCTAAAAATCCTTGCAATTCATGCTTTGTCACTGGTTGAGGTTTTTCTACAATAACCTGAACCTGTTTGAATCTTTGTCTTTCTTTTAATACGAAACCTAAATATTTTATCTCCTGCTGACAGAGCTGAAGCTTAGACAGAGATGCACGTTGACCTTTTTCTGCTAAAGCAGTATATTGACAAGTAGTATTTTTGAAGTAATCTTTGGAAGTCTTGCTGACAAGTAAGAAATCCGTGAAGAAATTGTTCCTAATATCCATCCTAAACCTCCCCTGGCATAACTTGAGGCCATTTGCTCTTGTCCTATCGCTTGTTACTTGGGAGAAGAGACCAACTCCCGCCTCGCTACAGCCTCCTTTCAGGTAGTTGTAGAGAGTGTTAAGTTCTCCCCTCAGCCTCCTCTTCTCCAGACTAAACAACCCCAGTTCCCTCAGCTGGTTGTCAGAAGACTTGTGCTGTAGACCCTTCATCAGCTTCATTCCCCTTCTCCGGACATTGGAACAGGCTGCCCAGGGAAGTAGTGGAATCACCATCCCTGGAGGTATTTAAAAGACCTGTAGATGCGGTGCTTAGGGACATGGTTTAGTGGTGGTTTTGGCAGTGTTAGGTTAGCAGTTGGACTCGATGATCTTAAAGGTCCCTTCCAACCTAGACGATCCTATGATACATATTGTACAAGTATAGAACCTCCAGGTAATGTAATATCTTTCAAATTTTCTCCTTGCCACCCCAGCATGTGATCCTTAAAATAGTTAGATCATAGAATCATTTAGGTTGGAAAAGACCTTTAAGATCATTGAGTCCAACCCCTAATCTAACACTGCCAAGTCCACCACTAAGCCATGTCCCTAAGTGCCACAGCTACATGTCTTTTAAATACCTCCGGGGATGGTGACTCCATCACTTCCCTGGGCAGCCTGCTCCAATGCTTGATAACCCTTTCAGTGAAGACATTTTTCCTAATGTCTAACCTAAACCTCCCCTGGCACAGCTTGAGGACATTTGCTCTTGTCCTATAGCTTGTTACCTGGGTGAAGAGACTGACCCCCACCTCACTACAACCTCCTTTCAGGTAGTTGTAGAGAGTGGTAACGTCTCCCCTCAGCCTCCTTTTCTCCAGGCTAAATAATCCCTCATACAACAGTTCTGACCGGTAGTAATATTAGGGTCTGGGGTCTTCTTGTTCTTCCTCAGGTCCCTTTATTGATTCTTGGTTGGCTGTTCCTTCTCCTGTCTTTAAGGTTGCAGCATCAGCTGATGACTGTAGCAGCCTTCCTTGCTTCCTTGTCTTCTAGCTGGAGCCAGCTCTGTGGCTGCCTTTTACTTATCTAGGTAAAAGTTCAGAATATCTGGGTGAAAAGTCACAGATTGTAGCCCAGGACTTCACCAAATTTAGCTACTAATGCTAAGCAAGTTATGCTGAGGAAGTTCTATTTAGGTAGTATACTAAATCGCACAACATATGGAAAATATAGATTTCCTAGGTAATATAACTTGTTCTTTTGCCATGTTTACATAAATCTAGGAGATATAACTTGAGTAGTGTGAGCTACTAAAAATATGTGGAGAGTTCTTGTTAAGAAGGGAGTAGAGATGGGAAGAAGTGATGATGCTGTTGTTTTTTTTTTGGTTTGGTTTGGTTTTTTCTGGTTCCAGATTTATATGCACTGTAGTTGTTTAAATCTATGCACCTTAAAATAAGATTTCCATCCACTACATTAATCCTTTTGGACAGTCATAAAAAATAGAGTGCAATATGAATGTCAGTTAACCTCAAAAAAAAAAAAAAATTGGCTATCAAGGTTAACAAGGACTTTTCATGCTAAACATTTTAGGAGTCTCAGAGCTAGAACATCTTTTGTCTTCTAAACTCCCTCTAAAAAGGAACTCAAATAGCAAACATCTTTTCTGTTAAATTAGTTGAGAGTTACAAGAAGCAACTAATTAAGCTGCATTAATGTAAGCCTGGCAAGCCTTTAGTTTTTTATTCAACAGCTTGCTTACCTGGTGGAATTTTCCAGCTTGTGAAGTCAGTGACCTTTCCTCATATTAATCCTCCTGAGTAACATTTTGATTATGAGGTCATTCAAAGCAGAATCTTGCAAAATCAGAGTTACGCATCTACATTCACCAGCAGGATCTATACTCAGTATTGGGATACAAAACTAAAGAAAAGGAAGTTAAGAATTTGGTCTGTTCTAGAGTTATTCATTGAATAAAGGCTAAAATCAACAAAAGGGTTTAGGCATCGAAGTACGGCCTAACTGCTGTTTAGGTTTCTGAGTAAAACATGTAAGTCTTTGTGTCTGCCCTCAGCTGCCAGTTGACCAAGACAGTTCTTAGAATCAGTAATCACACGATTTTCTGCTGCTGGAATTCCTGAGATCCCTAAATGTGAGATCTGGCTATGCTGAGAAGCACCTGGGTTTTAAGAGCCATTAGGGTACCTGTAGGTATCCCCAGTCCACAAATTACTTTTCTTACCTCAATTGTGAAGTCTTAGTACAGACTTTCTTGTAATACAGTTTCCATAAGAGTTCTCATATTAAGAAGAGAAGGAGTTGCTCATGCTCATGAATATGTTATGTGGAGTAAGATTGTGTGGAATCATCATCTGTGTGCCGTTCTAATCAGTCATGTACGAGAAGGGTTAGTTTGGATGTGACTCCGAATAGGTAGAGAGGTGTTTGAAGAAAGAAAGTCCAATTGGATAATAAAAGGTGATAATGGGTTGGTTTGTATATTCGTGCAAAGGTGGTCTTGATTGTATAAAATATTTGCATCAAGCTAGTCCATATCAACTATCAGTGCTTACCTTGAATAATGTTTGACCTAGGTCTTGCCTTATGCTTAGTATTTTTCCTTTTCGGTTCAGAGCCTGAAAGAATGAATACTGTGTTATGAGTGACTTGCAGTAGGATGGTGACAGTATTTGCTGCATGCCCTGAGGTGAGAAAAAAGGAAAGTTTGTATACTTGACAGTGCAAATGCATTTTCTAGGATAGTGTCAGAAGACAATGTAATGTGCAGAGAGCCAAACCTTGGGTGGTCACCTTCTTGAAGCAGACAAGTTGCCCCTGAAGCCAGATTTCACAAGAGTTCATTTTATTAAAAAGGCTGCCCAAGAATACATAAATGTGAGAATAAAAAATGTAAATTATTTTCACTTTAGAAACATCCAAAGACTAAGTAGAGACAGGAGCAGTGCTCAGAGGAATAGAAGTTAGGTAAATATTTGAAAGTACCTTTAAGTTAAAGTGCAAAGTGAATAAAGGAACAAATTTGTAGAAATGCACTGAATACACTAAGGTAGAAAATGAGATGGATGGCTTTAACCCCCAGAGTGGTGAAGTCATGAACCAAACTTAACAATATTTCAGATCCTTGACTCAGGTTTTCCAGTTTCATATTCATAGAATCTAAGTGGAATGAACACATATCCAAGATTTAAAACAACTTTTCTCAGTTTATGCCCTTACTTAACAAATTCTGAATCTGCCTCAGGTGAATTTTGGAGGCTGTGAAGATGAAAGTGTGTATCTTGAATTCACTTGTTAGATCTGTACGACTTGGCATAGGATAAAGAAATTGTTAACACCTGCCACCTCCCCACCCCCCATATTTTAACATTTATTGGAACAGAGTCTGGAATGTGAGACTATTTTCTGAGCTGAATGCTTTAATCACTACATTATGAAGACTTCCTCACAGTTTGGTCCCTATTTTAATTTCAGTGGAACGAGTGAATTTTGGAAGAAACTGGTGTAACTAAAAAAAAAAAGCAAATAAAAATTAAACCCAGTTCTGCATAATAATTAAATTTTTAAGTTTCTTTCAAAATCTAAGTGGTGTTTTTTTACTATCTAGTAAGTATTTTGATAAAATTTTGTGTTAGTAGACGTTTGTGTGCACTAACATTTTACTCAAAAAAGATCCTGAAATTAGAAAGAATAAAAATCTTGTTTCTCATTTACCTGTGGTCATATCCAAATTCCAGTGAGCACGAAATATCCTGGAGAGCTCGGTGTGAGTTATAGAACTCTCGTTCCTTGTTCTGTAAAGTTTATCTGATAGAATATCTGCTATACCTGATCCAGGGTGATCTAGAAAAAAAACCCAACTTTATTGAGAGTCTTCACACACACATGCACAAAGAGGAAAATTGACAGAGAATGAGGAATGGGGGAGAAAAATACTTAAACTCTCGTTGCGGTCTAAAATTTAATCTCTGATATGGAAGCATAAGTGCCGTCACCTCTGGACTATGCTCAACGGTACGGGGTTTTTTTAGTGATCTAAGCATTGCCTTCCTTTCACAGAGAAACCTCATCAGGGCCATGGCTTTGTTTGCCTTTCACGTCTGTTACCTGATGAATCTGTGGAACAGAATATATGTGTGTGTTTTGAAGCTGCATAAAACTTTGACCCTCTGATGTCCAGTATTGTGCTTTGATTTTTGTACTGCATTAGGTTGAAGACTTTGTTAGATGAAAAAAAAAACTGAAAGTACTCATACTCCAGTGAAAGGTATATAAGTATAAAAAAGAATGACATAGATAGAAATAATATTACTCAGCATGAAATACACTGCTTATCTTACTCTGTCAGAATTCAGGTGCTGAGAAAATTTGTCCACTGTATATTTATTGTTAAAAAAGTATTCTGATCATAAAAATACTGTGGGTCTTTAGTGATACTAAAGCTTAGTATTGCAAAATATGGCTCTTTGGAATGCATTGAAACTGTTGTCTGGCTTCAGTTGTCCATTCTTTTACATCCTCTCCCAGTAGGAACTAATTTTGTTTAGTCAGATCAAGTCAGAAGGCAAATATTTATTAAATGCATATTCAAACCCTGCAGTCACAGGCGAACTGCTGCAGTGCTCACATATTGCAGCTTGGCTACTGTAGGTGCCTTTGTATTAGAAACTACTTTTCCCAAGGGCTCCCTATAATGAAGAAGTCAATGACCTGTAAATTAAAACTAAAATGCTCAAGCTGGTCTTGCAGATGAATGCTTTTGATTATGGTCTACAGTATGCAGAGTTCATATTCTATTTAAAGCAAAGAGCTTTGGTTTTATTGGTGTGTATGTGTTGGTTTGTTTTTTTTTTTATTCAAAGGTTTGATGTTAAAGTACATTAAAACCTGATTTAAAATTTTACCGAGAACTTACAAGAAATTATATATATGCAGTGACTATTTGCTATTTCAAAAATTGTAACCATATGAAAGAAGAAAAAAAACACATAGATCCAAAGGTATAGTTTAATATCACTTACTATTACACATAAACTGATAACAATAAAAAGAATCTACTGCTTATCATAATAGAAAAAGTTTAGGCAGATATGGGGAAAAAATCACACCAAACCACAACCATTTCTCAAGAAATTAAGATTAGACTGGTTCTGAACAAATTAAAATCAAAATATTTCCAGAAGTAATTTTTGCAGGGGAGAGGGGCAGCAATTTCAGAAACAGGAGAGATATTTATTTGAGTGGCAGACTCCTTTTCTTGTCTGGTGATGATGACAGCAACAACCTTGGTCTTTAGAAATCGGAGTGTATGTGATTTCCAAATGGAAAACTTCCTGTACCCTGATCATCCTGTTCTCTTAGCTCAACAAGGTTCTACCTTCCAAAATGAAGAAGATGACATTTTCAAATGTCAAGTGACAAGAAATACACAGGAAGAACTTCAAAAACCATTCCAAATAGTTTTGTTTCCAGGGCAGAACAAGTATCTTGAAATCTTAAAGTGAAGTGCAATTACTTCTTTCAGTCATCTCTTGCTCTATGTTTACCTTTTTATATTAGATTAATTTTTTAGAAGCTCAGTTTTTCTTTGGGATAGTAATTACTTATGTCACGTGCATGAAATTCAGGCAGTGCCTCAAACTGATTCATAAAAGTGCATGTCCTTGACTGATAAAAACATGAATACAATCTTTCAAAATGCATGGCAAAAGAAACACACTTCCCAAAGAAAGATTCAAATATAAAATACCTCAACATTATAGCTTTCTTATTGCCTGGTAAAACCTGGATTTTTTTTTTTTTTAATGTTAGTTTTCATGTTACTGGTAAACACAGAAGGCAAAAGAAGTCAAAAAGATTGGCTGAGCTTGTTAGCCGTATTAGACAAAGCAAATGTTTGGAATTGTGGAGTAGATGCTACATTTATGCTTTCTCTATTTTGATAGAGACTTTTGATACGAACCAGTGAAGCTGCAGAACACATCTTAAAACATTTGAGGGCCTTTGTACAATTTATGTCATGTCCATATTTAATCTCACTATCTTTATCTCCCAATCTTTAGAAAGTACGTACAAAGTAACTACTTGTGCTTTTGATCTGGTTTCTAATTTATTTAAGAGTTCATGACCCTCAGAAAAGAACATCTGAGAGGAGCACAAGCAGCTACATGCAAATCAGCACCCTTTTTTCTATGGCTTACGTAAAGAGAATCAGATACATATGCAGTAGAATATCCAGAAGCTAAAATGGGGTTAAAACCCAGTCCATTACAAAAAAAAAAAAAAAAAAAGTAGAGAGAAAGAAAGAAGGATTCATGGAGGAAGAAAGGAGTAGAAGAGTCAGGATCTACAAGATGACAGGACCAGAGAAACTTTCAGAACAAGAAAAAACTGTCTCTGAGGTCAGAGTTAGTGGTTTAGAGATGTACTGAATTTGGCTGAACAGCACAGCAAGAGAAATCAGATGCACTAACAACACTATTTTTTCTTGTTGCATCTTTTAATTATTTTTTTTTTTTTAAATTAGTTAGAATCATAGAATCATAGAATTATTTACATTGGAAGGGACCTTAAACATCATCTAGTTCCAACCCCCCTGCTGTGGACAGGGACATCTCCCACTAGACCAGGTTGCTCAAATGCCCATTCAAAAGAAAATATTTGAATAGTGTTGCATCATAATGGTTGGATAAGGATAGGTGGGAGAAGCTGCAGGAGAGGCTTTGAAAATGTTTAATAGCTTCTTTTTATAATGGCAAGTATGGGCGCCAAATAATGGTGAGCAAAATGTCAACGTAATGTATCAGTGTCCATTGGGCATAATGTTTATAAACTTCATCAAATATTCTCTTAGTATTTTTATGTTATTAATATCCTACTAAGACTTTTTCTGTGATTGACATTTTCTTTCAGTTAGTCTTAAAAAAATTTTGAAAAGGAAGTACAGGACAAACAGGAGGTGAACACATTGAGAGTTTCCAGGAAACAAATAACCTTTTTGGCACAGAATGGGGGCAGTTTAATGTTAAAAAAAAAAAAAAAAAAATCAGGAAGTATTTAGTGCAATAGAATGTGATGCTGTGTTAAACATAATTTATTAGTGGTCTGAAGGAAGAATAGGTAACAGCAAAGGAGTGGCAAAAGGATTAATAATACAGGAGCAGAAAAGCACAGATGATAGACAGTCGTCAGGATCTGGAGGATAAGAAACTCACATGGGATCCTGGAAAGAGATCTGGCAGGTAGTCGTATCTGTTAGTGAAATACATTGTTAATCCTTTGCCAGGGTCCTCTCTTCCCTTCCTGTGCCATGTTTCCTACAAAATACTTCAGGAGAGAATTTTCACTTGGTATTTATGTGAAAGAATATGATCAAAACTCTAGGAAAGATAAGAAGGACTTTTGAAGTTAAAGGCAGGAGCTGTTAATGCTTTGCTTAAACCATAAATATGTCCTATCCTAATTGTTTAGGCAAGGGAAAAAATGCCTTAACTTACATTCATACATACATTTAAGAGCCTGTACTTGGTCTGCTCAAAAGAAATTCTCGATTATTTGAGGCACCTGATTCTCATTGCTAGTAAAGTTTCTTTTTGTATGAAAAGGGTCTTTTTTCAAGGTTAAAAAGAGATGTTTTTCTGGAATACATACTTTAAATATTATTTATTTTTCCTATTGAAGGAGTTTCAGGGAAATGTTATGTTTTCGATATTAGTGGCTTGTTTTGTTGTTCTGCTTTGTGTGTAATTAAGAACAAAAAATATGATTCAGTAATAATGAGAGAATTTTGAAATGTTCCTCTAACACTGACAAGTCTCCATAAAATCAGTCTTACGTAGTTTTGTATTGTACAGTTGGGCCAAAATGTGTAATGGAAAGCAGTCTGTCAGTATTTCAAAAGATGACTAGCTGGGCATTCTGTTACACTGCTGACCAATCTCAACTTATGAAGTGATACAAACAGCTCAACATGTGGAATTTATAAAGCCAGCTTAAAAAAAAAAAAAACAAAAACAAACAAAAAAAAACAACAAAAAAAATTGTATTCTCGGGAGCTCGGACAAAAGGAGTCCCTAATTTCTGTGACTTTATAATTCTGTCCTTTATACTACAGACCCACAGATTCCCTAATATCAGACAGCGTGAAACTGAACCATTAGCCTTTCATAAACTTCACAAAGTCAGGTAAATCCATGTCTGGTCCACAAAGATCTGGAAAGAATTAGGGTGCATTTTCTTTGCTGCATGTTGTGCTTCCAGAGACTCCATCATCCCTTTGTGCTGGGAAGCTTTTCCAACATTAGATGTATCTAGGAACTGCAGAGTAGAGGGCCGGACAGCATTCTCTTTTCTCTTCAACCAAGCTGATTTTGGTCACAGTTTTGTTCCTTCATTCTTTACTCGTTTTCTTTTATTCTATTGTAGTGTGGCACAAATAACATTCTCTGTCATGCTTGCTTTCAACAGACATATTGTGTTATTTTTTTACTGAATTCCATGTGGTGGAATATGTTTTTAGATACCCTGTCAGAGTAGTGCAATTTTTCTCTCTTTGCTATTTTTGAGCTGCTTAGGTAGAGTACAACTGAATTTACCTAGCCTGGTACAAAATATATATAATTGGGGCGGGGTGGGTGGGTAGGAAATAAGCTTTTTGAGTCAATTTCCCTTCACTCTTGTTATTGAACAGTTACAGGTTAGAATTTTAGATTAGAAAAAAAAAAAAAAAAGTAGTTTCTCTTGCTAATGATGAATACAGCAAATACAACACTGAATTGCATTGACTCGGAACGCTGAAACTGGTCCATGTGTGGTCCAAATAGTGGCCAGGAGGATGCTGTGGAAGTACTTCTTTTTCTTGGAGGTGATGGAGAATAGCTCCTTGAACACTGAAGCCTGGCTTGTGGCTCAGTGCAGATGACATTGACAGTGCTAGTAAAATCTCTTTTATTAACCTGACTCTGCAAGTCTCAGGAGTTATCCAGGCTTGTCTTGGCCTAAGCTGACTTCGCCTTATTTTAGTTGTGACTAAAAGCGGCTAGGAGCCAGTTCACTATTATTTAACTTGCGTTAGCTTAGCTCTGTGTGGACCATATACTGTAACATTCTAGCAAGCCTACATGGTCACTAGGTAACTAACTTTATGTCAGTTCTGGGAGACTGCTGTGTAATTTCAGCGTTCAGAAGTGAAGGTAGTCAAACAGTAGCTAGGAACCAAAGATGGAGGAATTAAGAAGACTGACTCTATTAGAATACAGTTCAAAATAACCCCAAACTGGCCCAGGACTGAGGTGGAGAAAATCTGCAGCATGAACAGCACACATCTAGTGATGTGCTTATGATGCTGATGACTTGTATGAGTGGCCACCACCCCACCCCCCAGGCATCGTCTGGAGAAAGGTGGGAGCTGGGCAGCACTGGGAGGATGAGCATGAAGTTATAGAGACAAGAGTATGTATTAGCAAGTTTGTGTATTTTTGTCTTAATCATCTGCGTAACTGTGTGAATTGTGAGTGTATATCTTTGTAACTGCACTAATAATAGCTGGTGTATTTTGATTTGGCTGTTGAAACATTGGTTGGACTGGGACTACTCTGGACTAACTGACAGGCTGAGCTGTGTTCTGAGGTTCTGCCATCTGACTGCAACACACCGTGTTATAGCTCAGATGTTACCTGAGGCCAAACCATCCTTTCTCAGTAATGGCAGTGAGGCACATTGTGGTGGGTTGACTCCAGACAGCATCTCAGCACCCACACAGCTGCTCGCCTACTTTTCCATTTCCTAGCAGAACAGAGGAGAGAACAGGAAGAGCAAAAGTGAGAAGATTCCTACATGGAGGAAGTTACGAAACAGGACAGTCTAACAAATAAGGAAAAAGGGAAAAAAAAACCAAACAAGTACTGCAAAGGCAATCATTCACCATCTCCTTCAAGCGGGAGGGTGTCCAGCCAATCTCTGAGTGGCAGCCTTGGAAGACTTTGGAAGACCAAACCTCCCCAGGTTTTATTGCTGAGCGTGACACTATACGGCATGTAATATCCCTTTGGCTGGCTCAAGTCAGCTGTCCTCGTTGTGTTCACTCCCAGCTTCATATGTGCCTCTAGCCTACTTGCTGGGGTGACAAAGTGGGAAAAACAGAAAGCTTTGACGCTGTGCAAGCTCTGATCAGCAACAGCCAAAACATTGATGTGTTATCAACAGTCTTTTAGTCACAAATTGAAAACATTGCACCATATGGGATGCTGTGAAGGCCGTTAACTCTGTCCCAGCCAGACTCAGTACAAAAACCCAGTGGAGAATGTAAGAGAAGGACACATCCCCACATACGTACATCTGCTTAATACTCTTACATCCAAACATGTTCAGTTTAGGGACTTCCTGAACAACTGTGAGTAAATCTCCTTCTTTTGCAGCATTATAAATTGAATTCTCCTCCTGCACTGTTGTAAATATATTCTAGAATTTAAATTGATATGTTATTTTAAGGTAAATCAACATAATTTGATGGTGTCGCTCAACTTTGAAGGCTAAAGTAATTTTCATTTGGTTTTGATTTATGACAATTTTATTTCTGAAGTAATATGACATAGAGTATAATCAGGTTATGTTTGTCATCACTAAAAATTTTGGGTCTACATCCACAGTTGATATGACTGTTATTTATTATATAAAGCTATTTTTTTGGCATAATACCATTGAAATCAAAATATTTGAGGATCAATTCATGGATAATAAAAAATAAAAATTAGTGATGTTACAGTTCACATTAATTTCTACTGAGATAAAATTATCTTCTATCTTAACAATTACTTTTGGCTAATGTCACTAGGGGAGCCATTAGAATTCATTTCATGCTGCATCAGGTATGAAATTCCACTATATAAGACATGAGTTTACCAAAGTTAGATCATATTAGACTAATGTGATATCCTTTTTCTAGACAAAGTAAATGATGTAAATCTAATCTATGTGAACTTTGATAAAAATATACTTAACATGCAGGAAGTCTACTGAACATAGCTGTAATATAAAAACTGGGGAACATCTACATCACCCGAAAAGGCAGTTACAGTATCCTGGGTGAAAAACAAACTTTCAAGCTGGAGAGAGCTAATAAAATCAAGGATAGGTGTTGTTACCAATGCTGTGGCAGGAAAATAGAGATGTCCATCCTGATTAAACCTGCTAGTAAGGTAAAGATGGTAGTCTTAAATATATGGAGGAGAACTGGAAAATCTGCATCAACTTGGTAAAGTGATAATAGTACTGAAGCAAAAAGGAGTGGGCAAAAGGCAGCATCATACTTTTAAGGACGAAGAGTGGAGATCATTGGTTGGAGTCAGCTAGTGAGAAAAATAAAGACTTGTTGGTCATGGAAGACTGAACCACCAGTGGAAAGACTAACCTGTCTCTAGCATTTATTGGGCAAAGTACTGTTCTATTAACCAGGCTCTGAAATAGAGGCACCTTTTCCCTTGTGAACACACAGGAAAACTACCTGTATTTTTATTCTGATTATCATGTTTTCTTAAAAAGTAGACTGAAATGCTGGTTTCTCAAAGTAAGCAAAATCAAAGAAAGACTTTTTAGTGTAAAACCAAAATAATACAAAATGACTGAATAAATTTGGGTTGAAAAAATATTGGTGAGGATAGGTTTGGAATAGTTTCCAACAGAAAAAAAAGCAGCAAAAGACTACTGCGTTTTGTGATGCAATTTAATTCATTTCTGACCAAAAAAAAAAAAAAAAAAAAAAAAAAAAGATACAATTGCCCTTAATAAAAGACTAGAGTAGGGGTTAGAGGTTCTTCCCAGTCTTAGTTTTCAAGTTTTGATAACTACCAAAACTTACATACAAAACCTTACATACAAAATCAAAGCTAGAATTGGCTCCTAAAGGAGTATGCCTGATGATTTTATTGTAAAAAAACCAACAGTGTATTCATGCCTTTTCATTAGGTTGGAGTAAGGCAGGTGTAGTTATCATTTTCACTGAAGCACAATATCCTCATAAGATTGCTCAGCCTTCCCATACAGGTATGTATTACATTGGCAGACAAAGGCGGTTTTCTCCAATGTGACATATTAATGAAGAAGCCAATGAATCACTGTTGCCTAAGTTGCGTGGAACCTCATGACATGAGATTTCCTTTTATTGACAGTGAGAGATGGAGTATACAGTGAACCAATATTTCTTTCAAATAACTGTTGACAAAGGGTACCAGTGAACTTTACTGAACATACCCAGTTAAGTACAGATACTCTTCTGCACGGAACTGTATTTCAGATGTTTTAGTTTGTTGGTTTTGGTTTTGGTTTTTTTTTCTTTTCTCCTGATGGAACTTTCCAGTACATCAAGGAGATTTTTTGAGCCCAGAAAAGTACAGTAAGTGAACAGAGAAAATGTTGTTCTGGGTAACTTGATCAAACTTATCATGTGGATTGCAAAAATCTTACATGATCCACATTTCCTTGGATATTACCGACAGCTGAATAGAGAGTGAGATGAAGAACACATAAAAAGAGCATTTACTTCCCTCTGGGTATAAACAGGATGGGGTGACACACATTATTTGAATGTAGCAGTGGATTTCATAATGAGCTGTAGCCAAGAGTGGATGGTGAAGTACTTCACCTGCATCAGACTTTTCTCAAGCTGATCACAGTGTGATATGACAGGCAGCAGTTCTTTCTTCCACTGCCCTTATGTAGACTATCCTGCAGGGATTAAGTCTCTCCCCTCTCCTCATTAGCACATCTAAGACCCCCATGAGAGGACATTTGACTCCGCTCTGTAATACTTCAGTGGCTTCATAACCCTCAATTTTATGTTTGAACAGCGACAGCTGACAGCCTGGCAGATATGACCGTGCTTGATTGACAAGAGTTAATCACCTAGACAACTGCTGGTTTAATATTAACTGTTCTAAGATGCAAGAAATGCTTTAAAGAGACAGCAGAGATAATGACTTTTCCGTCCAACAAAGGAAACTATTCCTGTGTTCCCAACAAGGAGACTGAAAGGCTTGTGACAATATATTTTCATTGTATTTCTTCAAGTAAGAATATTGATAATAACATAAAATTTTCTACCATTCATCTGCGGCAAGGAACTTGTAGTGTCTGATCTTTGTATCAGGACTGGTGTTACTTATTTCTACTTTTTATTCAAGTAGAAGGGTTTGGTTTCTTCAGTTTCCTAAGAAATTTTCTGGGGTTCAGGCAGAAATCTATTCCTTTTATGAATACAGCACACCTGCTTATTGTCTGAAGATCTAAAGGTAAATTAGTATTTCAAAGCAAAAAAGAACCTCAATAAAACCAGATCTTAAGAAACCTGCTTTGTTAACCATATGCTTATTTGACATAGCAATGTATTATGGATGTGCTAATACTATAGTATGTAGATTGTTACTCATAATTAATAACGAGCTTACAAAAAAAAATGGTATTACTGTGTCAGAATCATTCGGGTTATTTATTGGAATGAAGTCTTTCATCAGTAATCTAGGCCAAGGTTCAATTGCAGTAAGTCTGTCACTGTGGTAGCAGAATAATAGACTAATGCTCATGATGATTTGATGTAAATTTAGATGAGTAATTTGAGTAGTCTATAAGAATTATATGCACGACATTTTAACCAGATATAGTTCAGGTGGTACAGAAATTAATAGGCAAAGAATCTTTATTAATTTATAAAGAAGTTTAGAAATCTCTGACACTGTGCCAGCTTCTTGCTAGCAAATTATCAGCCTGTTCCGAGGTCAAAGGATAAAGAAGTCTGTAACACAAATACGATTAACAAATTTGGAATAACTTTGTTACATTCCTGGGTGTTTTATAATGTGATGAGAGCCAAAAGATTTAACTATATAGTTTTCAGGGTGGAAAAGTAAGTTCTTTTTCTTTATTCTCCTATTAGAAAATAAATAAAATTGAAGCAGTAGATTAAATTATTCCAGGATTGTTTCCTCTTCTTGGCTGATGGACCATTGTAATTTTGGTGATGGTTCATAGTGTCCAGACAGATGCATAGGGAAGTTATCAAAAGAAATATGTTAACAATGTTTTGATAAGTACCAAAAGATCTGATGGTTAACCTGACTCATTCAGATCACTTTGAGCTGTTCATTTAAGAACTGTAGCAACAAAACCAAAAAATCTTCCTTTCAAGGAAAAATACCCATTTTATGAGGAAGGATTAAATCTTTTTTTTTTTTTGGTGATATTCTGAGAAACAAATACCAAAACCTCATCAGATGCCAAAACACAAAGTTTCATAAAGAAACAAAAGATTATGAAAAAATGATACCATTAGACTGATGTTTTCAATGTTTCTATCGGTAGATGATTGTAGCAGTGGAAACTTACCTGAACCAAAATAAGATCCAGTTATTTTGAAAATAAGAAAGTCTTTCAAATAGTAAGGTAAGTGAACATTTTGCCTGTGAACAGTTTTGTGCACTTACGAAGATTCAGAGCAGCAACTTTAAAGCAAACAGAATTTCACAGATTTTCTTGTCCTTCCTTATTTTGGCAATCTCTTTACTGGTTATAGAAAATATTTAAACTTCATAATGTAAATTATCTTCAGTTTTGACACAGACCAATGTTACAATTGCCATAGTTTATTCTTCTGAGACATTTATTCTCAGTGATTTTCTGGATGAAGCTTACACCAACACTAGGTGATGGTCCTGAAACAATTCCAACATAATTTAATTTTCCTCCTTAATTACTTTCTCCTTCTGAGAAATTAATTGAAATAAAATACGACCTCTGAGGTGAACAAATGCTGGTTCTAGAGGTACAGTTTGTGCTTGGGGATTGCCTTTTTTTCCAAATCCAATTGAAAATAAAACAATCCCTCTTGTGCACATTTGTTGTTTCAAGTCCAGCTGTAAGCTACTTTACTTGACCTAGTCGTGCACTGCTGTTTTCCTGAGATAGTGGATCTGTGACTGTCATAACATGGCAGGTTTTGTTCAGTACTGCAGAATATTTTCAGAAACTGCTGGTTGCTGGTTTTTCAGCAGCTTTCCTGTTATTCCACCCAGTCTGATGCAGTGCTAGGTGCTTGAGTTTCATCTTGTCTTCAGTTTATGTGACTTTTTACTTGAGTAGAGCTGAAGCCAATAAAAGAAGTTTATAATGCATTTTCTAGAGAATAGCCCATGTGAATCATTCTACTATGCTGTCATTAAAATATAAATTCTGGAACAGTACAGGTAGCCTCAATATTACTTGAATTTTCATTTTGATTATATCATAGTATAAAGATGTGATAAAAACACGAATATGGTTGCCTATATTTTCAGGCAGCTGAAAATAACTGTGAAGAGTCCAACTGAAATTACAGGAGAGTACTAGATAGACAACTTAGCAATCATCTGACTGGATTTATGATATACAAGGCTCATTATCAGCAAAGGGGGCAAAATGGGACACTTTTTAGCATAAGTTGAAAATAAACATTCGGCTTTCCTATCCCTGATGCTTCATATCCCAAGCTGCCAGAAAGCATTAACTTGACAGAGCAGAAAAAAAGAGTTTTCAAACTGTTACTAAAAAGAACATCATCTTCCTGAACATACTGCACTGATTAACCTTCAATACTATGATTTTCGCTGTCTATAGTATAGAATATTTCAATCAGAGATGCTGAACATTGTGGAATAATTGAGTCAGGAAGAGATAACAGCAAAGGAATGATTTCAATCAAAAGAAGTGATATTTTATTGAACTTCTGTTCTGATTTGGGACACAATTAATAAAGAATATAAGGCATGTTATAGAACAAACTCCAATCAAAACAAGTGTTTGGTGAAAAGATTTCAAGAAACTAATTGGAGATTTTTAATGAAGTTGAAGCTATGTCTGATGATGTAATGAGGTGGGTGAAAGACATTTGACTTAGAAATGTCAAAATTTATATTTCCCCAAATCCTAAAATATGTTTTTTAAAACCCTAATTTATCACATATTATTTATGTTAAAATTTATCTAGCCATAGGTCTCAAAATTCAGCTTCAAGTGAGGAATTACCATCAAAGAGTTGTACTGATTGTAATAGGGTTCAAAAGAACTGGATAGTACAGAAACTTAGATGCACTTTCTAAGTATAAAGGTACCAAATAGCAAAATGTTGAAGCCACTTGAACATAAATTAGAAATAAATTATGCATAAATTACACATTTTAACACCAATAACTACCATTTTAACAGTCCACCAAAACCGTAGTGTATTCTTGATTGATGAATATTTTTGTACACATATTTAATTTGCTTTTTCTTTCTAAAGGTAATACTCTATTTCAATTCAAGAAATACCATCACTTTTGATTTCTTGTAGTCCAACAATAAAATGTTTCAGTTGAAGAACTTCTAAGTTTCTGGAAGTGTATTTAGTTTTCTTCGTTTTGTTAAGCTAGCTTTAATGTCATGTTTTAGTTCAATAATTTCTTAGGTATTTGAGATGTACAGGTAGAAATAAATTGTATAAGTTTTGATGAACTTCTTACATCAGAACCATAGTAATACCCTTTTACAGAAAGGATAGAAAGATGAAAATAATTGATTGCTTGTTACAATTACAGTTAGCTACTCTAATTGCAATATTAAAAATTCCCTTATAAGCATCTTGATGTTAAAAGTACCTTCCTCATAACTTTCATTATTATGCCTTAGAGGAATAAATACTCAATAAACTGCAACCAGATTATTAACCAGAACCTAAACAAAACAATTTGTTAACACAACCAGATATATCAACCAAATGTCAAGCAAAATAAGTGAGGCAAGCACAGTACCCTGAAGGTCAACAGGTCTCGGGAGGACTGTTACAGAGGGTAAGTTTTCACTTAGTTACCAATGATAATTTCCTGTTTCAGAGTTTTTTCTCAGTGGTTTGAAACAATATCAACTCAGTGTCTGTATTTAGTTGGGGTTGCCAAATTCTTCTTCCAACAGAATGATTTGAATCTACATTTTGATTCCAGAATAATTTCGCTGAAAGAAAATTTGAAAATATTAACTAAAATGCTTATCACAGAATCACAGAATTTTCAGAGTTGGAAGGGACCTCTAGAGATCATCTAGTCCCACTCCCCTGCTAAAGCAGGATTGCCCAGAGCACATTACTCAGGACTGCATCCAGGTGAGTTTTGAAAATCTCCAGAGAAGGGGACTCCACCCCCTCCCTGGGCAGCCTGTGCCACTGCTCTGTCACCCCAACTGTAAAGAAGTTTTTTCGTGTGTTGGAACGGAACTTCCTATGTTCCAGCTTGCACCCATTGCCCC
>NW_009648822.1:3261617-3386852 GCF_000708025.1 Charadrius vociferus | reverse complement strand
TGCCAATTCTTGTCCCAGGATCTTTCTTCCCCTTCGGGTTAGGCTATCCCCACTTGTTGCCACCATTCCTGGTTTCCTGTAGATCAGCCCATGATCAAAGAAGCCAAAGTTCTGCTGGATGCACCAGCCTTGGAGCCAGGAGTTAATTTGCTGGCTCCTCCTATTTATACCCTTGTCATCCCCGGCAAATGTTAGGATAGAGGAGAACACTATTTGTGCTCCTGATCCCTTAACCAGCCGTCCCAGTGCCCGAAAGTCGTTCTTCATTACCTTTGGACTTCTGGAACCTACCTGTTCACCACCTGCCTGAAATATCAGTAGTGGGTGGTAATCTGACGTCCGAACCAGGGAAGGGAGTTTTCTCCGTATGTCCTTAATTCTGGCCCCAGGGAGGCAGATGACTTCCCTGTGGGATGGGTCAGGTCTACAAATAGGCGCCTCTGTTCCCTTCAGAAGTTTTCATATTGTTAAAAAATCCTGTATGGCATTGACAATAAGCCAGGCAAGACTACATTATGTTATCCTAGGAATGTGAATTTACTGTATATGCTGGAATTTGTTTTACTCATGATTCTTTAAAAAATGATGAAGCTGAGAATATTTGAGACTAGAATAAAATTCCAAAAATGAGCTTCAGAGCACAGCTAAGCCCCCAGTCTGGAGCATATAATACTTCAAAGTATGGTCTGTGGTAGGAATTACATTTTTTTGCAGCGAAGACCATAAGAAATACTTTATTGTACCAGGGTTTTTTTTTTTCTTCTCTTTCCCATTTTATTTGTTGCCAAAACTGGAATAAAGAGTTTTGTTTTGAAGTTAAATCAGACTGCTCTGTTTCTGATCCAATTTCCTTCTCTGACTTCTTTTTTCAAATAGCAGATTATTTCCTCAGTAAAATAGTTTTCAATCTTAGAGAAAGAAACAAAGACTGTCTTTTCTTTTGAGAAGAAATGGGATAGACTGTAAATTCTTTAAAGAAATTACTTTCTGGGATAATAGGTTTAGTTTTACATGGCAAGTAAATGTAGATGTGAAGTGTTTAAGAGAAAGACTGATAAAACATATCCGGAGTGGAGTGCAATGTTGTATGAAGAAATTACTAGATGTCATTTTGTTTTCATAAAATTTAAATGTAAATATTAAAAAAGTACCATTATAAGTAGTTAAAAGGCTGTATTTTTTTGTCTTCACTCCCCATTTCTTTCCCTCCTCCCCCCAAGCCATGCAGGGGGACGGGGAATGGGGTCGTGGTCAGTTCATGATACTTTGTCTGTGCCACTCCTCCCTCCTCAGGGGAGGACTCCTCACACTCTCCACTGCTGCAGCGTGTGGTCCTTCCCACAGAAGACAGTCCTCCATGAACTTTTCCAACGTGGGTCCTTCCCACGGGCTGCAGTTCTTCATGAAGTGCTCCAACATGGGTCCCTCACAGGGCCACAAGTCCTGACAGCAAACATGCTCCCAGCACGGGCTGTCCTCGGGGTCACAGCCTCCTTTGAGCATCCACCTGCTCCAGTGTGGGGTCTTCCACGAGCTGCACATAGATATCTGCTCCACTGTGGACCTCCATGTGCTTCAGGGGGACAGCCTGCCTCATGATGGTCTTCACCAGGGGTTGCACCTGAATCTCTGCTCTGGCACCTGGAACACATCCTCCTCCTCCTTCTTCTTCACTGGTCTTGGTGTCTGCAGAGTTGTTGCTGTCATATATTGCCAGTTCTCTCTCTGGCTGCTGTTCCTCAGCAGGTTTTTTCGCCCTTCTTAAGGTGTTCCTAAGAAGCGCTACTGCCATCGCTGATGGGCTCGGCCTTAGCCAGGGGTGGGTCCATCTTGGACTCGCCTGGCATTGGCTTTATCGGACATGGGGGAAGCTTCTGTCAGTTTTTCACAGAAGCCACCCCTATAGCCTCCCTGCTACCAAAACCTTGCTTCACAAAACCAATACAGTGTTTTTGCCATAGATTTTATATATCACTTAGCGGACATCCTGAGCTATCATAAAGACTGAAAGTTATTCAGTAATAGCATTGCTGTAATAGACTATTGGTTCTACACTATAAGCTCTGAGATCCAAGTTCCTCTAAGGTACATTAATTTTACTTCATTGATACTCTTATGACTTCAGTAGATTTTTTTTTTTTTTTTTTACACTAATATGAAAAAAGCCAATTTTGGAATGAGCCTACTGTATAAGTCATTGACTAAAAGAATGATTATCTTTCTTCCTCTAGTCCTCCCACTGATCAAATATGAAAAATGAAATGATTATAAGCAACAGAATTTTCAATAAAAACTTGAAGATTATGGCTAATACAGTTGTTTGATTTCCAAATATCTAAAAACAAATGTCAAAAAGATCAGTCTTTCAGAATCAAAGCTTGAAAAAAAGCAAAAGGGTTTGATGCATGTACTATGTAATGGAAAGTTATGAGAGGATTATCAAAATACATACAAGCTTCTACATTTTGTTCTATAGATATTTTTCTTCAAAATAAAAACAAATTTTAAGTTGCTGGGATTTGTTTGCTTGAAATGATAAATTTAGCAGATATTGGGTTTAGAGGATGTTAGTACTGTGAGTTATGTTTTGAAAAGTAAGATGTCAAAAATTCAAATTTCAAACATAAGAAATACTTATTTTTGAAAAAGGAATGAAAAAAATGAATGAAAATGAAAATGAAAATGAAAAAAGAATAAGGTTGATGGTGGTTTTGGATTTCATGTACCAACATGCCCATTTTAAAGATGAATTCAACTGTGTGATTATATTTTAACAGGATAATTTCACAAAATTGGTAATTACTTTTCTTCAGTTAGCAGGGAAACCATTAGAAAGAGGGCTACAATTAAAAGATTAGCATGTTCTTCACTTCCCTCTTTTTGCCATTGAAAGGTAAATCTTTTCTTATTTGTAACTCCAGCTGTATTCATAATCTAGGTAATTGTTTTATTTTATGTAATAGAAAATGTGACCACTAGGTAGGACTTCAAAATACTTGAAGGTCTAGCATTATTACAAATCTTTGATACAGAAGCTATACACATAAAATACTGCTAATACTCTTTGCTGTCATTCTAGTTTTAATTTCAGTCAAAACAATTCAGAAAGCTTCACTCTTCCTCTAGAAAACATTCTCATAGTTATGCGCTATAGGTCAAAAAGCAGGCTAACACACTTTCAAAAAGAGGTAGTGAGCACATACTTCTTACTTAGAGTTCACCATAGAGTTAAGAAGCTGTTGCTTTTTGAATACTGTATACAGCAGACGTGCCAAGAAAGGGAAGAGTGAATGCATGTGAATATCAGTTATAAATACTATTTAATTTAGCAGTGATTGCCAGGCTATCTCTGATCATTTTCTTAGTTTAGCTGAGCTTCCATGTGGCCTGAGAGCTGCAAGGAGCGCCAAGAGTGGGTTGGCAGTTGTTTTACAGTGACTCCAGAAGTGAACGAGAAGAGATTAACCTCTTTCTCTAATGGTTCCAACTCTTGACCCCTACAACGTGGTTCATGTTACCCAATTCTGATAATGATGAGAAGGTTTTACTTTAAATATATCTTTTATAAAGAATTGGAAGATCCTTCCCAGAATGCGCTACGTATTTATTTGTATACTGAGGATTTACTACTTTTACTGACAAATCGATGTTTTTCATGCACATGAAAACTAAACTTCATGCTTACGTGCATGCAGGCACCTATCTTCTTGCACTGTTCTAAAATTTCTTGTTGTATGTAAATCATATTCTATTTGAGGTCATCTTCCTTTGCCAACTCACATCCAGAGCTTAGAGAATGCCCAGTTCTTGTGCAAGGTTAGAAAATACGAGATTTCTTTTCATATCTCTGTTCACAGCTTGGCAGCCATGGTTGGAGTTTATGCTTCTCTCAGAACTACCCCTTACAGTACACAGAATATCAAATAACAGTAACTAGCTTGTTTGTCTTCATTACGTTTCATTCATGTGGCACATGCAAATAGAAGATATGATCAACAGTAATGCTATAGACCTTAAATCCCCATATTAATGCTATAGGTCTCGATCTACACATTTCCATTTAAACAGTTGCAGTCTGTATCCAAAGTCCTCTACATTTCTGGAATAAGAAACAAGCAGAG
The DNA here is from genome assembly GCF_000708025.1 of Charadrius vociferus. Classification (NCBI taxonomy): domain Eukaryota; kingdom Metazoa; phylum Chordata; class Aves; order Charadriiformes; family Charadriidae; genus Charadrius; species Charadrius vociferus. Next base: position 3,382,731 of record NW_009648822.1, on the reverse strand, counting down.
AGGTAGTATGGGTCCTGCAAAGATACTATCTCACATAGACAATGCAGGAAGCATTACATATATTAAATTGTGATTGACTCTGAAGATGTAAACCTCATCCTTTTTGTCTTAGAGGTAAGAATGAGGCTTAATGAGCCTATCTCTGCCTCTTCTAGAAGAAGTAAGGAAGAAGGTATGCTTTTGTGTTCACAACAATCATGACAGGGAGAAAAAATAAGGGACTACTTGCCACTAAATGCAGCCATTTGACCGCAGTATCAGCCTGTGTAATGAAGCTTGCTCATTTTAATTGTTCTTCTTCCTGTAGTATTGCCGTAGTACTTTGCAGCCTTAGAGAGAAATACGGGGACTTTTTACACCAAAGCTGGCCTTTGCAGCACCTCTGAGAGAAAATGTAACCACTCAGCACTTAAAGCAAGAGCTACACTTTCTGTAACTATAAATTTAGTTTATTAGTAAAACATTGCACTATCAAATATAAGAATTCCTTGTTTTTTTAAATGAAAATGTATTTCTGTCCCAACATTTATTTAATTCTGTAAAATGCAATTGAGCAAATAGTAATCTTCTTCTAAAGCTGTCAACGGGGTGGTATTGGAGTGGAGTTTAAAAACAAACTGTTTGTTATCCCAAATGCAGACTTTGCCCTATGGTTAGCCTAACCTGCGATGGTAGCTCTTCTCTTTAATTTTTTGTGACCTTAGAGTTCATGCAGGCATAAAGGACCTCACTGGCTGACAGCATTATTAAGCAAATCCATGGAACATGCTTTGATATTGATTAAAAAATCCTGTCTCAGGGCCAGGATTTTTAAACTGAAGGCCTGAAAGACCACCCGCAAGAAAAAAAATCTATGACTGAGGGCTTCTGAAGATCCACATCTTACCATGCCATTAATGTGCCTGTGTGAACAAATAAAATCTGTCAATGCACAAATATTTAATTGTATTCAACCTATTTGCACCTACATTCACAGTCATTCAGCCTGCAGAAGGAACTATGTAAATGAATATGGACTATATCACCTGCTTAATAACAAGAAAGAAAAAGTATACTTTCCTGGCAAAGAATGTAATAATATGCTATTCTAAAAGTCTTGGCTAGTAATAATTAAAATACTGGTGTAACTGTTATAAATTACATGAAAAAGGTTAAGGAAAAGGTATTCCTTGGGTATTTTTGTCCTTTCTGCAAACTCATGAAGGTCACATTCTCATATACAGGTGAAACAAATGTGAGTCCACTGAAGTCAAGTACTTGAATCGTCCAGACTAACTGCCATAACTGAATGAAAAGTACACTGGAACGCACCTAAGAAATCATTATACAAAGGATGGTTAGTTAGCATTTAAATAAATTCATACAGATGAAATCTAACTATAGAGTTGATATGTAGTACTGGTTTTTAATTATTCTTGTGGTTGTTTTTTGTTGTTTGTTTGTTTGTTTGTTTGTTTTTCCAGAAATATTCAGGAAAGACTATATTGCTGTTGACGTGTCTTAAGAATCTGAAAATAAGATTGGAGGTATTTGGAAACTGTAATAACTTCCAAACATTTACTAGCTATTGTGACATAAGTTTGTCAATGTGGGTTTCAGGAAGGTGACAAGCAGAGATCATCTTGTTATTATGTTGTCAAAGAAACGATACACACCGTATTTTCCTATTTCTGCTTTTTTACATTTGTGTTGCTTTCTTAGTAATTATTAACCGCTGTCTGTTTATCAGTAACTCCCATTCAATAATAACTTTTGATTCTCCACAATTTTAGAGATAGATAGAGGTCTCCCGTGTTATTACACTTTTTAAGTTTTACAGAAATAGGAAGGAGATAAGGGAAGATGGCTGCAAATGCCTTAGCTGTGAAGAAAGCTGAGCTCATGTACTGCTGGAAATGAGGGAAAAGGAGGCCTTATAATTGCATGACCCAAGAGTAAAAACTTCAGTAGCACTTTGCAACCGCTTAGGCATGAAAATCAATCAGCTACAGTACCTCTGTCCTTAGGAAAGCAGGGTTCATTATATCAGGCTCTTGAAGAACATTAATTCTCTTTAAGTGGGATTTACTGGCTGCACCTGTACTAATAAATAAAACAGGTCAAGACTTTTTCTCTGTCCATAAAGGACAAGTGGCACAGGTCTCATCCATACAATTAAAATTTCTTTCCTCACAATGCTCGTACCATCTAATGGGACTACCTTGTGCGGTGCCTTCAGCTGTGACCAGGTAGTGCTTGGGAGAGTGCTGACTGGCACCGAGCAAAGCTGCACCAGAAACCACATCAAAGATTTAGTGAAATGCACAAGCGCATGGTGGCAACTGATCTGTGTCCTTGACCTTTTCTGTATACTGGTATGTAGATTATACCACTGTGTCATCCCAACTGTAGTCGTCTTAACATAAATCTCACTTACATATGTTCTATCCCTTCTGCATTAGAAGAAAACTAATCATAGATGTAAACATATTGCCTATAACTCCCCAGTTTTACAAGGAGCCGAAGGTTTTGAACATTGCCCTCCTGACTAACACTTTTAAGCTTCCTTAAATCAGAGTGGGCAGCATCTTCCTTCCTCACTGTTTTCTGAGCACAGACAAAGCACTTTTGTTCCCTCTTCAGCTTTCCGGAAAGTGCTTGAAGTTTAGAGCGAGATCCTTCCCTTACTCTTTTTACTATGAATTATAGAATTGCTCTGATTTCCTTCATTCAAGTGAGATCCATCTGGCTGTATCTGATTAAATGTAACTTTCCCTTTTTCATCCTTTCCCCCTCATAGCTATAAAAGTCCCTTTTCACATTCCTTACTTCAAACCCAGCAAAACATTGTGATCAGTAGCAGCGATTTTACCTGATTTGATAGTGTGACATTAAAGTTTTAATTTTTTTGGCTTGCAGTTGGAAAAGTTTTGTTTTGCAATTCCACACCCAGCAAGGAGGTCAACTCAGGTGTTTTCACCAGCCTTTAGGTGCCACATTGTCCTACGGTATTTCTGTGTCCATGCTCCGTCATTCAGGTTTCAAGGCTTGCAGTTCTGGCTTGTCAGCCAAGTCCACAAAAGAATCTCTAAACTCACCTCACTACATAATATGTAACAAGTTCAACAACTTCATAATTGCACACTGATGAACTGTATGCTGATGAGTTCCCTGAATCGCAGCAATTACTGCTGTGACAAAGGGAGTCCGGAAGTTTCCAGAGGTGAACTCACTTGCATGATTCTCTGTCCTGCTCTGATTTTAGGCTGTTCCAGGTGTGGAAGCACAGTTGGTCTGTCAGTCTTCCCCTCCCACCGAAAGCAAAGATATTGCTCCTGGCTTTTAAAGCTGTGATTTGAGTTACATTTGATTTTAAATATGTTGCCGATTGCTTAGATATGATCTACAGTATAGGCATAGGAATTCTTCCAGTAAAATCAATCAGAGGATTAAAAGCAAATATTTGGGGATTTGTTCGCTTGCACCCCTCAAAACTTGTGAGATGGATACCCCAATTCATGCAAGAAAGAATGGTATTATCAGAGTTTCTGATACCTGTAGTCTATTTTAAATAATAGATATGTTTTAAAATAGACCAAAACATGCATGTAACGTATGTATAGTCATACTTGATATAATGGTATTATATATATGATTAGTTGTGCATCTGAATCATTCTGTGGTGCCATGCACAGATGATAAAGTAACAGGGATTCGGATTACTCAATTTTTCGTTTAAGAAGCACCTTTTCTGAGACATAAATAGATGGTTTAGGAGTAATTGATTTTCTCTGGTAGGGTGCATGGCTTACATCCTAGCAGTAGAAAAGCCGTGTTAAACTGTCAGTTAAGCTAAATATCAGTTTTCATTGCCATAGTTGGTTTTGGTCTTCTTGCCAAGGTGATTTTCATCAATAAATCAGTAACTTTTCTTTGATCTACATTTATTAACCTTCTTTTACTTTATCGTTATTTAACTTCCCATACACTAGCAATCTGAATTCAACTCTGTTTATTTTTATTTTTACCACACTTTAGATAATGTTCTACTGGAGAATTTTTTTATACAGCATTTGCTTTTCCTGCTGTGTGTTGATTAAGCATATTTTACATTGTTAGCTCCCCCAAAGCATTTCACACTTCGTGCTCAATAGATACAGTATATCATAAACTACATTATTGGTGTGCAGATAAAAATGTCTGTCTTTTACTAGCGATATTATTAGTACTTCCATTTGCATTTCTGCACTTATAGCTGCCATTATGAATATGTTTGCTGTTTTCATAGCAGTACTTTCCTCGTTGATTTGGTAGTATTTCATTTCAACAAGTTCAGATTACCCTAGAAGTTAGTAGTTTAATGGTCTTTATCTAATTGTTGTAAATTGTAATATAGCCTGTTGTTTGTAAAAATACAGCTTCAGTGATCCCTAAACATGGGCATTTAGTATATTTTTTTTATGCCTTAATATTTGTATACTTTAGTAATTTTCCTGTTACCTCAGTTTTTAATATTATCAGATTTAGTAGTTTACTTTTACTGTTTTTCCTTTTCAAATGCCTGGATATGCCAAAGAATCATTTAATATCAGATAGTTTAGGGAATCTTAACATGTTTATTTTGTCTATTAAATAAGTAGAAATACTTTCTTTGTTTAACTCTTCGCAGAAGTTCTTGTGAGCTTCAGATAGTCCATGCAAAATACCCTGAGGGATTTGTATTTCTGCTATTGCTTATCCTGACTGCTCTTTTCAGTAAAAATGGTTAAAAGATTGCTTGTTTTGCAAAGTTAATTTTTAACATTTGTTTATGTTTAACCACAGGTGAGTCTCCTTCAATTCCAAATCTGCAGGGTGTCACTTTCTTACATTGTCCAGGTTCTGATCTAAAGCTATTATATCGATGACAAAGTTTTCATGGCTTCCAATAGAGTTTGGCTTGGAGAATAACCGTTGACTTCTCTTTGTTGTTCATATTCTTCTCAGGAAAAGCACAAGAAGCCTCATTTCTGCAGAAAGAGAGGAAAGGCACTTGTTTCCCTTTGCCTCCTGCCTTTTGTAAAACACTATCTGATTGCATGTATTTTGCTGAAACAGTAACATATAATTTTTTATTGTGGTACATGTTGTTGTTTGTTGAGCTTTTGCTGTTTCTTTTGACATGATAGTATGAAACACAATCTAGTGCTTGAAAAGGAAAAGCAGTCTTTGGAATGCAGAGGTCTCAAATTCAGGTCTCTAAGTGTATGTGCTATTTACTAAATTTGCAATATATTTCTTTCCTCAGATATTCCACTTACAAAAAGCTCCCTCGCCCTACCAGTATTTCAAATGCAACTTTTCCACAATTGCTTAAAAAGCTAAAGGTCTGTCCCAATGTTCGTTTTCAAGACTTACTTTTCAGATTGTACATTGTGAAACCTCTTGTCTTCTACATCCTTCTTAAAGAAACTCTTTTATGTTTGAAGTCTTGTTTCGTTTGAAGCTTATGTCTCTGTGCCACCAGATCATCTTGCTCGTGGCTTTCTTTCCACCTAGATGAGAAGTTTTAACCACTACACTAAGGTTTCTGGGCTGACTTACCCATTTTCGTATGGTCCTCTAACTTCTGAGTGAGATATTTGGTTTCTGCTTGGAGAGAACAGTTATTGTTAAATGTGGGAATGTCTTATGCTGTAGTCAGGTTAGTTAAGAGTCACGTCAAAAGACATCAATCACCTTAATTTCTAGTCAGGTCCTAAGAGTGTTTGATCCTTTAAATAATAGAATTTTAAGCCTATTTTAAAATTACTTATTTAGATGTTGCTGTTATTTTTTATTCTAGTTATCAGTATGTGTTTGATAAAGCATGAGTATATATGATGGTAGAAGTATGAAACAGATAACATTTCCTGCAAAACGGGAAACTTACACCTTAATGGTGTGATATTCATGCTGCTGAACAGGCAGAGATAACAAGTCTGGGCTGCAAGCCCTGTCTGTTAAAAAACATCCAGGAAGCATGCCTCCCCCCTGCGGCAAAAGCGACCTTTTCTCTGAGGAGCTGTATTGCTTGTGCAGGCTTACTGGCAGCTTTGTTTCCTTTCTACTCTCTCCACCTGGTTAGGATCAGGTTGGGAAATTGCTGTCGTTCATGTAGAAAGTATAATAGCTGTTGGCTCCCCGGTGCCATTCCTGTGCTCCCAGGCTGTTCCCCTGCAGCCAGCTTGAATTTCCTCAGCAGGACAGTTCTGCTTAATATTTACTAATACTGCTAAAGGAAAGAATACATAGGGCTCTCTGGTTGTTTTTTTTTTGTTGTTTTTTTTTTTTCTTTTCTGTAGAAAATATTAAGTTTCACTGTAGGGGAAAAAAGCTGGTGAACATCATAAAAAGTACATTTTAAAGGATTTTTTTGGCGTACTTTCATAAGGCTAACAGTTCTTTTCCTTGCAATTATATATAAAACACTTGCCAGTGCTGTTTCTTGTCAGTTAAAAATAATTGCTGAAGGGAGTAATACAGTGAACTGAAGTAAAATAAAAAAACTCGTTAGACCAAAAGTAGAATTATTTAAATGACCAACTGACAGTTGGATTAAACTGAGATTATGTTCGTGCAGCCTGACTAATATGTTATTTTGAGTAACTGAATGCAGTCATTACAAAAAGATTTAGACTTATTTCAAAAGCAATCAGTACTCATAGTTAACATCATTTTGTGAGTAGAATTAATTCTGTTTTCCAAAGCAATATTTACTAGCTTGCTGTGCATACTATCTTAACATTTTACAAAAACATGACAAATAAGATCTTGAAAAAATTCATGAGGACATCTCCTAAAAAGGAAAGTACTCTCTGAGAAATCAAGCAATCTAATCTGTGTAAATTATATCTCTATATTATCATCCCTCACAAAACTCTATTCAATCAGTTCAGTTACATCATTCCATAATCATTAATGGTCCATTGACTTTACTGTGTTTTCAAATCATTGGTTTCAGGCAGGCCAACTTCACTATTGGCAAATATCTTATTAAATCATCCTCATCACCCAGTTCAACACATTCCAATCTGACACATTAACACATCAGAAAGTTTTATTGCGTTATTATCCAACTAGCAGGAAAAAAAATAAAAATGTAGTTCACACAGCCATAGTATGAATTAAATCTAATAGTGTGAACTCCCTTCTAGGAAAACCTCTCAAGGGGCTCAGCTCCCTTGTGCTAAAATCTTTCATATACTTAATAGTTGTTAATATCAGTGATTAAACAGTTCCTTTATCAAAAGTGCCCATTTTTGGCATAATCTTCTCAAAATGATCTAATTATCTTATGTATATATATTCTATATAAACAGTAAGAAGAAAGAAGATCCCACTTTTCAGAGAACAATGTGGACTGACCTGAGCATTATGATCATGCAAATTAAGGAAGAATTTCTCAGATTATGCTAATGTGATGGCAAGCTGTCTCTGACGAGTATTTTGAAGCAAGCACTGAAATTATTCAGGATCTAGTTCTACAATCAAAAGTAAGAGGGCCAGATTTTGGGTTGTTTACTTTTATCTCAACTACCATGGACTAAAAGGCAAAAAATTGTTAAAGATGATCGTTTGATGTTACAGTTAAAGATAATTCAGTAGCTTTTATCTTCACTGTTATTGTGTGGCTTGTTTCAAATATGGAAAAGACAGTTATCTGCTAACTCCCTTGCTCTGCTGTTCTCATTTTGTTTCTATATCCTTCTGGTACAGTTTCTTCTACAGTCTTCCTATTTTCCTCTACCTTTCAGTCATGTATATCAGAGCAGTTCCTGCTGGACTTTTTCTCCTCGGCTTCTACTTCCATCCCTTCATCTTATCTTATCTTATCTTATCTTATCTTATCTTATCTTATCTTATCTTATCTTATCTTATCTTTCATCCCTTTTCCACTCTTCTTTCTTCTTTCATGGAACCTATCTTCTTCTCCTGTGTCAGGTTCCTAGTTGAGTTGAGAAAGTGTTCTTTTAAGCCCTTTTACAGCCAGATACTCGGTTGATTAAGAACTATAGTCAAATTCAACTTTCCTCAGCCCTGTTCCTGAAATACCAGTAATTTCCTGTACAGACAATGAGGGTGGAAAGCAGAAGGATCATCTCTCCTTAGGTACTGCTTTTCTGCTTTTTTTTTTTTTTTTTTTTTAAATCCTATTGCTTCTTATATTGCTCGTGAATAATGTTATCAATATGGAGTAAAAATTACAGACTCTGAAAAAGAAGAATAGATCATTTCACTCCTGATTTATGCATTGATTAAATAAATAGTAAGTTTTCTATCTGCAGTAAAATATTTTGTTGAAGATTTCTTCTTTTTTTTTCTTCTTTTTGTATTTTTCCTCCTGTCCCACACCAATATAGCCCACAGTGTCTCCCCATATGAATTTGTACCTTCTTATGTGACCTTTGGTGAATATGTTCAAAGTTTTAATCTTTAAACTCACATAACTTCTGTTTGCGAGGAATCAAGCTCTCAAAACGTTTTGACTATTGCCCACATTGGTGGTATTTGGAGCTTACCCAATCTGCTTTGAAGCTTCCTTGCTCCATTATTTCTAGTGGAACTATGCTCAGATTTTGCCTTAAGAAATAGGTATCCCCTATAGCTACAGAGTCCCTTCCTTCCATTTCATTCAGTGATTCATGAGAACATGGGAAGAGCAAGCAAGTAGTAGAACTTGCTACAGAAGTTCCATGTTTAACACAGAAAAAGAAAAAGAAAAAGAAAAAGAAAAAGAAAAAGAAAAAGAAAAAGAAAAAGAAAAAGAAAAAGAAAAAGAAAAAGAAAAAGAAAAAGAAAGAAAAAGAAAAAGAAAAAGAAAAAGAAAAAGAAAAAGAAAAAGAAAAAGAAAAAGAAAAAGAAAAAGAAAAAGAAGAAAAAAACAATACCTAGTAATATGTCCTATCTTTACACTAAAATTTGTGTCCTTGGATATATTTGCTCTTTAGACATTAACACTTATTTCCAGTAAGAGAAATATAAGGCCTGTTCTCTGGTCCCAGAAAGTGCAGGCAGGGTAGCCCATTGCTTCTTTGGAGGCACAGCAGCCCTGAGGTGGTGTGGATGGTTGAGAGCTGCCTGCTGTCCTCGCAGTCAGCAAATAGGTCGCGCCAAGGTTTAGCGATGGCAGTAAGCATATTGTATACAGACTCATTAGTGAGCAACAGGGTGGTCAGATGATTTGGTTTAAGTTATGAGATAATAAGGAGAAGGCATTGCTTACAGCTTCTTATTTCCTCCATTCCTACCTCCTGTAACTATATCAAAATCATACGAGACTGTCTGAGGAACTAAATCAGTAGGGCATAACCTGACTGCGTTTTCACAGAAATAATGTAATGTATTTTTTTAAAAGGTTGACCTTTTACTGTGAAAAGTAGAAGTCTATACCAGAGAGCTGTTTAATTTATCTTTCTGTTCACACAAGTTTCATGAATATAATTAAAGGTAGACAAAATAATTGCCTAACTTATGTTCCAGAGTTACAAATTCTTTCAAGAGACCTGCTAGAAACATAAAAATGCTAAGACTGGGGGCAAAGGAGGAGTACTGGGAGAGAGAGGAGGAAAGACAGGCGATGTTGTGTGGAAGGTGAACTAATGACACCAGATTTCTGCACTTCCATAGCATGTCAGTAACCATAGCTATGTCTGAGCTTTGGGACCTGTGCTGTTCTTGGAGCCTCAGGACAAGGCTGCATTTCCTGTATTCAAAAACATCCTCAGCACACACGGACATCTGGTTTCCTCAAGGTGAAAACATATGCTTCTAGGCTGAAGAATGAAACATATAGATCCTAATTTTCTTTTGAACTAAACTGATATATGTCAGTGGTATGGGAACAGAATTGGAAAACTCGTCTGGCAGAGGCCTCCCAAAATTCAACTAATTGAATTTGTAAAGATCATCTACTGACTAATCCAACCTCCCATCAGATTTTCTGAGTCTTAATGCTCATCTCTCCTAGGGGTGGAACCCCGTCTTCATCTCTTCAATCTATTTCATGTACGTGTGCACATGGACTCCAGCTCTATGTTTTAAACTCAAGACAGGATGTGTCAGTAGAATTGCACGTTGAATTTATTTACTGGGTTGGACTTGCTGAATGATGTACCAAGTGAATTTTGAGTGAGCACTTGAAATTTGTAATCCCATGCAAACTAAAGTTGCAATACTTCAAATTTCTCCACTCAGCAACATTTTTACTAATCCATGATTGAACTTCACAAAAAAGAATTAATTTTTCAGTAATATAATTTCTGTTCTTGCAGGCTTCTGTAAAAGGTGTCTCTTTTTTAAAATCATCTTTTAAAAGTGCACTTGCAGCTAAGTACTAACAGTTATTATACAGAATGTGTCTGAAAACAGCAAAGCTGCATGATTGACGTTCACAGGTTTCATCTGTTGAATGACAAATAGACGGGCTACGAGCTGCGCTTTTTCCACTTTTGTTTTTCATAGCATAACTTACATCTTAGTGATGCAAAGCTTTTCAGACTAGCGAAAGGGGAAAAAGTACCCAAATTACCGTGCCTGACATCCTTGATCAAAATGAAAACTGGGAACGCATAATTGTTTGAGAGAAACTGCAAAAGGTGCAACTCTGGACTTCTTTTAGGTGTAAGGTAAAAGAGCAGTTGCTAAAATGTCCAGCACATGCTTCAAGCATTTCATCTGGGGATTTGAAATGAACAAACTAGTAGCTTGGAGCTTTGGGGAGAAAAGTGGTTTATCTCAATGAATACTAAAGACTTGTATGAACCTTACCACAGGTGAGGAGTGTTCGCTTAAACACATGGGCAGCAGGAAGGATTGTGTTGATATTTGTTTCTTTTCCATTAGGGATTTTTGTCGGAGGTAGAAGTGCCTACAAAATTTATTATTTTTCATTAGAGGACTGCAGTGCGGGGGCTGAATTTGTAAGCAGAACAGAGGTTTCTGGAGGCATTTTAAATCTTGAGTCCTTTTCTCTCTTATATAAGAATCTTATTATTTACTGTCCCTGAGCAACAAGGCTACAGGTTTTGCTACTTATCCGAAGAGATGTTTATTTCAGTTTTTTAAAATTAAAGTAAAAATCCTATAAAAAGCATAAAGTGTATGCAATAATAAGGCTGGAACTTAAATTTGCTTTTTCCCTATTATGTTTCGTCAGCAGCAGCAAACCAGAAACTTGCTGGTAGTTTTAAAGAAAGATAATTTATTAAGCATAAGTGGTAATGGTACACACAATGCCTGGAAGAAAGAATCCAGATGCATAAAAATGCAGACATGGACAGATGGGTTTGTAACTGGAGTGCTTATGGCAATAACAACGCTCTAGAGCTGGTTTTGTTTGAGGAAAAGCCACAGTATTTATAAACACTTAAAAAAAAATGCCAGATGAAGCAGTAAGTGTTTTTGCATCAAAATATTTCACTTGGTGGATGGAACATCAGAGCCCACCTTGAAGTGTGTTGACCTGCATGCTGAGGTCATATCAGGCACTAAACGAAATGGCAGGTGTTGGCTTTGTGACTGATTGAGACCGCTTGCAACAACAAAGAGCAGAGTCAGGGTTGTAAACAGAAATACAACTTAGCAAATCCAATTTTCAGTAAATACTAAACTGCAGTACTTCTCTAGATGTTCCACTTTAAAAGTAGTGTTTTAAGTCTTTTGGAATTTGGATTGGTTTTAATTTTGTTTTTGTTTTTTGTTTTTGGGGTTTTTTTTTATATCTTTAGTATATTTGTGCATACAAAGGAAGATGTATGACAGGGAACATATTACCAGAAAATAGCTGAGGTGTGTTACTGTGTTATGTTATGGAAGGCTACAGAGGTAGAAAGAGGCAAAACAGACAAAAACAGATAAAAAGAGAGACAATTTACAAGGAATATAATACAACACCTAGATAAAAACCTTTTCTTCTCTCTCCTCAGGTTTGTTTCTTATGGGACTTTTTATACTGTGTTTATTTATCAACATGGAACAAGATGTGTGTCTAAAAAAACATATGCACTAACAGTTGTCACAAAGAAAATGTCTGGAAGGTTAATATCTGCTTTCATACGATCATATGATCAGGACAAATGAACTATCTGAGATCTATTGGCTCAAAAGAACTAATGCCAGTTCCTGCCACTTTTTTTCCAGCTTCTAGGGAAGATTTTTAAAGCAACAATTTTCATTTTATCATCCTGCCGTTGATACTAGGAGGATCACAATCTCTAACTCCTGAGTCAATTTTACTCCTCTTCATTGCATGCCAACAGCATGAGTACTCCCCAGTTTTCTATCTATAAATAAGTGAGGCTGCTGCTAATTTGAGACTTACTCCTGAAAGGAGCTGGCACTTGCAACTCCCATTAATATCAAGTGAGATAGGAAGAACACAGAGCTTTGAAACCTCACCGTTGCCATTTTGCAATGGACTCTTAAAAGGCCTGTCACATCCCATCTGCTCATCTCTAATCATTAGGTTTTTCTTCTAGCAATTATCGTCCTTCTTACTGCGTTCATGCACCAGAATATCGAAAGAGCACATTCTTCTGGGTACACACAAGTCCAGACATCACCAGAGCCCCTGAAGCATCTTTCACATTTTTGCTTCTCTGTGCATGGGCTAAGCAGTCCTTTGTGATCCAACTGTTTTATTTTGGTCCACATCTCTTACACTAACTCACATTTTGATAAGCACAGCAATACTTTTCAAAAGAATCAGTATGTATCAGGGGAAAAAAAACCAACCCTGTCCTGAGCTAACTAATTTGTTCTCTGTTTTGCAAAAGATGTAGTCGTAAACATCTAGTTTCTTATGTTTCCTTATTTCTGGATTTCAACCTATCATAGGCTGGGACGATGCAATCTCTGCAGATGCCTGTCATTTTTTAGCTTTTTAGTAGGCTGGGGTTTATTGAGATGAAAGTGACTGAGAGATGTATTACCAGATGTATTTTCTGCTGAACTTGAAGTGCTATATATACTTCCCTGACCTTCAGAATATAATTGTGCTCAATGTTGTATAACATGATTACTTATATTTTTCAACATGTTATGAGGTGAAGGAAGGTTTCTTGGCATCTTTTAAAACATGTCCTTCATTAAAGAAAATTCTACACAACATATTAGGGAAAAAGGTTAAAATTAGTTTTAAAAAAATAAATTATTCCCCCCAATCAAATTTCTGCAAAAATAGGGACAAATACAATAGTTTCCTATTGATAGATTCAGAAATAATTAAGGAAGTGAGAAGGAAAAAGCAGTTTTTTGTATGCAATCTCAGCAAAGTTCTGGGAAAGATCCCTTAATTTTCCATCTTTAATTAAATAGGAACCATACACAATCCTTTGTCCTTATTTTCATCCTGCTATTCAAGGAAATCCTTGAATAACATATGGTACTGCTGTGACTGAGAAGAAAAAAAAAAAAGTGCTAAATGTGTAAATTTACATCTGTAAAAAAACACTAGAGGACATTCACAATGAAAGCATCCATTCTGATTTATAAAGAAACTATACCTATATGTGTGATGTATTATAACTATAAAGTATAGCCATAGTGTATAAAGTAATATGACTATATTCTATGTTTTTAAGTAGACACATATATGTAGAAATATACATTATAATCTTTCATATATGTAAATTAAACACATATGTGCCTTAACCAGTATTTTCAAGAATACTTTGCAATAATATAATCTACAATTTTAATAAGCAAAGGAAAGCTAAACTCAAGAGGGCTATGATTTCCTTCTGGTAGAAAACCAGAACCAGGATTAGAAATCCAGAGTTTCTAATTCTCAGACCACAGCTTGATCCATGAGATTGTGTTGTCTCAAAAAGCCACTCAAAAAAATTTCAGCAAATCCAATATTGTGTTCTGCACCTCAGAGGTACAGTTTTAATGGTTACACAGTGCCTTATGATATAAAGAAAAGCACTTTTAGGTTAAAATTTTTATGGTTTGTTCATTTGCATACAGGTCAACCTATTGAATAATGTATATTCTCTTATACTTACTATCATGAAGTACCTGGAGTCTGCCTCTGGATAAATTAAACACATCTTGAAAGCCCACAGAAAGAAAAATTAGGCAGCTGCTCTAAAACTTTTTTTCCTAAAACTAAATTCTTTTGGGGAAGAATAAAAATTAAAGTGTTAGATGCCTATAAGTGTTTCCCATCAGAAGATAAACTGGTTTGCATTCCAGTATAGATTATTCTGATTCTGATTTATGTATTTTTGCAGTGGGGTGAAGAATAATTTCAAACAGTTACACACAGTTTGTTTATTGATCATTGCAAGTAAACACCTTCAAAATAAAGTTTTGCAAAAGTATTTTAGAAGTACACAATCTATATTTGTACAAATATAAAAGGGAAACATGCAGGTATAAGTAAACACATATATACAATTGTAAAACCACTCCTGAATTATGTATTATATAGAAGTGACTTCAGTGAAGCCTAGTACTGAAGGTCTTTGCTGCCATAATAATTAATGTAAGGCTGAAGTCTAAAATAAATAACATCTTGGTTGTATTAGTCATATTGGCTCCCTGAAGGTGTTAGATGTTTGACCTGAAGAGCATGGTTTGCTTGTTCTTCTGTAAATAAGTAAATAAATAAATCTTCTATGAGGAGAAGAACCACTGTAGTTCATATGAGAATACAGATTCTCTGTAAACCTCTGTGCTGTTTTTTGGCTAGAATAGAGGGATTTTTTTTTCATAGCAGCTAGTATGGTTCTATGTTTTGGGTTTGTGCTGAAAACAGGGTTGATAACAGAGGGATGTTTTAGTTACTACTGAGCAGTGCTTACAAAGAGTCAACACTTTCTGTTCCTCACGCCATCCCACCAGAGGGTGGCCTGGGGGTGCTCAAGAAGTTGGGACAGGGTACAGCTGGGACATCTGACCTCAACTAACCAAAGGGATGTTCCATGCCATACGATATCATGCTCAGCATATAAAGCTGGGGAAGAAGAAGGAAGGGTGGGATGCTTGGAGTTATGGCGTTTGTATTCCTAGGCAACCATTCTGTGCGACAGAGCTCTGCTTTCCTGGAGATGGCTGGACACCTGCCTGCCCATGGGAATTAATTCCTTGTTTTGCTTTAATTGCATGCACAGCTTTTGCTTTACCTATTAAACTGTCTTTATCTTAACCCATGAGTTTTTTGTCACTTTTACATCTTCCAATTCTCTTCCCCATCCAAATGGGGTGAGTGAGCAAGCGGCTGTGTGGGGCTCAGTTGCTGGCTGGGGTTAAACCATGACACACCCAAATCTCTGGGTGTTTCCACAACAGTGACCATTTACTGAAATGACGGTCAGAGCTGGATTTGCTATCTCTGTTACGACTGCAGCATTAATGTCCTTTTGAGACACAACAAGGAAGACACTGTTGCCTTCAGCTATGGGTCAGAACATAATTTTGGAAGTTTACTTACCAACTCTTCAAGCACCCTTATGACACCTACATGGTTTCCTTTCATCCCTCAGATTGACCCAGGAAAAAAAAAAAAACAAAACAAAACAAAACCAAAACCACTTCCAGGGAAATCTCCTTTCTTTCTCTAATTGCACTTTCTTGTTTTTAAAATCCATCTGTTATCCAACAGCTAATCACTGTTCGCTTATCAACAAAAATTCCAGATCTACTCTCCCTGAAATGGCATCAATAACCTGAGCTAGTCAACAAACTTGTACTAGAAACTATATTTAAGAGAAAGAAAAATTTTTTTTAATATGGACATGAAGTAAGTAAGGGTGGTTTAGGTTTTTTTACTTATGAAGGGTCTTTTTTGTTTGTTTTTTTTTTAATGTTTATTTGTTTTCATAACTATAGACATTCAAGTTACATATTTCCTGTTACTATATACATTATTATGTATATACATTATTATGTATATATTATACCTATTTCCTGTTACTATATACATTAATATGTGACATCTCTCAAAGCTGATATTCTTCTAATATCGAGCTTTAGATATCACTGGGTACATCTTTACGCTGAATGATGACACATTCACCCAAACATTTCAATATTAGTCCTATCACAACACCATGACTGGTGCCTGTGCCAGTTAACAGCTGATGTAGATTTTAATCATCAGGCTATATTGCTTTCCTGAGGGGAAGGAATTCAGTATTTTTGAAACAGCTTGATATTTCATGTTAACAAAGAAATCTTTATGCCTGTCATTTCCCTAAAAGCACAGGTTTTAGAGATACTAAACATTAGGATACTGGTGTCATGCAGTTAAGGTGCAAAATCTGTTTTGACTTGGAGAAAGATGGAGAAGAAAGGTGTAAATGCATATACAAATCATACATAAACACCCTGCATACTCTCATAGTAAAAAACTACACAAGGAGAATGTAAGAGAAAATAATGTCATGTAACCATATTGTAGAATAGGTCTAATCATTGGCATTCCTTAGCTTGGCAGAGTTGCATGATTCTGCAGCTGGACTTGAGTTGTGTGTCAAAGCTGTCTTTGAAGTATTGCAGACAGAACAATAAAAGAAGCTCCAAGAAATGTGTAATTAGGCTACAAATATCATACACGTCAGCGTTTAAAAAGAAGTTGTAGAGCAAAATGTTTTGTTCATTATAGTATATTGCTGAAATCTGTTCTGCACCAAATAACTCTATATTAAAGCTTATTATTTTAAAATGTAGAAAAATGGCTAATAGATAATGTCATTTTTCCATGTTTTAGGTGTTCTTAGGTTTCAGTAATATTTCCGCCTATATCCTGCATTCTGACTTATCCATCTCAAAATAACCTTCCTTCTTGTATAACACTGAGTGATTAAGTGTAATTAAAAAAAAAATATTTCTGCAAAATAGGTGCTTACAAATCTCTAAAACCTTTGGTTTTGTTGTGTTGTGGTTTTTTTGTTTGTTTTTTTTTTTTAAATAGAGGTAAAATAATGGGTTACTGTACATAATCTGTAAGATTTATGAAATCCCTTGGCTACTTTTCAAATGTTTGTAGCAAGTGTGTGTACAAGAATCTTCACACACTTTTTTTTTAGCATTTCAAAAATGCTAAAAAATAAGATGAGAGCATGAAAATATGTTAATTTGACCTTCAAGGTGCATGGACTTCCCCTCTTGTATCATATGCTATCGCTTCAGACTGAATTTCCAGAATTTTGGGATTCTCTTCAGATTTCAGTACCTTAACAATTATAAAATATCAGTACATTGGTTGAAACCAAACCAGCGCCAGGTATTTACAGAACCCAAAAGCAGGACAGTGATTTCAATATTAGCAAACTATTATTATTCCCGGTTTTGCAAATTTGTAAAACTGTAAACTTGTAAACTAGCCATCCTGCAGCTGTGTAACAGTAGATCCACTTCTAAAATTACTACATTTTACAGCCTGTCCTCTGAGCTATAAAGAAATAGGCTGGGGTGAGGTGGAGGGGAAAGAAAATAAAATGACATGTCAGCCTTACATGTTAATCCATATCAGTATGGTCTCTCCTGCCCTCAAGAGTGATCTTGCCAGACGTGCGCTGACTTAAAAGATCTGCCACCAAAAAAAGCTCCTTACTGAATGACTAAGCTGTTGCTAAAAAATCTGTCTTTCAAAAATGTACAAATCAGCAAGCCGGCTGCTTCCTGCTTCTTGGGTAGGATGCATTTTGGTGATAAAATAGGTAGACGTCTGTTAGTTATTTTGTTTAACATCTTCATGCACATGATCTCCCAGCTAGACATCTGCTTTCATCTGTTATAAAATCCTTGATTCTGATCAACTGTTTGCCACTTTGCAGCTGAGTAGAAGCCCTAAAGAAGAACACTATGCAGAGATAATCAATTCACAGGCTGTGCACATACTTGAAAAAGACACTGCTCACCATGAATACTCAGCTAGAATATTTATCAAATTGTAAACTCTGTTGCCATGCTCAAGTAGATTTCCTTCTAATACTCAGTAATCCCTGATTTACACTTGGATTGTCAAACCCAGGAAGTTAAAAGCATATTGAGGGCTTGATAAACGTCCTCCCTGTGTCTCAGCTGATTAATTAAGTTTGGTGTTGTGGTGTTCAGCCTCAGTGCAACTACACGTGACTTCTCTGTCTTTCTTTGAGATTTTGTTTATTTAACTCTTTTTCATTTGCACTCATAATTATGGGTCCAAAGACAGCCATGCTGCTCTTCAGTGGTGACTTAATTATGCCTGTGGTTTCCAATAGGCATATGAGCCATTCTGGTTTCTTCACATAAAGTGATGCTCGCTTTCTTTCCTTGCTACTGTCTCAATCATACCAAAATGATCATCATCACTCACTCATTTGTACAGCTTTCTGAACTATTTGCTCCAGTGACCTTTTCCCTGCAGCTCTCTCTTAGTCCCGCCTCTGTAAGATTCACCCACAAGATGCCTGCTCTTTCTCACACTTTAAGCTGTAAAACAAGCAAACAAACCTCACACTTCTCTCATTCAGATCATAAAAGCATGAATAAAGCTTGAAAAAAAAGCAAAATGGTAAGAGCTTGCCCTTAGGGATCAAGGGTCTTGGACTGAGGGTAGACACACTCATCGTTCTCAGACCTGACATTTATGTGAGGCACCAGAATAGAGATTTTCAATGTTCCTATGTAGTGCTCCCAATATGAGAAGACAGTTTCACTTAAATTATGCTGTAATTCTCAATTGCCACATGAAAAATCTGAAGATTTTTGTTCCTCCTGGTCAAAAATATCATGGTAACAGAGATGCTTTAAAGTTCTGCCTAAAAGAGAACTAAGACAAAAATCTGTGTAGCCAAAAATAAAATATCTTCTGGTAGGTCACTCTGGAAAACTGAGGTAGCTGCACAGACGCTTAAATAAGTTGCTTGTAGGTGTCAAATTAGTGTATTCAGAACCTGCTAGATACCTACTGCTGGCATGACATTAAGGAGGGTAAGCAGA
The DNA here is from genome assembly GCF_000708025.1 of Charadrius vociferus. Lineage (NCBI taxonomy): Eukaryota > Metazoa > Chordata > Aves > Charadriiformes > Charadriidae > Charadrius > Charadrius vociferus. The sequence continues at coordinate 3,363,801 of NW_009648822.1, read as the reverse complement.
CCTTTTCGCTGGAAGCATGGGGTCAGATCTGATGATATTGTTGGTCATAATGCTGAATTTGTTAGAGAAGCTCTTTGAAAACAGAAAGATTTGACATGTGGAGACTTGCCCTGTCTCCCATTTTCCATTTACATTCATACTTACAGAACAAATCCTAGAATTAGGAGCCAGACCCTGGAATCTGGATAGGGAGCTGCGTCCTCTTGTAGCAACAGAGCCCAGAGTGAAGAAGTCCTGGAGTTACAACCAGGCTTTATGAACCTTGTGAACAGGGAAATGGGAAGGCAAACTCTTAAGAATATTCTATAATTCTATGATTCTATATCTTAAGAATTTAGTACAAGGCAACTGTTGGATTAAACCCTGAGAATTCAGTTCTGTTTCTTCCCAGAAGAGTGGCAATGCATAAATTTCTCTTATGTACTCGTTCTCTCATCCTAGCTCTTCTAGTGGCAACACAGTAAGTTGCAGCACTCTAAGGGGAAGAATACCGTACTTAGGATGAGTTTGTCTCTTTTAATGAGCACCTTCTGCTCATTTAGTCACGTCCCATCAGAAGGGAATTTAGCTGTTCTGAATCCCAGCTTCTAGAGATGCCTACGCCACTCAGCCTGAGGCAGGACTGTGTTCCTGCTGCCTGTAGCAGCCAGGATTTAATTTGAGCCCATCTGCTTGCCTACTAGTGAGTACATAAGCAAGGATTTGGGCTGTATAGTATGTGGAAGAGCTCTGGCTCAAGCATGACTGAAACTCTGAGGTGGTCTGAAAGCATGGGTGGAACGCAGCTCTTTCAACTGATGGCGTGAACACTTGTACGTGTCATTCGGTTTTTGTGAGTGTCCTTGCAGGGACTGAGTATTTACCTTTTCAGTCTGAAACAGGTATTTGAACATGTTCAGATACTGCACGTATGAAAAATGTATTTGAAACTGGATGTGGGACCCACTATTTCCAAATTAGACACAGAAGCATTCATGAATGCAGACGGTGCCTGTACGTTCAGAAGTCTGGCTCAGACATTGTATTTTATTTGAAGTGTCCGAAATGCTCCCTCCCAAAATGTGAGGCATGGCAATTTAAAACACAGTACAGTGGTTTCACCAACTATTCTTACAATACAGACTACAATACAATACAGTTTTTCTGTTGTGTTACGAGGCTGTGATGGTAAACCTCCATTTGGTTTGATGATACCAAAGTAAGTGGGGAAGCGGACAATTTGGAAGAGAGAGCCACCCTGCAGGAAGACCTGGATGGGCTGGAAGAGTGGGTTAACAAGAACCTTATGCAGTTGAACAAGACAAGTCAGCTGTTATACCTAGGAAAACACAATCCAGGAGGGCAGCACAGGCTGGGATCTACCCCACTGGGGAGCAGCTCAGTGGAAAGGCACCTGGGGGTCCTGGTGGACAACAAGCTCAAGATGAGTGAACAGTGTGCTGCTGTGGCAAAGCAAGCCAACAGGATGCTGGGCTGCATCACCAAGGGCATCGCCAGCAGGGATGAAGAAGTCGTTATCCCACTCAGCCCTTATCAGGCCACACCTGGAATACTGTGTCCAGTTGTGTTCCCTGCTATGCAAAGAAGATGGGGACAGGCTGGGGAGGGTCCAGAGGTGACCTTCCAAGATGATCAAAGGACTGGGTTGCCTGCCATATGAGGAAAGGCTGAGAGAACTGGGTTTGTTCAGCCTTGAGAAAAGAAGGCTTAGGGGAGACCTTATCACCATGTACTAGTATTTAAAGGGTGGCTATAAAGAAGATGGAGAGTCCCTTTTTACAAGGAGTGACATGGAAAAGATGAGGAGTGAGGGGTACAAGTTACTCCTGGGGAGATTCTGATTACGCACAAGAGAAAATTTTTCCACAATGACAACCAGCCATTGGGATAATCTCCCCAGGGCAGTGGTGGCTTCCCCATCATTGGACGCTTCTAAGATTCATCTGGACAGGGTGCTGGGCCATCTTGTCGGGAAAGGCTGGACCAGATGATCCCTTCCAACCTAGTATTCTGTGATCCCGTGATTCATCCTAAGTATACATGCTCTGTTGCTATGGATGGATATTTATAGGTATAGGACCCTGGCTTGTTTGCTTACAAAATCAATAAGCACAGTCAGAGACTTTGGGTCACGCAGCCATTTCCTCCTCTAAGCAATACATCTCTAAAGCACAACTTTAAGGTTAACAATTTGTAGAGAATGCTTTTAAAAGCAGGCAAATTTTTTCCATTATCTGTAAATACCATGGAAAACTTGGTTTAGCAGTAGCTAGCCTGAATGTCTTTTTGTCTCATTGGGCTTTGCAAGACCAATAGAAAAGAAGGCTGGGAATATTGTGCATTTCTTAATATTGTGAAATCCAGAGCAAAATCCTCACAAACCTATGATCAGCTTGTCTTTGTATTTCTTCTCATCGCATAGCCAGATACACTCTATAAGTGAAATTTTTAAAGGCTTTTAAAATTTAAGGCCTTACTGGTGCTTTCAGCAGTGGTATTAAATCAGAGCAAAAGACTAAGATGTAGTAACTACAGAAAATGAGTAAAACGTAAATAAATAACACCTGTTTTTCATGACTGTATTAAATTACCAGCTTCAAATAAACCTCAGGTAGTTAAACATTTCCAGCAAAGAGCAAAAGGGAATCAAGTATTCCTGACTTTCTACATTGCTAAATATGAGTGAAAAAAAAATAATATGTTTTTCATCTTTCATTTTCAGAGCTAATTAAAATCATTAAAATTAGTTCTAGGCTAGACCCACAATCTCTGTCAAATGTCACGTCTTCAGCATTTGTGATTACAAGAAATTTCTCTTTGCTTTTTTGTCTGCAGACAAGGCTACTATGAGTCCAAGCTCTCAAACTGTGAAATTGTAATCCAAAATTTGTATGGATTTTGTGGCATTGTAAATTCAGCATAGACCTTCATGGATAAAATGACAGACACACGTATCTGCAATACTGTCATGAGCAAATGTAAATAATTTTCTGACAGATTTGCCATAAAAACTTGGTGCAGTATTCTTCCTGGATTCTTACTAGAAAAGAAAGAACATCATGGTGACTTTTGCTTCTGATTCATGGCTTAAATACTTCCGTAAGCAGTTTATTAGCATGGTTAATTTTAATTGATATTCAATATTAAACTCTGAACAAATAAAGCCAAGCTGCCATTGGCTTTACTGCCCCAAAGTTAATTGATTAGTCAGGTCTTATATTTGCTACAAATTACGAAAAATTAAAGATGAAACTAAGGTGAATACGGTATTGGAAAATTCACTTTTAATACAAATGCGGTTGTTAGATTTCATGGGAGACTACAAACATAGACTGACAAATATACTTTCCTCAAACTCTGCACAAGTCTTGTTGCATATGTACATTAGACCCTTCTAAAAGGATGTTTAAGCATTTTTCTTCATTTAGTGCCACAACCCTTATCTCCTAATCTTAATTAAAGGATTATTGTGAGAATATTGCTTCGGTCTCTGTCTCAAATTAATGCTACTTATCTGCACATTAAGGGTAATCTAATATTGAAGTGAACAGAAATACTATTAAGCAAAAAATAAAGAGGAAATTAGGAGGGGCCGTTTGGACTTTAACCTCGTGAAAACATCAACACTTAACTGAAGGGACTATTAGTAAAATCAAAGTGCAACAAATATGAAACTGCTAAAAGAAATTGTATTTTTAAAATTTTTAGGCGTTAAACTCATTATGACATGAAAATGGTAAATGCAAGTATTCAGGGGAACTCAAGCTTGGATCAGACATTCACAAGTACAACACTTTACATAGAGCTTAAATAATAAATGCATGGTTGTACTTCAAAAAACCCCAGGAAATTTAAAAAAAATATTTATAAAGGCATGGCAACTGCTGCTAATTTCTTCTCCATTTACCATTTATGAAGGATTTTGCACCTTCCATGTATGCCTCTGTTAGCCCGGTTTGAAAAGATGATAAACTAGAAGACAGAGCTTGTACTGAGTACAAATCTCCCATTTTAGTGTTCCAGGTAGCTTTAGAGACACTTTGACTCTCTCCTTGGGTAGACTGACTCACTTTAAGACCCAAAAACGTTTCTTGAAACAGCTTTGTACAAAAATAAAGGTCTGTATCTTATTAGCACCTTAAATCTAACACTTGAGCTCTTTATTTCCATTTATACCAGTTGCTTTCTCACAGGTATGTGAAAGTACTTGGAAATGTCACAGTTTCACACCAAGTGAATTTGTGTCCTGGAACAATGTATCAGATCATTTTTAAGGCTTTTTATTTAAACAACAACAAAAGAAAAAGCCATATTTGTATATATTTCATTCCTTCTGCTTTTAGAGTGCCATCAGAAGAACTTGTCAGCAAGCCATTCTGTCAAAAGGTGAGGGAAGAAGACTGCTGATGCAAACACAGCCCTTGCTCTAAAATAGAGATGACATCTAAAGTGAATTTGGGTGTACCCCAAGACAGAAGTGAGTTCAATCACTTACACACATGTCACTGTAGTAAAATGTTTTAGGAAAAATTATAGTGCATTATGCCTTTAAACTTCTAAAACTTTCCCAAGTTTTGTACTCTACAATAGGAAAGCTTACCTTTTCAGTTTCGCCATATATATGTAGTTACATGTCTACCCCTTGGCATATACTTCCACACAGCATTTTGAGCTATAATTTCCCATGAGAGGTATTATACTTAGAAACTGCAGAAATAAAGAATGGCCAGGATCTCACTCGTAGAAGAGACATAGAAAAAAAAGATTTACGTAATGATATCTTGCACAGAGAGACAAGTCAACCTTTTCACACCATTAAAATAAACAGAAACTATACCGACACAGAAACAGGAATAGAGGCTGCTAGACAGCAGCAATGGACCTACTGTTCTGCTTGATGAATGTGGGCTGAAGCATGGTGTCGTGCCATGGGCCAAATGAAATAAATTAATCTAGAGAGAGCAGCAAGGGTGATGAGATACTAATAAACTGATGTGTGGGGAATCATAGAATCATATGAATCATGGAATGGTTAAAGTTGGAAGGGACCTTAAAGATCATTTAGTTCCAACCCCCTGCCATGGCCAGGGACACTTTCAACTACCCATCCAAACTTGCCTTGAACACTTCCAGGGATGGGGCATCCACAACTTCTCTGGGCAACCTGTTCCAGTGCCTGACCATTCTCAGAGTAAAGAATGTCTTCCTAGCATCTAATCTAAATGCACACTCATTCAGTTTAAAACTGTTACCTCTCATCCTATCACTACACTCCCTGATGAAGAGTCCTTTCCCACCTTACCTGTAGCCCCTTTAAGTACTGGAAGCTGCTATAAGGTCTCCCCAGACCCTTCTCTTCTGCAGGCTGAACAGCCACAACTCTCTCAGCCTGTCCTCATAGCAGAGGTGCTCCAAACCTCTGGTCATTTTTGTGGCCCTCCTCTGGGCCTGCTCCAACAGGTCCATGTCCTTTTTATGTTAAGTGCTCTGGAGCTGGACGCAGGTAGAGTCTCACCAGAGCAGAGGGGCAGAATTATCTCCCTCACCCTGCTGGTCACACTTCTTTTGATGCAGCCCAGGTTGAGTTTGGCTTTCTGGGCTGCGAGAGCACATTGCCAACTCATGTTGAGGTTCTGATCCGCCAACACCCCCAATTCCTTCTCCTCAGGGCTGCTTTCCATCCATTCTCTGCCCAGCCTGTATTTGTGTTTGGGATTGCCCTGACCCAAATGACTGAAAGCATTAGGACTTCTCAGTTGAAAGAAGATGGAAAGGAGATAAATCTTGCCATTGCATACACCTGTTTGTGCCAAATCAAAAATCAAACCCCAGAAGGTAGTCAGGGGTATTTACAAGAGACTTTTAAGGGGGGGAAACAAGTCTTCTGAAGGTATCATTGAGGCAGCAATGACAGAGGTAGGGAGTAGTTAAGCAGCTCTTATCACTGGAGTCATCAGCAAATACAAAGAAAGCTGATTCGGCCCTGGACAAAAAGCCAGCTCTCTTCTCTACTTTCCTGAGATTTCCTAATAATATTGGGTGGAGAGCCAAGAGGAACAGTGTGCTACCTTGTTCTATTTTTATTAAATTAGCATATACTTAAAATTACTCTGGCATTCTCTGCTAATTACTTTAAGTCATATTGTGCATAGTAAGATGATATAATATGACTTTATAAGACAGAAGAAATCAGATCACTCTTCTACCATACATAAATCTGTGTTTCTTGGTCACAGGCATTTCCATATACAGTTTACTTCTTCAAAGAAGAGAAGATGGAAAAACTAGAGAAAGTAAGTAGTGATGACACTGAAATTATCAAACTTTGATATTAAAGTAAGTCATGCATACACATGTATATAAAAAAAAAACACAACCCTTTCTGTATTTGTCCCTACATGCTAGATGTGATTAGGACATACTATGGTAATCCTCTTTCATTCTAATCTATTTTGTGTCACTATTTAGGCAGTTTGATTAGAAATACATATTTTGTTATGTGGAAAGAGACTAAGGAATCCTAAATAATGTCTGCATTTATGCTTGGGGAAGAAGGAATAACCTTCACCTAAACTTCTCCTGCAAAACAAATACAGTGCTCTGGGGCCAGTCAATGGAGAGCACATAAGCAATGGACAGGATCCAGGTAAAGCCAGCCATGCAAAATTGATCCAAACACCCACCAGCAGAAAAGCAAGTAAAGTATTAGTTATCAGAGATTCCTTACTGAGATGCACCAAAGCGTGCATCTTCCATCCGGACAATTTCTCTAGAGAAGTTTACTGCCTATGAGGAGCTTGCATTTGTGGTGTCACTGAGAGACCACTGAGCCTGGTGAACCCTACAGATTATAATCTGCTTTTACTATTCCACATAGGGTCCGATGATACTGCAATGAGGCAATTTAGACCAATAAAAAGAAACTATACGTCCCTTCAAGCAATGTTAAAAGAATCTGGAGCACTGGTGGTATTCTCTGCGGTCCCAGTCAGAATAGGAAGATGGACACAAATTGAACAAGTGAACTTGTGGCTGCTGCCGTGCTCAGTGTTTTGGCTTATATGATCAGGGATCTACCTTTGACAAGCTGGGTCTGTTGGGAGCTGATGGGATGTATCTGACCAAGTGTGGCAAGCATGTCTTCACCAACAAGCTGGCAAGACTTATACAGAGATCTTTAAATTAGATGTAGGGACAAGGGGATGGAGTTTTGAGCAGCAGAGAAGAGCCATGGGCTGCTGATATATTAGGAACTGAAAGGGAAACAACTGTGAAGTACCTCAAAGGAATTAGGCCATATTCCTCTAAAAAGGTGACATGGTTGATAGGCCAGCTGAAGTGCCTCTGTACCAATCCACGCAGCATGGGTAACAAGCAGGAGGAGCTGGAAACCATTGTGCAGCTAGAAAGCTAAAATCTACCTGCTATCACACAAACATGAGGGGGGGAATCACATGATTGGACCATTGCAGTCAATGGCAATAAACCATTCAGAAGGGACAGGCAAGGAAGGAGGGGTGGGGTGGGGGTTGCCTTCTTTGGAAAGTCATAGATTGACTGTGCAGAGCTGTCTTTGAAAAACAGTGATGAAAAGTTTGAGAGCTTATGAGTAAAAATGAGGGGCCACGCCAACAAAGAAAATGTCTTAGCTGGTGTTTACTCCAGACCACCCCACCAAGGGCAGCCAGTAGATGAAGCATTCTTGCTTCAACTATTGGAAGCTCTGATCCTCCTGGGGAACTTCAGTCACCCTGACATCTGCTGGCAAAGTCTCACAGCAAGCTTTAAGTGGTCAAGGAGAGTCTTGGAGAGTGTCGAGGCTGATTTCTTAATCCAGGTGGTAGACAGTCTGACCAGAGGAGAAGCATTATTAGACTGTTGCTCACCAACACGCAAGAACTAATTCAGGTTGTCAAGATTCGTGGCAGCCTGGTGACCATGCCCTGGTCAATTCACAATGTTGAGAGATATGGGCCAGGTGAAGAGTAGAGTCAGAACACTGAATGTTAGGAGAGTGAACTTTCAATTGTTTAAGAAACTAGTGGATGGGATTCCCTGGGAAACTGCCCTCGGGGACAAAGGAGGTGAACAAAGCTGTTGGCTCTTTAAGGACATTTTTCTTACAGCACAAAAGCTTTACATTCTCACATATAGGCAATTAAGGAAAAAAAAAAAAAAAAAAAAAAAAAAAAAAAAGAAGGCAGGAGATAGGCATGGCTCAGTAAGGACCTCTTGATCTTGATAAAGTGTAAGAAGGAAGTGCACAGGCAATGGAACCAAGGATGTGTATCCTGGTAAGAATATAGGGACACTACCTGAATGTGTGGGGATGGGACTAGGAAAGCTGAGGGGCAGTTGGAGCTGAATTTGGCAAGGAATGTGAAGAACAGTGAGAAGATTTTTTGCAGGTGTTTTGGCCAGAAAAGGAAGATTAAAGAAGATGTATGCCCCTCAATAAATAAGACAGGAGAGATGGTAACAATCAAAGTGCAGAATGCTGACGTACGCAAGAATTTTTTGTCTCAGTTTTCATGGTAATCTATCTTCCCATATCTCAAGTTCCTGAAAATCAAGACAGAGACTGGGAGAATGGAGTCCCTCCCATCACAGGAGAAGATCAGGTTTGAGACCACCTGAGGAACCTGAACTTAGGCAAGCCCATGTGACCTGATGAGATGCGTTGTAGAGTCCTGAGGGAATTGACTGATGTAGTTGCCAAGCCACTCTCCATGATAGTTGCAATGTCATGGCAGTCAGGTGAAGTTCCCAGTGACTGGAAAAAGGGAAAAATAGCACCCATTTTTAAAAAGGGTAGAAAGGAGGACCCTGAGAACTACCAACCTGTCAGCCTCAGCTCTGTGCCTGGGAAGCTCAAGGAACAGATCCTCCTAGAGGCTATGCTAAGGCACATGGAGTGTGAGGTGATTCAAGACAGCCATTATGGCTTCCCCTAGACCAAATCATGTTTGACTAATCTAGTGGCCTTCTACAATGGAGAAATTGCATGAGTGGACAAGGGAAGAGCTACAGACATTATCTACCTGAACTTCTGGACTGTTGGATAAGGAGCTGGCTTGATGGCCACATCCAAAGAGCCATAGTCAATGGCTCACTGTCCAAGTAGACACCTGTACTGAGTACACCACTCATTAGGTGTCCCTCAAAGGTCCATACTTGAACCAGTACTATTTAATATCTTCCTTAATGAAATAGACAGTGGGATTGAGTTGCACCCTCAGCAAGTTTGCAGGTGACTCTAAGCTGAGTGGTGCAGCTCATTCACTAGAGAGAAGGGATGCCATCCACAGGGACCTTGACAGGCTTGAGGAGTGGGCCCGTGCGAACCTCAGGAAGTTCAACAAGGCTGAGTGCAAGGTCCTGCACCTGGGTTGGGGAAATGCCCAAGTTCAATACAGGCTGGGGAATGAATGGATTGAGAGCATCCTTGCAGGGAAGGGCTTGGGGATACTAGGTGACAAAGAACTGGACAAGAGCTCCTACAGCCCCAGAAGCCAATCATATCCTGGGCTGCATAAAAAGAAACATGGCCAGCAGGTCAAAGGAGGTAATTCTCCCTTTCTACTCTGCTTTCATGGGACCCTACCTGGAGTATTGCATCCAATTATGGGGTCTCAAGCATAAGACAGATATGGATCTGTTAGAGCAGGTCCAGAGGAGGGCCATGAGAATGGTCAGAAGGCTGGAACACCTCTCCTATGAGGAAAGGCTGAGAGAGTTGGAGTTGTTTGGACTGCAGAAGAGAAAGATCTGGGAAGATCTTATTGTGTCCTTTCAATATACAAAGGGAACTCATAAGAAAGATGTAGAATGGCTTTTTACCAGGGCCTGGAATGCCAGGACAAGTGGCAATGGTTTTATACTGAAAGAGGATCAATTTACAATGGACAAAAATAAGACATTTTTTATGATGGTGAGACACTGGAAAGGTTGCCCAGAAGCTGTGGATGCCCCATCATCGGAAGGGTTAAAGGTCAGGTTTGATGGGGCTTTGAGCAGCTTGGTCTAGTGGAATATGTCCCTGCTCATGGCAGGGGGATTGGACTAGATGATCTTTAAAGGTCCGTTCCAACCCAAAACATTCTCTGATTCTAAGAAACTGGAGAGAGAAGACAGTAGATATCTGTATTAGTATCCTCTTCCTATCCTCCTTGGGAACATGAGTGCTTTAGACATCTACATAATTTAGGAATTTTCAAAAGTGATTAGAAAGTGGATCGGGAGTGTTTTTTCAGGAAGAAAGTTGGAGCCTTCATTCCAAAATAACTCCTTCAAACCACAGAGACCCACTGGATGTAGGAGTTGTTACTGGCCTTGTCTACCCATGAAATTCTCTCATATCAGGAGAATCCTTGGTTGCCTCCTAGACTACCTTCCCACTAGCTTTCAATTGCTGTGCTTGGTGGTGGTTTCTTTTGTTTCTGAGCCTTCTTCCTGCTCTGTTTATTGTTGCAATGAAAGACCACAAAGCCTGAAATCATTGCCTTCCTCTGTCAGTGTCTTCAAGCAACACTGGTAAAATCACAACATTCTTTGAACAAGCTCTGTGTATGTGTCTGAAATTAATCATGTTTTTGAAAGATTTCATAGTCCTGAAAACTCTGTAATTATATGTTTAACAAAGGAGTGATATTTATTAGCTGTATACAGTGACTAGTATGAGGCATTTCTCAGATATTTCCTCATTTTATAGCTGATGTATCTGATCTCAAAGTAAATATTCTTATTCTTCCCTTTTTCCACCTTTAAAATAGCTAAAAGACATACTTAAATAGGGTCCCCACTGTGTGAATACTTCCATAGCTATTTGAGTTCAAAGAAAAGATCAGTATTTCCATTCTTCTGAAAGGGGAATTTAGGAAATGGAAAAGGAAAATGAATAAGCTTCAACTTTATCTTCTAATGTCTATTTTTCTCCTGTGGATAATTTTTCCATAAAAAATGTAGAAAATCCAAAAATCTGTTCCTGCATAGTTGTAGGGGTGTGAATTAAGATGCAAAACCAAGCAATCATCCATTATGGGTGGAAACTGGATAAGATTAATAATACTTAAGAATGCTGTATTTCTCTACAAATTGTATAGTATATTTTTCACCACGGAGAGTGAGTAAAATGATTCTGGAGTGGAAAACAGATGTTCCTGTAATTGTCCTGTAATTACAGAATGTTTGAATTGTCCGTAGTATCAGGGGATAGGGCTTCATGGTTTTCATACTATTTTATGATAGATTGTAATTCCCATGCTCTTGATTATTACTGTCATTACTTTCATGTACTTATATTATAGTTGTGCCTGTAAGTCTTCAGTAATGAACTCTTCTTACTTGTGAGACCCTATCCCCATGCAGCAGAGAGAGTCCCCACATGTCTCTGAGTATCACATTGTATCGTGGAAAGGTTTTGGTAGTGGGGGGCTACAGGGGTGACTTCTGTGAGAAGCTGCTAGAAGCTTCCCCCATGTCCAATAAAGCCAATGCCAGCCAGCTCCAAGATGGACCTGCCCCTGGCCAAATCCAAGCTCATCAGCAACAGTGGTAGCACTGCTGGGATAACACAGTTAAGAAAGGGGAAAAAAACCTGCAGAAACTGCAGGTGGTGAAGTGAGAATATGTGAGGGAAGCAGCCACACAGGTCAGTGAAGAAGGAGGAGGTGCTCCAGGCACCAGAGCAGTTTCAGCTGCAGCCCGTGGTGAAGACCATGGTGAGGCAGGCTGTCCCCCTGCAGCTCGTGAAGGTTAACAGTGGAGCAGATATCCACCTGTAGCCCATGGAGGACCCCACATTGGAGCAGGTGGATGCGCAAAGGAGGCTGTGTCCCCGTGGGAAGCCTATGCTGGAGCAGGCTCCTGGCAGGACCTGTGGCCCCACAGAGAGAGGAGCCCACTCTGGAGGAGTCTGTTCCTGGCAGGTTCCGTGGGGAACCCATGCTGGAGCAGTCTGTTCCTGAAGGACCGCACCCCATGGAAGGGACCCACACCCGAGCAGTTCATAAAGAACTGCAGCCCGTGGGAAGGACCCATGTTGGAGAAGTTAATGGAGGACTGTCTCCTATGGGAGGGACCCCATGCTGGAGCAGAGGAGAGTGTGAGGAGTCGTCCCCTGAGGAGGAAGGAGCGGCAGAAACAAGGTGTGATGAACTGACCACAACCCCCATTCCCCGTCCCCCTGCTCTGCTTAGGGAAGGAGGGAGAAAAATGGGGAGTGAAGTTGATTCCAGGAAGAAGGGAGGTTGCAAGATTTGGTTTTATTTCTCACTATCCTCCATTGATTGGATTGGTAATAAATTAAACTAACCTCCCCCAGCTGAGTCTGTTTTGCCTGTGATGGTAATGGGTGAGTGATCTCCCTGTCCTTATCTCCACCCATGAGCCTTTCATTTTATTTTCTCTCCCCTGTCCAGCTGAGGAGGGGAGTGACAGAGCGGCTTTGGTGGTCACCTGGCCTCCAGCTGGGGTCAACCCACTACACACATTTAAATTATTACTCTTCTCTGCCTTTTCCTGCCATGTCCAAAATCTTTCCCTGTTAACCACAAATGAATGAAGTGAGATTGGTTGACTGAAATTCATGGGTATAATGAAACTAATGAAATTCATGTGGATGCTATAGTTAAATGTTGCATGTAACTTTGTCTATTGCACTTATAGACCTACACTCCAAATGTGATCAAGTAACAAATTAATTTATTTAGCTGATTAACACTTTGTCTATTTCAGACAAAAATCCTACAGCTTTTTTGTCATCCAGTCCTTTTCACCTCTAAATAAATCATCAGACTAATTCCTTATTCTAGTATGTAACATTATTTTCCTATTTTTGCTCAGAAGAAAATAAATTACAAAGAGTTTTGGTGGGGTTTCTGAAGAACCGTTAGTTGCTTGGCACAGTTAAAGCTTAAGCTTGAATAGACTCAACAAAACTTTCTACTGCACCGCAAAGCATAATTAACATTGGCAGAGACTTGAGTCTCTTCTGAAGTGGGTATGTTCATTCAGTTACAGGTCCATGATGGACCAACAAGGTCAGCAGAAATTCATCAGTTAAGGATATGATTTGTGATTTGTGGAATAGCAAGAATAAAGTTTGTTTTCTTCTTTCCAAATCAGAAATACTGAATTCAAGACCCTCTGGCATGAGAAATGATTTTGACATTCCTCATAAAATCAGACTTGCCTTTACAAAAAATAAAGTTTCAGTTCCTTTTGTAAAACAGGATGTCGTTCCAGACAAGTGGAAATGGCACTTTTCCAAATAATGAGAACCTCTAAATTTTGAAAAGAACATTTTGCTTCAGCTACAAAATACCGTGCTAAAATGACCAAAATGGATTGTGAAGTATTCATAATAAAGCAGAAATGAGTTTTTGTTTGGTTTAGCTTGCTCCTCTTCAATTTCTGCTATTTCTGTCAATATTTACATGTAATAAGTACTTAAATATTTATAAAATGTGTTACTATTGATCTTCACCTCATTGGTTCATCCAAATATTTAATTAATTGACTTTGTTAAAGTGTTATAAATTCAGCTGTGTCAACAGCGCAGACTCAGTTATCATGTGGCACAAGCATTACTAAACCTATATCCTCAGAACAGAAGAGAAATTATTGTCTTTAAATATGCATGCTCATAAAGTAATGAGTGCAATCGATCTTCTGTAGTCCCAGAACCAATTATCAATACGTTATTATTCTGAATGTTCTGTTGAGAAGCGTGGTACAGCACTATAGACGGGACCCTTTTTTCCAAATCAGGTGTGGTGTATAAGGTGAAGGCGAGGAGTCTGTTTCCAGCTGATGTGTGAAGTTTGGTCCATTGAAGTCACACGACCTGTCCACTCATCTTTTTTAGATGGCTTTGCCACAGTTGTCTCAGTGTAATTTTCAACATGCAATTTCCATGTTTTCTAGCTATTTGCTCTGGTGTCAGCCTTGACATAATAGTAGTTGAAAGATATGCATTTATATATTTAAGGTAAAATCTAGGCAGTACAGAAAAGTCAGTGGTCCCTAAGGATCCACAGATCCTGATAAAACAGCTTGCTGTAGACAAGCTCAGCTCTTAATTCATCATTTCTCCCCACGAATCAGAGGAATACATTTTTTTCTTTAGAAAACCAGGTTTTAGTGTTCAAGGGTACCGCGTATCAACAGGAGAAATGCCCTCAAACACCCCAAATATTTCCATGTAGCTGTTACGGTTAAATACTGGAAATACATTTGTTGAGAAGAGGTAGTATGTGCTGCCTTTTACATGTGTTAAAAACCCTTCTCTGTACAAATTGTGCCCTAATAAGTAACCAAGTCCAAAAATTACTTCATGTAGTTCTGGCCTTTGACTACATTCATCGAGTAACGTAGTTCCGTAAAGGAAAGATTTTTCTCCTTTTACCTCATTTGCTAATTTTCAGAAGCTATAATGTCTGTGAACTGTGTGATCTTTTGAACCCAACAAGTGATACAAAACCACTTTCTCATTAGTAAAAGTACCATTGCTTTGAAACTGTTTTTTTTCCCATTTGTTTGACTTTGTTTCAGAGTCTTCATTAGCTGAAAAACAACAAAAAAAGAATATTAATTTGAATTGCATGTAGATTACCATCCCTATTCTCATTTCAAGTGTACCAGCCACGGATAAATGTTTGATACATTAAACAATCCTAAATTACAAATATTTAGATGGCAGCCTCAAGACAATGCCTTTGCTAATGAAGAAGACTTTGAGTCTGAAGTATTCAAAGGCTGGAAATAAACAGGATCTCTTTGAACTAAAAGTCTCTTTTATTGAGGAAGATATTATGTCAAACAGCTGTCTACATATTTTCTAGGCATTCATTTTATGAATCATCATTTCATATAATGGATATTTTACTATCATATCCGTAGGATTTTTAAGTTGTTTGTTTCATGTAATAAAATTAAGTTCTGGTAGATTTTGTTGCAAAGCCATTCACAGTCTTTTTTTTTTTTTTTTTTGGCGTTGATTAGAGGCTAATCTTGATTTATAACCCACACTATGAGTCAGTAAAACACTTCTGTTTCCACACAGAGGAGGCCAAGGGATGGATGAAAAATTTTGAGGATATGGTATAAAGGGCAATGGTCTAGGTGCAAACAGGGAATGCTAATAAATGGTTTTGTAATGAATGTGTGGATTTTGTGGCAATGAAAGCATGTTCTTCTGTAGCTTCCCCATTAGAAGGATGTTAAGAAATACCTTTCACTCCATCATCATTAACATACTTCATAAAAATCTAGCACAAAAAGAACTTGCTACGCTGCATGTTTTCAGAGTATTAATATGTACTAAGTACATTTCAATAGGACAGAAGCTTTTACAGGCCTTAAAAGGTTTTAAATTTGACATTATCGAACCATTCCATTTAATAAAAAAAAAGCAAACAAACAAGCTAACAACAACAGAATAAAGATAATAATCAACACTTCGTGTTAAAAATATTTAAATCAAATTAAATTGCCACAAATAATATTGATATGATTCTCAATTTTTGAATCGCGTTCCTTCTTTAATGACTTTGATTTCATGGCACATGGACTAATCATGAAACCTTTATCTTCTAAAACTTAGAAATCTCCTTTTTTTTCTGTTTGAACCGATCTCAAAGATATCCCCAAATGTTTTTAATAGTCTGCTGTTAGGCTAAAGAACATCATACTAACCCCATCCTGTGATTTAATGGCCTCAGGAAGACACCATTTCTCTTTCCTGTGTTTGTAAAAAGGAGCAAAATATGACACACTGTTTGTTCCTCAGGATTCACATATGTCATGCGGGGAAGGCTGGAAATCATTTCATTGTACCCTTCTTTCAAATTGTTACAGACCTGTGGTTAGGAAAGTGATGTCTGTTGCTGAGGTTGCATTTAGGGCCAGATCCATTAAATGCAAATTTTCTTCCACTGGTTTTCATGCACTTTGAGGCATGTGCCCTTCACATATGTAGAGCTCCCACAGTTAATAAACTTGTAAAGTTGTTTTTTTGTTTTTTCATGAAAATCTGCATATTGCAGAGAAGAATTTGATACTTGAAGGAATGGATTAGAAGAATTTTGTAAATAATGAGACAAGAAGTTAATGCTCTGGTTATTATTCTGTATTTTAGTTAGTGTTTTATACAAAAAAAAAAAAAAAAAAAGGACACTATAATAAAAAAATGTAGTCATCCACACAATCTCCTTGCTAAATAACAAATACTGCTCTGAAAATAATTTGTTTGGGAAGTAGTGGTAAAACTAGAATCAGTGTTTTCATTCCTTCCCAGAAAGAAATAGTTACCTAGGATATTGTGAGGTAAATTTCTTTGCCTCTCAGAGATACATATAAAAATTTATATAGCTCCTTATCTTCGTAGAAAATGATATGACAAATTTTTACATACATAAAACAACATAAGACTACGAAGCCTGGAAAGAATTCAGGGTGTCATTTCCTTAGCCTGGATCAGGTAGGATAGAAAGCTAAGACTCTATTATATTACATTTTTATCTGTCATGGTTTAAAATGCTTTGTAAAATAACATTTATGATTTCTACCAGTAAAGAAATACATTCTGTGGAATGATGATTTCAGAAGAAATGGAAATCAGTTTCCAATTAAGACTAAGTGCCATCACAGACCTCTCCAGAGATGCTTTCTTTGTCTTACTGATGCACTGCAGATGTTCTGCTCAGGCTGAGGAAAGGGTGGAAAATGCAGATAATTTACCACACTGTTCTTATCCCTTATTTTTCATATTGTTACGGGCTAACATTGCCTTATTACCTGCATTTCCCATGGAGAAACAGAAAATGTTTTAAGTGTCCTCTTTTAAGAAAGGAGAGAAAAGGAAAAGAAAATTTCTCATAAGCAAAGAGTTTTTGTCCCCAAAGAGCTTTTGCATGTTAAAAGTGACTGTTATTGCTTTTGAAGTGGAGAAATGTAGCACTATATTTCAGACTTTATGGTTCATATTTTCTCAAAATCCTGGCAAAGTGCACAAAAACAATATGAAAGGTCAGTGCAGCACTTCTGGGATTGGAATATTTACATGTATGAAATCAGTATTAGGAGTCTGCTCTGCAGTGGACACCAAATTATTTTACAATATCTCCCCAAACGATTTTCTTTCAAAAGGACAACAAGTGCTTCAGCTTCACTTTGAAAACAGCTGTTCCCTAAACTGAGCAACTCAAAATACTGTGTTTTTTAAGGGGCCTTATAAAAATCCAGTATGATCATAAATTGGCTTGAATATTCCCTTCTTGATTTGAGGTCCTTGGTGATACAGGGTACAAAATAAAAACCTTGTCTTTTAAAAGTACAAAGTTTCATCTAGATTGATCATACTGACAAACAAATCAGATTAAATCTGTGGTGTTAGCTCAATTATTCAAATTCAGAGTTTGCTCCAGTAATTTAATGGGACAAAATAAAGATTTAGCTATCCATACTTGCATACTGTAACATTGATGGATTCCAGCTATTCCAGACAGTCATTAGTTTGGTCCAGATGGTTTTGGACTGTTCTTTCCAAACCCAGACATTATATATGGTGCCTGTAAAGACAATTCTGATACTTGCAGGTTAGCCAAAAGATGATTTTTTGAAGAGTTTCTACCCATTTTGTACATTTGTGCACTGATTTTCCACATTTTAATCTAAACTCCATCCTGTGGTAACCTGTCAACTGCTGCTACTTCAAGAGTCTTTTCTCCACGGACAGACACGGGCACTATAAAAGCTAAGGGTTTTCCAAGTCTGTCTGGATAGCTCTTTGTCTATACCCAAGTACTACCGTAGTTACGATGTGGCAAGGTTTGGCATTTGCATTGTCATGGTGGTATGTTGTTGGCCATAGTCTACTGTGCTATTTGCCTTCGTGGAAATTTCACTCAGCCAGTGCCAGGCAGACAGGTTAGCTATGGATTGGAATAGCAGTGTGTAGACAGAGCCAAAAATGTCATTTAATACCAGAGCTCACCAAAGCAAAATTGGAAATTTCTTCACCAAGCAGATGTAGGTTTACCAATTCTATTGTTTCTGATGGTAGTCTAGCATTTCTGGACATCTGACTGTCCAGATGGAGATGCTGGAAACATGGCTAATCCTTATAAATTAACTGTATGACATATATGCAATAGGACCAAGTGAAATGGAGCAGTGATGTGAGATGGATTAATACTTCCTACTGTTAGCAATTCTGGGAATGGCTTCCTGTTTGTTTTTATTATACTCAGGGAAATAAAACTTTACCTTTCAGACATTAAAAAAAAAAAATGCGGTGAAGACTATAACTACCTAGTTATCTTGAATTTTAAGAGTGAAAGAAGTGGTGAAGACAGCACTTTAAGGGAACAATTTATCTCATCCTGAAGTAAGGTAGCTCAGGCATTTTCATTTATCATGACTTTAGTCCACAAGGCTGGCATGAAATGTCACTTTATCTAATACTGGTTATGCAATGGCAAAGAAACCCCACAGCTCACTTTTTTTCTTTTGTTCTAACTTTCTTTGATCATGTTTCCTACTTCCAGTTTCCAGTGAAACCTAAGAATCCATGTATTAACTCAATAGCGTTCTACAAAATCTGGGAAAAATAAAAGCCAAGTGGTACTTAGCAAATTAAGACCACATCCAGATGAAAATTATTCTCTGGCTGGAAATTACCTGTGCATGAGGAATGATTAGCATTGGATTATTAGCTCAGGTAAATTTATATATAATTTATATATATGACCTGTTTTAAACCAATATTTTTGTTGTGATTTTATTTTCATGGTGAACCACAAATTAAGGGAAAGATGTTATTTTTAAAACAAAAAAAAAAAAAGCTTTTTAAGGGTGTTTCAATACACTTTAAAATATATTCCATCAACTTATCCAAATTTTTAACTAAATCAGGAGAATAAAATACATTAAAACTATTTTCCTTGAATTTTGAGAAAACTTCACTCAACTCTACATAGAAACTTCTCAAAACCTACTGTCTACAAATGTCTATTCTCCTCTCTTGCAGCTGTAAGATATTTTGCCACAGACCTGCACGTGGTTTGTTGTGTGTTGGTGATCTTGAGAAAACAGACCGATTTGGCTTGAGAAAACCTGGAACAAACACGAGCACTGACAAAGGCTGATAGCCAAATACAAACTGTTTTACAGCTTATCACAAATGCTTTGCCAAAACATTAGCTGCCAAGACACATAAATTGTGTTCCAAGCTCAGCTGATGAATTTTATATTGGTCTGGGCCAGCTGTCTTAGTGAAACATCCCAACTTTGTGCGATACCCAAATCATCATTCCCGAAGGACTGAGTGTTGACATTTTTGTTTGGATACATAAAGGCCATCAAAGCCTGGCAAAGTGCTGTGAGTGGAACTACATCTCTGGATGGTGATACAGCATGTTGTCGCCTGTGAAATACCCTGAATCAGCAAAGTCTTCCTTCAGGCCTTCTTGAAACACTAGAACAGGTACTGAATGCCAGTGACTCATTTTCAGATGAGGATCTATATCCCAATAAGTTTTTAAAGAAACAGTAAAAGAGAAACATTCTTTATACTACGCTAGACTGAAAGTCCATCCAGCCCATCATCCCCTCTCCAGAGGTGATTGGTGGCCAAAGCCAGGAGGAGGACATGGAACAGGTCAGGTGTGAAATGATACAGATATTAGGTGGATCCTTCTTCGACAAGTGAATCCAGTCACCTTTTCAATCCATGTCCACTTTTATCATCCACAATGTATTGTTTCAGGGAGATGAATAGTTTCATTTTGTCCCACTTGAAATATCTCCTTTCTGCATTCATTTGAAAATATTTATGCCCAGTTCCATTTGATAACAATTTTTTTTTTTAATTGAATAACAAATTCAATAGAATTTATTACAAAAAAAGGGTCTGGATATATTAGATTTCACTTTATGACACGAGAATGAAATTTAGAGTTCAGACTTAGTCTGTTGTACTCTGTACTAGAACTTCAAAAGTTAGACCTACAGCTATGGATTCTTGAAGCACCAGAGTCTTTATCAGTTGTATTGTTGTTGGTTTTTTTCCATTTATTTATGATCAGTTCTTTAAACCCAGGTTTAAATTATAATAGTAATGAATCCACAAAATGTTTTGTTATTAAACATGAATTCTGTTCTTATGTTTATTGTCATTGGACTGTATGTGATTAAGGCTGTACAAAGAGGCATTTCCCTGCTCACTTTAATAAGTAACATATGACACTTAACACATCATGTAAACTAGAAATACCCAAAATCGCACTGAGCAAAATCACCTTTAACTAGAAAAAAGAAGAAAGAAAATAACTATGAAGGAATTTGAGTGGATGATGAAAATTTGTGTCTCCTTGCCACCATTTGAGGAACATTAATGAATCTATCACTAGAAATTGCCCACTGAGATTCAGAGGAAACCACACTGATGATGAACACTGACTTGCAGAAATGTTTTGGTGTCTAATCACATACACTATATAAACAGGTCAGACCTTTGGTAGGTTGAAGGCCCACATCAAAGAAATGGCTTGAAGGACCAAGGCCATGTGTTCACAAGCAAAACGTATCTTTAATTAACCTTTATGTGATTCCTGTTCTAATTCCAAGAGTTTTTGTTATGCTAAAAGCAGTATGTGTTATGCCTCATCAGTATTCAGTACTACAGGTTCTTCACAAAATAGCATATCTTTTTCTCACTACATCTTTCTGAGAAATTCAACAGGTACATTGAATATAAACTAGCGTGGGTACCTCCCTCCAGCTCCCAATACTTTCATCTCTCTTATTTATTGCATGCTATACTGCCTGCCCTGCAAAGCTGTGAGTTATTAGCCATTAATAGCAATATTATTTTGCAAAGTGATAAAACAAAAATACACTCTACTTGTGCTTCATGTCTTAGCATCAGACTACTCTCTGTTGATTGCTTTTCATATTAATATTACAAGTATTGATATATAATTAAAAGAGTTTTGTTTAAGTTTTGGTTAAAAATTTAACACTCACTCTGTCTTAAAGGTTAATAATCAGCACTTTTTCTTGATTATTTTGTTTTAAAAGTTGACTTCAATAAAACCTGCAAAGTGTAGACTGGCCTTTTTCTTCTTTTTCACTTTTTTCCCTTTAGCAAAGGAAAATATTTTTATTCTCTACTAAACTGGATTGGAAGTGGAGGTATCAAATACATCAGTCGAGGTCATGTAAAGGAATGTTCCTCTACTCATATACTCAGTGAACTGCGTTGAAATGACAGACACTTCGCAGTGACCGACCCTTCTGAAGGATCTGTTCTTACACACATGACAGTGTTCTGTAAGGTTTGTACGTAACCTTTGCCTGTGCCTGAAGATTGGAGCTTCTTAAATAAAGCTTTATTGACTGTATAATGTTTATCACGATTCACCCAGGACTAAATTAAATCTTTGTTTGTGTCCTGTATATGACACGTCATATAATAGAGCTGCTTCACAATGCCTTAAGCTGATACTACGTTAGAATTACAGTCTCATCCTCAGAAGGGTTGAGCATTGTTACTTTAAACGCTAATGGTTGCAACTTGTTTATTATCTGGAAATCAAAGCCTCTTGCACATGGCTCTATATGTTCAGTAACATTTCTCGACATAGTACAAGTAAGAAAATACCAAAGCCCTGCAATATGCATTAAATAAACTGTGTATTTTCCTGTGCGTCGTTCAATCTGGTACATGTATACCTGACTCAGACAACTCTCTTTGGCTTCAGAGAAGATAGACCCCTTCAGCAGCACATCAGATCACTGAGCAGCTCCGCATCTGTGAAGAATTGCTTGTGTAAAAAGCCTGCAGAACAAGGGATTTGAGACTAGCCTTTCCAAGCTGTACTTGGCCTTTGGGTACACCTTAGACAGGCATTTGTCACACAGGAATCCCCATTGCAATCTCATTTTTGAGAAAACAAGTCAGGAATAAACAGATATAGCAGTGCAAACATGGGTGATCAGATTTTAAGAGAATCCACTAATCTTTTGCTATTACTTTTCTCCATCAGCACAGGAAACAAAAATATTTGGCATGGTATCACCAGTAACGGGTATTTGCTCTTTTTTTCTTACTAATTAAATATTTTCAAAGCATTTCTTATATATACTTACATGAATTATAGAAAATAATAAAAAAAAAATATATAATTATGTCCTTGCAAATCTTCCCATCATTAATCTCATTTATATTCCCTCTCATACTTGAAGAAGTACAGAAGCCTACGTATAAATTACCAAATGGTAAACAGCAATGTACTGATGGATTACATCTGTCCTGGGTAGTTAAAAAAAGATATTTTTGGGGCAGGTAATGACTGGGTGAAGTTACAGATATGGATAAGTCATTGACATTTGTGAGAGGATTTAGTGTGTTCTTTATATTCCTACTGTCAGGAGCCCAGCCAGCCAGCATCATGATAATGATTACACTAACTGGATCCTTTAATCTCATGGCAAAATATTTTCTATTGACCATATATCAAATACTGTCATAATGGGTCCATGATCCTATTTGAGCACCTTTCCTTATTCAATACATTTGGAATGACAAAATGACAGGTTTTGGCTTTTGTCTATTTTCTGATTATTGAAAGCACTACGGAAACATTTTGGGGGAAGGGAGAGGAGAGGAGAGAGAAGCAGACAGCAAACAAAACATAGGTAAACAAGGGGGTCATTTTTGCTTCCCAGTGAAATATATCTATCAAACTAAGATCCCCATAACCTTTTGTGATGGAAATTCTGTAACATCATGAGCATCCTTTCTTCGGATCAGACAAGTCCAGCTTAGACGAAGCTATCTTAGTTTGATATTTTCTATGTCTTAACTTTGAGCATAAAAGGAAATCTACCACAATCTTTCTACCACAATCTTTCTACTTTGAATGTGGGCCAGAAAAGTAGTTTCTAAGACTGGTGGAAGTGAGCTGTCTCCTTCTCAAAGAAATTGTTTACCTTAAGGAAATGTTAAAGCTCAGTGTATATATATGTACATATACACACACAAACACACCTATAACCATATAAACACATATAGATACACACACACACACATATTTGTTCGTCAGGTACTCATCAATATCATAGTTTCTTATCTTATGATTAAGATAGGGGTGTTTTTTTTTTTACTTTTGCCTGTCCAGGCAGATTGCACTCCGTCTCCCGAACCCTAGTAAAACCATGTTTTTTGTCATTATAGAAGTAGAAAAAAACAACAGTTGTAAATAGCAGATTGTGTGGAAGTGGTGCTCAGGGGAAGCTCATTTTGTCTCAGATGTGAAACAGCTATAATGTACTCTTGCAAATCAAGCAATATTTAGGATGGCACTACTAGTTCCATCACTGCTGGCACAAGCAGTGGAAACAGGGCAACAAAAGGTTTGTTTTCAGACTCCAGCAATCATCAGAATCACTGCAAGGCAGCTTTTTAATTTCTTTGAATAATTTCCAGTGTCAAAAATATGGTTGAGAATATCCAAAGGAGCTGCAGAATTAATATTTCATCCAGGAGAACAGGTGTGAGGTCCAATAACTCATAGCTGTTAGACTGAATCCGCCAGGAAACATATTCTGCACAGAATCATTGACTCCAACTTTGAAAATATGATGGACTTCAAGGTGTGCCAGGTGAATTAGACAGATAATAAATAAGAAATTATCTCAATAAATTTTCTTCTTTCACAAGAAACTTCATACAGTTTGGGTTTATCCGTGAACAGTTGCAGTAAATCTTGGGCCTTTATTGAGGGAAGTGTGTTTCTTTATTAAAATGCAATGAAGAAAAATCACTAGAAAGAATTTCTGGGGATTCATTTGGACCACAGAAACTGCATTATATGATGGATTTTGCTGAAGCAGGTGAAGATAATTAATAAAAAAGTAAGTATGAGAAAACACAAAAAAGTAACAAATAGGTTGAGTTTGGGAAAAGAAAGCAACAAAAAAACAAGCTCTCCAGATAGCTCAGATAGTCCGGTGAGGAGAGAATGGGAAGATTATTTTTAGTCCATGGTCACTATTGGTGTTTTCATGCAGTCCCCTGGGTTTTTTCAAAAGCTTTTGGGGCACAAGACCTTCATTTCTTGGTACGATGTACATTAAGGTATGTGAAACATTTTGTGAAAATGGCAAATGCCAGAGAAACTTGGATGTAAGACTTGAAGGTTGGGGATTGCATGGGTAAAAATATACAAGAAATGGAGATTCAACCACCTTATATATTAAAAAAAAAAACAAACCCAAACCAAACAAACAATCCCCCCCCAGCCCTCATAACTCTGTAAAAATATACTTCTATATCTAGCAGATAATGCTTATACTCAATTTTCTGGTAGTCATTTAATTTTACACTGAATGAAAAACCAGGTTACTATAAAGTACATTCGAAAACTTTCAAACAGTATTTGTGTGGTTTGGGTTATTTGGTTGTTTGTGTATATTCAACTATTCCAATAGGATTTTTAGCTAATTCCAATTGCCTTCAAGCCATTTGAGAAAGAAGACCATACCAAGAAAAATATGTGACCTAGAATGTATTGTCCTGAAAAGCAGAATTTATAAACAAATTTCTAAGGAACTTCATGCAGAATATGAAATGTTGGCAGGTGAAGAAGCTTAAGGGTTCCTGAGAAGAAGGATTCTAACATTTGCTGTGGTTTGGACCTATGAGTGTGGTTTTTTTTTCCATTAAGGGAGTTTAAAGACTGCAACCCTGAAACAGGCTGTACAAGCCTTGCTGTGTAAGAGCCATAATATGTGACTACAGTAAAAGCAGCCACATTTCTAATGTTAGATAACCTGCTCAGTAAATAAGAACATCTGAGTATTCCTTTAAATATCATGCTCTATGTGACATATTATGTAATTATTTAAAAGTATAAACTAACAGGGCAGTACTTTCTCATACATCTACATGCATTTCTCATACCCTAGTATAGAACGAAATGGGGAAAAACATAAATTGTGCTGTTCTTAAGGTTTGTTATGGTTTCAGCTGTGATAGAGTTGACTTTCTTACTAGCAGCTGGTATAGTGCTATGTTTTGGATGTGAGATGAAAATACTGTTGGTAAAACATTGATGGTTCTGGCTTTTGCTAAGCAATCAAGGCCTTTTCTGCTCCTCATACCACCCCACCAGCAAGTAGGCTGGGACTGCACAAAAAGTTGGGAGGAGACACAGGTGGGACAGCTGACCCCAACTGACCAAAGGCATGTTCCATACCATGTGATGCCACAGTCAGTATATAACCATGGGGGAAGAAGAAGGAAGGGGGGATGTTTGAAGGGATGGTGTTTGTCTTCCCAAGTCACCATTACACATGTTGGAGCCCTGCTTTCCTGGAGGCAGCCTGCCGTTGGGAAAGAGCAGTGAATGAAATCCTTCTTTTGCTTTGCTTGTGCGTGTGGCTTTTGCTTTACTTGTTAAACTGTCTTTATCACAACCCACAACTTTTCTCACTTTTGCCCTCTGATTCCCTCCCCCAACCCACCCTGGGGTGCCTAAGTGAGCAGCTGCATGGTCCTAGTTGCCAGCTGCTGTTAAACCACAAGGTTTAAAAAATTGTGTCAACATGAGCGCTAAAGCAGAAAAAAAATGTTTATAATTGATTATAGTAATTGCTTTTGTAATAATAGTTATTATGCACTTCCCTAGTTTATAGGATTTTGATGGCCCTAAAAAATATTGAGGAGGACCACCCAACAAGGTAATACAGGTGTTTTTTATGGTTGTTCGTCTTAGGGAGTAAAAGAAAGAAGATTAAAACCATTTTTAATCCCAAGTCATTTAGAAGATCTTTTTTGACTACACTAGATTAGCAAACATTGCTTAAGTTTTTCCTTCCCCAGTGCAAGAACTAATGATTCATTGAATGTTTTCGTCAGCAAAAGCTTTTAAAAGAATACCCAGAATTTTCTGTAAGAAACAATTGCTTTATTATATTCTTCTTAAGTATAGAAGAAAATATGATTTCTTTGAAAATGCCTATGTTTAAACTGAAAAAAAATATGGGTAATATTTCTGTAATGGAATACCTGAAGACATATTGTGTCTTACTGAACCAATTAAGTGTACAGCACAAAGAAATTTCTTATCTTCACAAAATGTCTGCAATTTGTATCTTCTTGTTTCTGCACGCAACATTTTGTGTTTCCAATATTTTACCCTAAAATTTGCATATTTAAAACCTTACCTGGCAGTTCCACATAGTACCCATTGTATTAAAAACCCATATGTGCAATATATGTTAGTCTATCTTCCAATATTGTGGAGGCATTGTCTCAGTGACTGTTTTATAACATACATTTCCAGTCCCATTTTCCAATCCCAATTCATATGGTATACTTATGGTAACAGATAACTGTAATTATCAAGGAACATTGCATCCTTATTTTCTCATTTCCATTGTGATAAGGATAAGGTGCTTTCTGTTTTAATTTCTACAGGCATATGAGCAACTGAATTATTGAATGTTGCTTTACGTTGGCATTATCTACAGATATGACTATACATTCAGTAAGGTCCAGACCACAAAATCAGCCTGTCACACTAACTGCTGAATCATGACACCGCCTTCCGTCATTCCACACTTTGATTAACTTACAGATGCATGTGACAGTAGACTAGTAACAACTTGAATATTTTATTTTTTTTTCCCCTGTAAAGCTTTAAAGATTAGTGTCATTGATTGCTTATCAAATCTGGTTTTAAATCTAAATGATCATTGTACAGAGCCATGCTATAGTGTATGGGATTCACATATTCCCCAGAAAAGTAACTTCCCCTTCCACAATTTTTTTTCTATCCCTTTTCCTTGTTATCTGTCTGTTGCAACTTTAATGATGATATATACTCACTGAAGAGCTTCACAGTTTTTTTTTTTGTGGAGAATTAAACAGCTGGCTCTGCTGGCTTGACATGAATATTGCCTTTAATGTTCTTTTGAAGAGATGAGAGTATAATTTCTGGAAGTGAACATGCTGTACACTTAAAAAAGCTAAACAAAATAGTTGGAGTAGCAGGAAAACGGTTACTGTGATGCCTCACTTACGCGCTGTGATTCCTCCCGGGGAGCTGTTTACAGCCTACAAAATAAGCTGTAGCTGAATAAGCTGGGAATTAGTACCTGGCACGTGAGATGGGTAAGAAACTACTTAAGGGGGAACATCCTAGCTTGTATGTAAGGAATCCACTTTGAACTGAAGATAGTGTTCACTGGGTAAAGCAATCCCCAGAAGTTGCAGTCTGATGATGTGCCTTGTCCAAGGAACTGCATGCTCCTTGGTATTTGCATATGTGAAGCCCTGTTTTTCGGTCAGCCTTGCCCCAATCACTTACAACTGCCAATGAAGAAATAATTTTTTAGCTATAAAGTCACGCTGCAGAGCTGAATTTGGTTCTGTGAGAGCCCCTGTTGTATTTTCCCCATAGACTTAGTTAATACTGCTGTATCCAATTTCTGATGAAGTGGATGGGAATCTAGGCTCCTGTGTCATCTGCCTTATTCAGTGGAAAAGCAATTTAAATGACAGTTTTCACATCACATTTTCTCCAGGGGAAAGTTTATATAAACATGAGCAAAAGAGAGGGTATGATCCAACATGTACAATTTTCGTATGACCCTCTGAAAAGTTCTGTAAATAAATCAATTTGTTTAATTTGTAGAACTTTCTTAACATGGCTAATCTACACAAGTCACATTCAAAAATCGTCCTTAGAATCCTTAAATAGTTTAGGCATGAAGTCAACTGTTTGTCTAAGCAATAATCTAGTGTATTTTAATGACCAAAATGATTAAGTAAAACTGATCCCAACTGCATCAAGTGAAAGCATTTTGAATTTTGGGCTACTGTTCAGTAATTTGTAGAAAGCAGGTCAAGAAAAACCTAACCTTGACAAGTGAAATAAGTAAGCTTATCACAGCTGCCTCACTTGCATTATTAATGAGTACATATTCTAACTTGAGCTGTAGTTCCTGCAAGCGATGGGAAGCAAAGAATTGTCATATTCCAGAGTACGAAGACAAAATAAACTGTAGGATTTTAATTCAAGGCTAAAATAATCTTAATTATATTTAAAAGATATTGAAGTCAAATACTTATATTTAAGTTGCATTTCAGATTTTTAAATTATATTTAAAAGACATTGGAGTCAAATACTTATATTTAAGCTGCATTTCAGATTTTTTATGTTCTTCAATTACCAAATTTATTTACAACTTCTATGTTATGTTCCTTGTTGAAGAAAACTATTTTGTAGATAAAAATAATGTCAGGGTGACTAGAATAAATTAATCTTTCTGTCATTCATGAATTCAAGCACTTAAGTCAAGACAGATATGATAAATTCACCACTTGATATTTTAATGTAATCCTAACTATACTGAAACAAAACAATCGCATTGTCATTGTTGTGGTTTGACCACAGCTGGCAGCTAAGACCATGCAGCCACTCACGCAGTTCTCCCCCTTTTCCACAGAAGAGCAGCGAGAAGAAGGAGAAAAGGATGTGAAAGGGAAAGAAAAAAAAAAAAAAAGGTGGGTTGAGATGAAGACAGTTTAATAGAACAATAACAGAGAAGGAAAATAATAACAACAGCAATAATAATGACACTAATCACTCTCACCACTCAGTGAATTGGCACTGTCCCCAGCAATGATCATGAGTTCCCTCCTCCCCCTGACCAGCCCCACTCACATACAGAGCATGACATCTATGGTACAGAATATTCCCTTGGCCATTCTGTTGTTGTCTCTATGCTCCTTCTCAGCTTCTATGGGGAGGTGAAAAAAGTCCTTGAAAAATATAAACATCAACTGGCAACAACTAAACATATAATAACAACTAAGAATAATGCATTATTGACATTCCCCTCATACTAAATGTGAAACACAGCAACCACTAGAGAAAAAAAAAACAACCAAAACCAAACAAAACCAAAACTCTATCACAGCTGAAACCAGGACAGTCATCTAAACAAAAAATTGGCTGAGGCAACAAAGACATAACTGTGATATTGTCTTTTGATGACAAGTGTATTCCCTGGTATTCTTTAATCAAAATGACTTGCAAAGGACAGCAAATGCATGCATCAAAGCCCTTTAGTGATAAAAGTATACAATATGAAAGATTAGATAGGAATTACTTTTCCACAGATTGCAGCTTCTGGCACCTAATGGACATGGAAATCAAAAATATTTAGATATTCAAGTCCCCATTTCCGTTTTCAAATAAATCAACACTCAAAGTAGGGAAAAGTCTTTGATGGGCTGTAGGAGGCAGCACGGTCACGGTGCTAGTGATAACAAGTCATTTTATGTGGGGAGTCATAAATGACCTGTTGACATATATTCTGTGTTTTGTATGCTGTTCCAGGGATTACCTGTGTACAGGATCGTTAAGCACAGAAAGAACGTCCGAAATATTTTGTGAAGCTGAAGATAGAAACATAGAAGAAGCACACAAACAAAAAAGATGTAAATGATTTGGATATTGGTCTACAACTGCACAGTGCTAGAAGGAACTTGACAAAAAATCCAAACCGGTGCTGAATGTTTTAAAAAAATAACTGTGAGGAAAGTTGCAACAGTACAGAGGAAAATAAATAATTTTCAGTACTCCATTTTGAGACTCACAAGCAACTGAAAGATGGGCAGTATGGATACCTGTTATTAATGGTAGAGATACTAAGCTTTAGTACACAACTTCTAGAAAGTTAAGGCCTGTCTGTGACTTAAAATATACATCAATGAGGTTTATATAAGAATAAGAAATTAGTGCCAGGATTCTTCTGTCAAGGCTATGTTTATCTATATTACAACTCCACAAAGAATGAGGATACAAAAAGAGCTGGAACAACATCATGCAGTCAGGCCGATCTGTCAGCAGTAATATTAGTATTTTAAAACTCAACAAAAGTGGGGGCACCGAAGGCAGACTCCGATGTAATACTGCAATGAGGGAGTTCTCACCAGGGTCAAGTTTCAAGCTGCCTCAGTTAAAAAAACAAAAACGTATTTGGACTTCTGTGGTTCTAACATCTGTCTTAGATCTTCTCATGGACTAACTGAAGGCAACGGTAAAAAAAATTTGATTAGTTTTCGATAAAGTGAGCGTAATTCTACTTTTTCCTGCCATAACTACAAACTACAATAATAACAATTAATTTGGTTTGATTTGGTATATTTTTTTAAAGCAACTTAAAAGGTATTAAACTGAGGAAGAAAGTCTGCTTACTCATCTCAAATTAACTGAACTTCTACTGTAAGAATGGTGTTGATCTAACACTTTGAATGTGCAAATGCCTTGAGTCTGCAAGGAAATATTTCCACTCTTAGCATTGACTTTGAACTGGGCCCAGAGTCAATTTTAGGGTCTTTGAAGCTGGAGGTGTCTGAAACTTCTAAAAAATATGTTCATTTATGCAGGCACTTTTGAACATTTGAGGCATCATTCTTTCTAAATTTATTCTTGGCAGTTTAGAAACTTATGTCATTCTAAATTGTCTTGGCAAGTGAAAGACTACAGAAGGACAGTTTCTTGCTGATATCCTCTCTCTGTACAACAGGTTTCTTTCAGAATTCTGAGATTGTTTGTGCACTTTGAAAAATCTGCTCATGTACGTTTACTTCTACCATGAAAAGCTCTTCTGAATTGATATTTAGCTCCCATAATGGGTATTTTTCAAAGATCATAGTTGAGCAGAACATAATCATATTTTTTCATTGCATTACATAACTTCAATTTCAGACCTTCTGGCTTTCCTAATTCCTGAGCCATGGAAATTACTAAGCGAAATGATTTCTTCCATGACCTCACTACTGAAACAGAGAACAATGTTTTTGCTGCAGAGTTTATCTTCCTAAAATAAAGAATTGATGGTTCATTTGTTACTTTACTCTTAGAAACTCTTTGTTTTCAGGCTAGTTGTCTGAAGCGGATCTCAGAAAAGCCAAACAGAAAGAATAAAAGTAGTGTTAACACTTTGAAGTTGCACTCAGAAGAAGGAATCAATGGCTGAGGTTGGAAGGGGTGTCTGGAAGCATTTTATTTATTTATTTGTTTATTCATTCATTCATTCGTTCGTTCGTTCGTTCGTTTATTCCTAAGAGTGAGAGTTTAGGAGCATAATGCTTATATTAGGCCTCCCAGAATTTTCTGTTTGAAATGTTATTTGTGAATTGTTCTGTGGTCATCTTTCTGTGAGAAATTATATCCTCCATAACCACAAAACCATATCTAATATGGTTTGATATTACTATAAATTTTACAAGACTTCACGCCATCAGAGCATAAAACTTGTGAAGACTTCCACTTCCCTCACTATATTTTGTGGATTAAATTATAGGAAATGTAGGAACAGAACAGGGAAATCATGTTCATAGGTGAGTTCAGGGAAGGACCAGATTAGGTGAGCAGTAGGTCAGTTCCTGTTCAATCCATCTATGACTGGCTTATGACTGCTGAAGCTGCTTGAATCAATAAAGCCTTTGGGAGAAAGGGCTTTGTGAGGGAAAGTTGTTTCTTACATAGAGGTAAGATTCTTTACTGTAGGTCTGGTTATGGAGAGAAACATTAGTTCTCACCTTCCTGGCTAAGGGCTTTACTGCTGGTCTTCTAATGATCAGAAGCCGTCAGTAATGGAGATATCTTCTGCAAGGGTTGAACGTGAAAGCTTTTCTCCTCTCTGGTTTGAAATTCACCAGCAGAGGAAATGACCCAAATGTGGGATTCCTAACTTTCCTAGATTATGCTCAAAACAGAAGCAGCTCAAGACCTCCAGCCATTATCTGTGGAAGTATTCATGTCAACTGCAAAACCCTGCAGAATCTTTTTTTTTTCTTTCCTTTTTTTTAATCAAAAAAAGGAAAACAGTGGATTCTCTAACACAATTTAACTGAGATTTCGGGATATTATATGAAACTACTATGGCAAAGGAGATCTGTTAGAGTAAGATTTGATTGATATTCACATCTCAGGAGGCTAAGAAATGGAACTAAGTATAGAAGACCTGTATCAAAAAGCACTGCTGATAAAAGTGCAAGCTTCATAAGCCTCCAGATTGTGCCTGGCAATGTTCAACCAGCTGAAGTCAGCCAACCTGAGACTGTATTGAGGAGTCTATTTAGAAAGTAGAGAAATTTAGAACTTGGAGTGATGTCTGCCTTCACATGAATTTCAGAGGCAACATTTTAAAGTTGATTTGGCACCAAATTGTTACTCAATGTACTGCAACAGTAATAAAACAGGGGAAAAAAAAAAGCTCCATCCACACATCCTGCAGTGCCTGCCTTCAACATTAACATCTATGCCAGTTTCACTGAGGGGAATTGTCACAGGAATGTTAGAGATAATCAGCCAGAAAGTCCTCGAGATAACACACTTAGAAATGTACATGGTGAAAGTTTGGTTGCAGAAAGCAGGATTAAGATGTCTCAAGTTTCATAGCATATTCACAAAGGTCAAAATGAACAAAAAGTCTAGGACCATGTTTTCGCATATGAGAAAATACAAATAGACCTCCCAAGTAGGAGGATCCCCTGACTAGCTGACAGTTTTTTTACATTGCACTTGAAGATGCCAGCACAGGGACTATGATAAGCAGCACAGTTTGGCCGCAGCAGCCTGCACCGCTCAGAGCAGTCCCTTCTAAGTAAAGATGAGAAGCACATAGGAGAGAGAAGCTTTTCCACACCAGGCAATACCTTTAAAGAAGAACTAGATTTTGAGAGATCTGTAAAATACAATATTCAATCTTATTGGTGAACATATGTTTATGAAGCATAAAACATACCTTCTGCCCTTAAAAATATGGTAGAATGGCTAGAGTTTTATGTGGTAAAGAATGGCCTCCAATGCATTAAAAAAAAAAAAAAAAAAGTCACTGTCATTCCTACTAAGAGAGCTGCAGGTAAGAAGAGGAAAGATAAACCAAAACCAAAACCAAAACCAAGTCAGATTAGCAGAAGGCATCGTTTGTCTGTTTGTGAATGGGAAAACTAATTGTATCTATTCAATATCTATCAAGTTTGCATCTGTCATCTGCAAAAGTAATTGCTGGTAGCGACCACACTCTTCTGCTTTGAAACCCTAGAGTGCACAGTAGCTCCTTTAGGAAAACTCCCAAATATCTTAGCTGTCTGCTTCTTGCTAACCTCTTAAGCAGAGTCTTTAAACACAGTTTCAGAGCAATGCAAACAGTAGTATATCAAAGGATTGGAGAAGACTGTACTGCACATAAAACACAGCTTGGAGCTGACAGAGAGAAAAATTGAAAACAACGATTCTCTGAGGCAAATAATCTCAACTCATGTTGTTTTCCACCCCTGCAGTTCTCATTTGGGAAGAAGCCAAACAAGCTAATCTAACAGATGTCTGTGCCACTGATTTAAAGTCAAAGGTAGGACACTTCCAATATCCATCTAATTCAAACAAGGAAGGTTTCTACTGATAGGCACGAAACTGCACTGAACCAATACTCTCCCTCTAAACGGGAAGGTCAGGAGTTCTTCCTCTTACACAGGACTGACTTGTGTGATTTTGAGTGACTGAATGATTAACACCCTAAGCAAAACTTCCCACTAGCAAAGATAACCTACGGTTTAAATATTTCCCATTCTACAAGCACAATGGAAACAAGAAAAGAATATTAATGTTGGCTAACCAGCAAGTTAGCATTGTGCTAGGCATCCTTCAAAGATCATTTAATATACAGTGGCATTTATAATTTAGACACTCAACTGTTACGCAAGGGTACTCTAATTAAGCCTATCTTAGCTACGGTTATGGAAAAAAAAACACATATACATCTGTCATATGGCAGCAGTTTAAATAAGGCTGACTGGTCTGGACTTGGCAAACCATTTCTCTGGTGGCTGAATCTAAACTTTGTGTTAAAATAACATAATACTTAAACACTTTTCTTGTGAGCAAAGGCTTTGGGATGTAAAGTAAACATAAACTCATAGCTCAGCGTGCCCTTGTGGCTTCTGTAGCTTGAAATCACAGCTCTGAGGAAAATGTTTGTGTTCCTTTTGGAGTGCTAAGATTTGAAACTAAGGACAACAGTCTAAACAAGAACACTGTAAACTTTTACTTTGTTGATCAAGGCAAACAAGAAAGAAGAATGATAACTGTCGTGAGAAAAGAAGTGGCATTTGATTTTCATTTCAGAGTTAGACATGGCCAAATCAGGCATTCTGTTTAGAGATGGAAAACCTCACTTTTTTTCCTCTATTTTTTGTCCCCTGGACACACTGGAAATCTTTTACCTTCTTTGGCTTGTGTCCTTGGTATCTTATTTATTTTTCTTAGCCCTATTTATTTCAGTTGTCATTTCATTGCTGCATTTCTTTGAAGAAAGCTATAAAAGATGTTCTAGTAGAGAGAAGAGTTTTTACCCCCGTATGAGCCCATATAGACAGTTCCCATAGAGCTATATGCATCAATTACATTAAATAACACAAAATCCTGCTCTTATCTGCACCCAAAAGCCTATTGGTACTCCAAATCTGTTCATTTGATAGCAAAGTAGGCAAAAGAGCTTAGGCTCAAATTTGGTTTTATATCTTAGCTGTCATACGTATTAATTACTGTTACAGTAATCAAGCCTTGTAATATCTAGCTTTGAGGGAACTTTACTTTTGATAGAATTTACTCTAGAGGTTCTTAATGACAACCCACTTGTGCTATATATATAGGGAATTAGGTCCCTAAAAAGGCTGTCACAAAAGTCTGAACGTTCATCTATTTAACTGAGCTGTGGGAAACGTGTAGGACATATCCCAGCCCAGCAGAGCAGACAAAACTTATTGCGTTGACATAGGTTTTGGAGCCTATTTTTTCTCCTCCCAGTTTAACAGACAGGAACTCTGCCTTCTATGCTCATGACTTCCCAATACGTAAAGCTTGAAGCAGTGGTAGGGGTCTCCCAGTGCTGAGGAGCTCAGTGGTGGGCGCCCTTCCGTCATGATAAGACCAAACCTACTCTTCCTGCCTCTCGGGGATGAGCACGTTGACCTCCAGGGACAGCAAGCACTTTCTCTTGCCTGTAGAAGCGGGAAACTATACCCTTGATTGAGATCGGGTGTTTCCAACATTAAGATGCTGAATAAGAAGGGATGTGACAAATTAATTTTGCAGTTTAGGTGTGTCTTTGCACTTCAGTAATTATGTGAATCTTGTTCCTGCTGCCTTGAACGTGTATTCCCTCCCAAATATACAAACACATTCTTCTACAGTATTTTGTTTCAAGTAATGTCCAGATGAAAATATGTTATTTCATAATAAATATATTAGTTTAAGTGGCAGTCATAACAAATCTGATAGAATAAACAACCTTTGAAATTTCTTTATGCTATACAAATATATTGTTGTCCAGCAGGGATACTTGCATGGATTTTATTTTCCTCTATAGTAAAGCTTAGAACTTCTATAGGTAATTTTTTTTTTTTTTCCTTCTTCCTTCTTATGGCAGTGAAGTCTGGCTGGATACTAATTAATACTATCTGGGAACTGTAAAATTATAAAAGTACCTTTCATAGTAAAGGAAGAGGTTGGTTATCTGTTCAACAGTGGACATCCTTGTTTATTAAAAACCACTAACTTCTCCGAGTAGTAATAAGAAAAATTTTCTGGCACTGTATATAGAACAGAGAAAAAAAATCTATGACTAATTAAGGCATTGCATAGCTCTAATGTATTTTTCTTTTTTCTTTGTTTATATAAACTTTTCTTTGTTTATATACTTTCATTAATATATGGCATCTACAAAGTAAGAAAATGTAACTTAAAGGAAAGAATCTTTAAGGAGTGAGAAAGAAAAAAAAAAAGACTACATGACCTTTAAAATATGTTTCTCCCTCAGATGCTGAACAACAAAATGTTCTTGCATTCTTATATATTCATAGGGCCTCAGGCAGTTCCAATACATATTTTTCTGTACTGTGTGCTTTCTTACAAATCAGTAATTGAGGGTTGTTGCAGTGTACAAAGTCCCAGTAATTTAACATTTTCTGTAAATGTCAGCAGAGTGTTATTCAGTTTCTGCAGGTTGCAAGGTCTTTTATACACCATCTAGCCTAAAATGGTGATGCTATAAGAAACCAAGAGGAAAAACAACAGAAATCCTCCTGCTTGTTCTAAAATTGAAGAAGGCTGCTTTGACATGTATTTAGAGAACAAACAGCATTGCCAAATATCAATAGCATGAAATTAACTGCTGTTTACTGTAATGACACCAGTTAGTGTGTATGACACCAGGAGGAAGCATTTGAGGTTGGAGTCACTTATCTAACTACATCACACAACCGTGATTTAAACTCTATGGCTGGTGAGAAGAATAATTAGATAATGCAGAAATTTGTCTTCACCCCTTGAATAGACAATTATCCAGGCTTTCACAAAAAAAGGTAAAACATGAAAAGCGAATTGTGTGAATTAACATAAAAGTGTTAAAAAAAGTAGTACCACCAGAAAACGTAGTGGAGAGACAGTGTTTGGTTTATGCAATTGTGAGTTTTGAGAAACATTTTTGTGGAAAACAGATACAACTAGATCCATGGCATTGGGGGTTGGACTAGGTGATCTCCAGAGGTCCCTTCCAACCCTAACCATTCTGTGTAACCATTCTGTGATTAATTTCTTGTTTAAAGATTCCGCAGGGTTTTTTCCTTCAAGCTGGCATTGGGAACAGGTGAGGAACGGACCTTTTCACAGCCAGGTGCTGTGGTACATCTTCAGTAGTTCCGCCATTGCTTACTATGAGATCCCACTTTTCAAGGCAGATTTAGTTGAAGGAATTTTTAATAATTTAGTTACAGCGGAACCCGCTCCCAAGCACTATAGATATCTGGTTTCAGAACTGACAACGGTGCTGAAGACACATATGATGCTCTTCGGAGTCACACCTTGCACAGCAAATTTGTGACTGTGATTTAGTTCCCAGTCCTTGTCCCAGCCCTTGTCCCATGCCCTGGCTTCATCCTGGGGTGCCGTACAGGTATGTAACAACTCCATTGCCCCTGACCATTTAGCCTTGTTGCTATGACACGGAAACCTACCTGTACCATCCAGGTGGGACTATAGCAACTTTCAGCAAATTTGTCCTCTCTACAGTGATGGCCCCAGTACCTGGGAGTTTTCACACGTATTTTCCCAGCAGGAAAATGTAGTAGAAACTTCAATATTGTGACATTGCTCAGAACAAGACATATTCCAGAGGATGTAAATGTAGTTCATGGACTGGAGTAGCTGACTGTGCACCAGAGGTTTTGCTCCCTTGTCTTTTACTGAAAGAAGGGGGATTGCTTAAATATATTCCCTAAATAAATTTTGGCCTAATGCTTAGTGTGCTGAATGTCTGCACTTTAAACAGATATTAATATTAGTACTGAGGAGCAGCCTCTCTGATATGTTAGATTGCATTTGAAGCCTGATTTCAGTAGGCATATGCGTAGCAAGTTAGAGAAAGTGAGCCTTTGTTGCTGTGTCAAACAGGTTGAATTCTGTGAATTCAGGCTGCCTGTTGTTTAAACATAGACAAGAGCTTAAAAATAAACTCTGAGATAGAGGAACACGAGGAGGATAGGTATGTGTGAATAAATTTTTTTGGATCAGAGACCTGGAAAGATCTGTTAGAGAAGGACAGTGTGGTGAAAAGGTTGCTCTTTGAACTTGAGTAACACCTCTTGTCTCACTTTTTTTCCCAGAAATAGTGACACTTAGATTTAAAAGTTAAATGAAAGAGTACACTTATCCTCACACAGGCAGAATGGGGACAGCCTGCATGGTGCTTTTGTAACTTCTTCCCTTCATGCATTGCAGCATTTTCTAATTACCTCTTCAGCCTGAAGTTTTATTTCAAAATGCTTAAGAGGTTTAACAGGTTTTGGTAACTGACACATGCGGACTTGTGCATTTGTCACAGATTTCTGACAAATGTCTTCCCTAAGTAATACTCTCTGCGTTACGGTCCTCGGTATCTCATGAAATTTGAAACACGTCTACTTTTGTCTTTCTCTGTCGATGGATATTTCATCTTGCCAGACATTTTTGATAGCTTAGATGAGCCAGAAACTACTCAAACTGTTCAAGGCTGATGGCGTGCAAACCTCAGCAGCCAGGTTTGTACTTGTTTTCACAGTAGGCTTATGGTAAAGGTCTTGGTCCATTACCCGTTAGCAGTCTGGAGTCTAGTGGAGTTCAAGTGGCAGTTTTGGGGGTTTGGTAAGACCACTAAATATTTTATTTCTGGAAAAGAGAAAAAGAATGCTGCAAAATGCATTGTTCCTGCCTTCTCTGAACCGTCCTTCACACATCAGTAACAGTGATTTTCAGTTCACTCTTCTTTCATTTCGTATATGTATCCAATGGCACTAAAGCTAATGTTTATACCATTAAATTAAATTACTTAAATGTTTAAACAGTGATATACACATTTGTTCTTGTAACAAACCTATTCTAATAGTCAAGAGAATATTGCAATCTGAGCCAAGCATTATTTGGTTTCTGTCTCTCTTACGAGAGACTGTGAAAGTAAATGGAAGGAAAATCCATTTCTACTCTGCTGTTTGAATGGAGTGGTATCCTCTACAGGTTAAATCGGTATTTAATGATATATTTCGTTTATTCTTATTATACTTTTATAGTTCATGTGTGAACCTTACGTATTTCTATCCTCTGCGATGCTGTTGATTGTTTTCCACAGTGACAGATCTCCTGGCCTCCAGGCTTACATTTGGGTTTAATCCCATGACAACGTAAGATTAAACAGAAAATGATAATTTTGAAAGATGTAAACCTGAAAAATTCTTTTTGTATCCTAAGATTGTTATGCAGAACAATGATATTGATGGTCATTGGGATCTCCTGCAACTCTGGTCACTACATATATCTGAACTGTTTTAGTTTCCACGTTCTATATAGTAAGTAGGGAAACATTTGCTTGTAAAATTAAACTATAAAACTGCTTAAAAGCATGCTATATTTGCATGTGATCAGACCGCCTCTTTCATGGCTCCTTAAAACTTTGAGATGATATAGAGAATGCTCCCTCCTAAAAAGCAGAAGCTGCTTTTAAAGCCCAAATATTTCTTTAAATTGCTATTACAGACACTTATGAACCAAGAATTGGCATTCGTGGCAAGAGTGACAATTTGGTACAAACAAGTCAAATACAATTCCCATAAGTGAAAGCGCAATAGTTTTATAATTCCTTCAACTACAGGTCAGTAATTTAGATTGACAACTCAGATATTCATCAAAAGCCTGAATGAAATGTTTTTCTAGGTTGTTGTGAGATCAGGTAGTTGGCCAGGCATACTGTTGTACAGACTTAGATCCAACAAAAATAAAGCTTGCGATGAACTTGTGAATGACCTACTATTTTCCTGCATTTAAACCTCTTTCTCTCTCATTTTCTCTCCCCTGACTCTTGATACAAAAATGCATTAAGGCAGAACTAAATTGACATACTGGTCCCACAGCAGAAGGTTACATCCTTGCTCTTGCAACTCTCCCTCATGGGAGTATTTCCATTGAAGCTGCAGTATTCCTAAGTGGCAATTTAATTCATAGTTTTGAAGGACATAAAAGACTATTATCCTTTAGTTTGACCTGCTACACAGCCCCTGAATTATAATCAGTAATTATTTTTGAAACTCTACTAGTCTCCGTTTTGGTATTTGTCCTCTTGTGAGTGTCTGTGCAGTTGGTTGCAGTCAGGCTGTGCAAGCCCTCCATACCAGCTCTGGTCTGTAGACTTGCTGTTAAACAGCAGTGCTTGCGTTAATAAACTCAGCCAAGTAGCTGAATATATTATCCGAAGCTTGTTACCACACTAATGTAGTTAAATGGCTGCTATTTGTATTTTGTTAGCTGAGAACTTGGGTGGGGTGATGAATAAATGCTTGCAATTGAGCTTGTAAACATGCCTTCAGTCCTTAATTTCATAATTTTCACAATTTAGGTCGTTAGCTACCCCACCTAATATGAAATAAATCCAGACAGCTCAGAATGCAGAATCTGACAGACTCTCAGCCCTAAACCTTCTTTCCTTTAGACATGATTGAGTTATACAGGACGTGTTCAACTTAGTGCAGTTAGGCAATTTCTGTAAATTATCATGAATCCTTATAAATAGCATTTATTTCCATAGATATACACGGATACACAAACTTTCTACAAGCTTACCAATTCCTTTTCTCAGACCCAGGCAGGTTAGGAACCTGTGAAAAGATCTGAAACCATTATCGAAACTGATAAGCCAAGATGATTCTGTCTTCTGGACAGAGAAGCTTGTGTGTATTTTTCAAGGCTTTTTTTTTGAGGGGGAGGTTGAGGGTTTTTCTTCTGAAGAAAACTGAGTAGGAAACATAAACCATACTTTCATAATAATATGTACATAGTCTCAATGTTAAAGGTTGTCATTAAGCACATTTAGTGAAATTTTGGGTTTACTGAAGGCAGTGGCAGAACTTAAACTCTTGTATTGTCCTTGAAGTTGAACTGTGAAAGGAGTTGAGACCACCAGTTAAAGTAAAGCTTGCTCTTTGCAGATAGGTTTCAACAAAGATTTAAATGCTCCCACTCTGCAAATAAACCAACAGTAGTAATCTCAGGCATTTCCATAAAATCAAAAGAGTGTGGTACTAATTTAATGTGTTTCATTTATGAGAAAATATGATCCTTTACTTAATAATCTGCTGATTTAATTCACCCTGTAAAGTACGCACAGTTTTTCAGAGGACAACTTCCAAATATATTTTCCACG
The DNA here is from genome assembly GCF_000708025.1 of Charadrius vociferus. Classification (NCBI taxonomy): domain Eukaryota; kingdom Metazoa; phylum Chordata; class Aves; order Charadriiformes; family Charadriidae; genus Charadrius; species Charadrius vociferus. The sequence goes on along the minus strand of NW_009648822.1, from coordinate 3,322,992 downwards.
TTACAAAATATTTACAGGTCTGGTCAATCTTTCGCAAAAAATGAGAAATCTTTCTGAGATTCCTTGAGGTTCACTGTGCCTGAGAGTGCATTGTCTGCAGTCTGTATTGGTGTATAGTCAGGAACAGGTATTGCAGCTGTCAGCGTTGTTGCATAAAATACCATTTACACTGGATTGGCTCACTGTGGTTTTTGGGATCTCACTGCTTTCTCTAAGGGAACAGTCATTTCTTCACTGTGTTACTGGCTTTTGCAACTGAGGTTTTTGCATCGCTCGTGAGGATTTCACTTTTTATAGTTTCACCTGCAATGCAATTTTTCCCTCCCATAGCCAAAGTCAAACACCTCTCTGTTGAGGCATGGTGGGTACTATTAACCTTTCCATTTTGACGGACCACAGAAGATTGTGGCACAGCATTCACAGGGAGTTAATAAGGAGATGATTTCCTAGTGTGACACTTAGGAAGAAATCATCCAGAAGGAACCTCCCTGCACTGCTCCTTTACCCTCTGATGCGTGATGAGGCTGCGGAAGCAGCGGAGGAGGACTGGGAAAATCGCACATCATCCTTGGGAGTTATTTCTTTGTTGTTGAAATCCCACTGAGTAACAGTGGGTGGGGTGTTACCCTGGCTTGAGGTTTTGAGACAAGCACCTGAAGGAGCATTCATGCCTGAGGATCTTTCAAAAGCAATTCAAAACGTTTGTCGCAGAGGAATAGGGAACGTGCGAGTAATTCCTTGTAAGCATGGCTGTGTAATAGCTCTTGTGTTGGGCATGAGGGAAGATAACAGACCCTGTATACTATTTTGACACAACCCATTCAACATATTTTAAAGTGTCTCCCGCTGAAAAAGAACATCCTTTGTGTCTGTGTCATGTTTTCTGGAAGAGAGAAAGGCTGTGAACCTTTTCAGAGCAATTCAAGTAATTAATGTAAGATAATGTGTTTTTGTATGGTAGTTAGTATGTATTATGTGGTACCGCCATCAGATTCATATCTAACAATAGCTGTTCTTTCCGAGCCTATAAGTACAGGGTACTGCAATTATCATACTAATAGGTAGTTTATGCATTTTAATGTGTACTATTCAAATTAGACCCTTGTTATTTTTGACAGGATAACTACAAAGAACTAATTGTCTCGGAGTTGAAAAATACTGATCAAAAATATAGAAAAATGTTGTTACAAATGCAGGGGTATATACAAAGAATAGATTTCTAGCACAGCAATAACCAAGGCAGGAATGATAGACAATATTATATATTAATGTATTTGCTCTGTTAGATAGTTTTGCTCAACATGATCTTGCTGTGTGCTCCAGTTGACTTAAATTTATATTTATTAAAGTTCAATCCTGAGGCACTTCTTCATAAAATTAGTCTTACTAAAGACTGCTAAACTGTATGGAGAATTACTGCAGAGTGAGCAAAATTTTCTCTAAGGATCTAAGTTTCAAAACTTTTGCTTTATTCTGAAATCAACTTGCCTACTCAGCAACTTGTATTTTAGACAAAGTTAACTATATTTCCCTGTCTTGACCACTCACACTACTCAGCAATCCTGAAGCTTTGTTTAAAGAAAATTTTGTTTAACCAAATACAATTTTAAGAGTTACCTCTTGTATTAAAGAGTTCTGCTATTCGCCTAACAGTGTTTAATTTCAAATAAATCTCTTGCTTTCCATGTCATCGTCAATAATATATGGAGCACAACAAAGTCATTAGGTCAGTCATAAAAAATTGTAGTAATCACTGTGTCCTCCACTGACTGAAAAATCTGGGTATACTGGATTCTTGGATTCAATTGGCACAAAGTGATTGTATATGAACACAAATATATTTGTCTGACATGATTAACTTTTATAACTTCTCCTGCATTACAGGCCTTTTTCCAAACTGCCCTTAAACCTGCACAAATATTACTGCAAAAATATTTTTTACTGTAGGCAAAGATATTTTGTTTTGATTAACCGGAAAGAATTAATTTCTGTTTTTCTTCAACAACATGAAAGATATTGCTAAACTCTTTCCAATGGATGAATAATATCCATATTCTTTGTAAAGACAGCAGCTATGTCCAGTTCCTCTGATTTGAAAGGATTACAGAGTGAAGCTCCCTCACAAATACAACAGCAAGTGTATTCGGAATTTTTCATATTCTGTATTCCTCTGTATTCCCAAGTCACAATTTTTCACACATTAAAAATAGTCCTAAAATGAAATCACTATTAATGTTTTTTCTCCATCTACATGAATTAAAATAGTGTGAAAAACTCATGTTCAGCTTTTTTTTTTTTTTCAGCAAAGATATTAAACTCTTTCAGTAGGCATATCTTCAGCTTTTTTTAGCTGTCAGATAAAAACACTAACCAAAAAGGTCACACTCAGAGGAAATTACTTTGAATATACAAAAATGCCTTATTTTTCCACATTTTTGTTGATGAGCATTGGAGAAAAATGTGCATGAGAATGTGAACTCTATACTATTTATCAAAATTTGGGATAGAAGCATATTTTAATATTTTTAAAGTTTTCACAGAATGGAAAAATGCTTTGTACCTAGGTCTTAAAGGAAGATATCAAGTCTTATATTTCTGGAGCTATGTGCATAGGTATTAAATCATAACTATATACCAAACATCTGTCGTTATCTTGAGCCCCATCCATTACCCTTTATAGTTTTGTTTTTCAGGTCAGTAAAGAAGTAGTATGTTACAGAAGTGTACCCAGAGAAGAAATCAAGACTACATATTCACCACCACTGTTGCAGGCTCTCACCTGGTTACTGTCAAGCAGCAGTATCTAAAATGGCACTTACTTAAAGCTGTGTGATGGGAAAAATACTGTTGCCCTCTTCAAATAAAAAGGATCTCATTTCAAGAGGTCACTTAAACGCCAGATTGACTTTTCTTGTGTCACTGAGAACAAAAATACACTGAGAACATAGACAATACACAAAATACACTGAGAACATAGACAATATTTTCATATATTTAGAAATGCCAGAGGGTTTGCTGTGATTGATTTCAGAAGAGCTATAGAAGGCAAAAAAATACATTTTTTTTTTAGAAGTCCTGTATGTAAAGATAGTATCAATTAACAGTTATCCATAGAAGACTATAGTGTGTTGACCTTGCCCATCTGCCAGACATCCACCTTGCTACTCTCTCATTCCCCCTTCTCAACAACACAGAGGGAGAAAATAGGATGAAAACCTCATGTGTCTAGATAAAGACATGGGGGTCATTTACCAACTGCCATCACAGGCAAAACAGACTCAATTTTGGGAAAATTAATTTAACGTATTGCTAATTAAAAATATAATTGGATGTTGAGCAACAAAGAAAGAAAACTAAAACACCTTTCCCCCAGCTCCCCTTCTTGGCAAGCTCAACTTCATTCTTTCATTTACAATTCCTTTACTGTCTCCCTCTGCACCAAGTGGTGCAGGGGGATGAAGAATAGGAGCTGCAATCAGTCCATAACAGCGCCTCTCTGCCACTCTTTTGTCCTCACTCTTTTTGCAATATTTTGCACTTCAGTTTACAGTAATATGACCCACTGTTTAAATTTTTCAGCATTGTATTGGTGAGACTTATCCTGTGCACTTCAGTTTGATTTGCAAAATACTGTTGCTCATAATAACTGAGTGTCATGATAGGAAAGAAGTGGCACTGGCAATGTGCCAGTGGGACTGGCAATGTGATGATGTAAATGGCTGTGGCTTTCAAAGAAACCTAAAGATTTTTGGAATGTAAACTATCCTGAAATTCAGTAAACTTGGATGACCAGTTAACTCCAATTAAATTTGAAAAATCACAACGTTAATCTAACATTTTCTTGCTCTAGGAGAAGCAATTTTTTTCCCTGGAGAGGAAAGAATTTCAGAGCCACCTTAAGTCCAGTTTAAGTTTCAGTGAAACAGAAATGAAGGAGACTTAATTTTCTGAAAGTTGACCTCTTACGTACACTCTGCATTAAATCTATCCATGCATTTCATTCCTACCTTGTGGGAGATGAAAGAATTTGTAAAACTGAAGGCTGCTAAGTGGCTTGTTTTTCAGTATGTAGGCACCAGTCCTGACACAAGTCTCCATTGAACATAAAACGCATCCAGTTACTGACCAGTTAAATTCAACATGAGTTAATTTTTCATCCAAGAGATAAGTACTCAGACATAGTCAAATGTATTTCAAGACTCATATTCTCTTTCTTGAATGCACGTCCTCTTTCAACTTTTTTATCTCTTTGGGTTTTTTTTCCTCCTCTAAGTGTTTATTCTTACTGGTGGGTCAGAATTAAACATAAAATACAATAAAACTTTATTCTGGAAACAGAGAACCTTTAAGTGAGATGAGTTCTCGTCACCTTCATATCTTATTAATAATTTCTATCCATGAGAAACAACTGTAAAATGGTACCTTTCTGAATAAGAAGTATTTATAACCTGCTTTCTGGAAAAAACAGATAGCGGACAAAGCACAGTGAAGTGAAAAACCAGTTCCAATATGTGTCTGAAATATTGTATTTTTATTCACAGTAAATTTTATTTTCTTCTATGTCTTGTAGTAAATAAAATATGTAAATAAGTCCTGAGTAAATTTCACAATAGTTCTGAAAATGAATTCTACTTTTCTAATGGTTATCATATTCGGCATAAATAATGTTGTAGACCTGTGCTAGTCTTTATATTGACTTTTTAAAAATTTCCCAGCAATTTATAAGCAGTGATTCTTATCCTCTGAGTGAGCATATTAAGACTTTTTTTAAATGGAGTTATTGTGAGGAAGATAGTTTAGGTAATTGAATTAGGAAAAGAAAGGGTGAGAAGTAGTACCACAAAAGAAATATCTTAATACAAACTTCAGCTATATGAGTATTTTCTATACACTTGCCTTGAATTCGTGAAAAAAAAAAAAAAACAAAAAAAAAACAACACCAAGAAAAGATCTTTATATGGATGTTTCAATACCTATTTTTTAAATTTTAGTATCAGAACTGGATTAAAGTGTTGATAATTCTAGTAATATGTTGAAAGCTCTATGAAAAAAACCACAAAAACCAACCTGAAAATTTCTGGGAAAGAAACATGACTGGCTATGTTTAATGTATTGGGCTACTAAAACCAGGAGTATAATGTAGGTAGAAATTGGTCCATTGTAATTAATGCCCACAGGAATAAAGAACAAACACCAACAAAATGAGTTTACTGGCTGAATTACTTTGCCAGTCTAATCTGTAATAGGGATGAAAGATGAAATGAAACCGTCAGCTGAAAATGTTAGCAATGGATATTACTTGTTCCTAATATCACAGCTAATCCTAGTACAGTCTTATTCAACAGGATTAATGTCTGGAAACCACTGTATTTGATTGTGTAAAGTCATGACACTGTTTAATAACCAGCCTGATAGTCAAAAGTTGTGGCTTATACTTAGCATAATTTGGTTCTTTTTTCTTTTCTCTCACCACCCCCACCCCCCCACCCCCCCCAAGTAAGACTTCAGTTAGCATAAACTATTAATCTTGACTAGCAATTTCATGTCCAGGAGTGAGCAGGAGGTATTCCTTTGAATTGCCATCAGCAAGTAATAAACAATATCAGAGAGATGTGTGTTCATCATTCATTGTAATAAAACTGTTAATTTTGTTATGAAGTGGGGGAAAAGCCAGTGGCATTCTGAAGCCCAGAGTCTTATTAAACTGAGAATTTTGCATTTGATGTCTGATACTTTCTGACTGAATCCCTCTGCAGACAGATTCTAGAGAGATTTTGTTCAGCTGAGTGTAACTGTAATAATGGTTTGAGGAGTGGAAGGTGTAAATATAGATTTGGCAACAGAAAAGGGAGAATAGTTTATAAATCTATCAACTTCTTAATTTATCATGTCTTAATTGTTTAAAACTATATCTCCATAAGTATTCATAGAAAGGACCTCAGAAGCAGTTTACAAACCTGTAAGACAATTTTAGTTTTCGTCCCACTGAGCTCTTTCTTCCAAATTGGTTTTGTTTTCCTCGTAAATAAATGAAAACACCAAATAACTTCTGTGGACCAGCTGAAATTGACAGGATGGTATTTTACAGTATTTAATTTCTAAAAAAAAAGAAGTTTATGTAGTGTATGTAAGAATACGTAAATTTCTCCACCCACGGGTTTCTTTAAACATATTGTGTGCATTTCAAATGCATTTGGCATGAATAAATAATCTCAGAGGTATCAATTGCCTAAAAAGTTCATGTTTCTAAATAGATGGAAAGAGGAAAGAGCTACTATGGGTATGTCTTTCCTAGTCAATTAGCATTTCCTGGGACTATTTTATGGCACAGGGATTAGCTACCATGAAACACCCTGTGTTTGTGCTATTAAACATCCGCCAAATGGAGAGTCTACTCTCGCTTGTGAGTTCTCATTTCTGAGCTTGAGTGTTATTTTTGATATGTTAGTTGGTCCAGGACAATAAGGAACCCAGGAACAGACTGAGAAATTTCAGTACCTAGGGATGTCTTTGGTACTGTTTGGGATTTTTGGTTTTGGGGTTTTTTTTTTTTACTGCTGTATCTCCTGGTAGTCCACAAGATACCAGGAAATTCAACCATGAGCTGTATAGCCGCGAAAAGTTGTATTTCTTTTATTTGATCACTCAGGGAACTGTTATCTTTATCTTAAATTTGAAATGAACTATGCTTCAAATTAGATAATTTAAAAAAAAATAAATATACAAAAGATCTAATCACCTCAGACATCACCATGAGGTAACAACAGAACTTTCTGTATTTGTAAAAAAAAGATGTAAATACATGAAGCTTGTCTAATTTTTGCACTACATTGTATTCCTTAAATTTATTCTTGGGCTAAATGTCCCTCCTCTTATTCTTCTTTGCAGTTATTGGGCCATGCAGACACACACTCCTTTTGTTTGACAGAGCTACAGCTAGAGGATAGCAAAAGAAACTGAAGAGAGGAGAGGAAAAAGAAGAGGAGGAGAAAGTGGAACAGAAGAATCTAAGAACAAATTTTGGAAAGTTTCTGATGTTCTGAGCCAAAACTAGGAGGTAAGTAATATTACAATACAGAAGCAGAGTAGACTATACAGAATGTCAATGACAGTGTTCAAAAAGGAGTACAGCAGAGGAAAAAGGATGGAGCATAAACTGGTGAGACCAACCAGAGAAGGTGTGCAGTGGAAGAAAGCTCAGAGAAGATAGGCAAGAGCAATGTGGTCATGAAACTCAGAAGAGCTGTCATAAAGGAAGCTCAACTTAACATGAAAGGGACCTGAGGGTGGTTTGTGTTTTAGATAAATGGCTATATCCATAACCTGTGGGTCAATTGGTTGTATAAATTCCCTTCCCTACAATAATCAGTAGATAGCATTATCACCCTAAGCCAGTCAGATCTAGCATGGGGACAGTGTATGTGGGGCTCAGTCCAGCACAGAATATACAGATCAAACAACCAACAAAATGAACTTCGAAGAGAGCAATGGGTTTGAGCTGACTTCAACCTACCTATTCCTTCCTAGTGACTGGGGACACCCGACATCACGATGGTGAGCCTATAGAAACTGGTAAAGGGAATCACTGTGGTGCTGTGATCCAGGTGTATATTGCAATTGCTATACTGTGCTTGTGTTGTGACTTCAGTGCATTGCTGTATCACTCTGATAAATCAAATCCCCCTATAATGTCAAATACATCCAGATGAGTAAATTTAGCATTAAATATTAAACCTTTCTCATGCAGAATATCTCAAAGAACTTGCTCACAAAGCATTGGACTCACAACTGGAGGGGAAGATAAGAGAAGGTGTTTGAAAATGAATTGAAAAATTAGTATCTGAGTATTCTAAATAACAAAAAAGGTAAATTCAGATAAAAATGCAGATACAAAAAAAAATAATTTGTCACTCAATTTTCATCTTATGTTTACTTTTTTGTAATTTTATTTGTCTTTGTTTCATTTTTGTTTCATAACTATGAATAAGTGAAGAGGGAGATATCAGAATAGAAAAGCTGTTGTTATTAATTACAAAAAATGTATAAAGGTAGGTATTCCCCAGACACATACTTCATTAACCTATGCACCATCCCATTAACCTAAACTCAGAAAGGCTCATGAGACAGTGAACAACCAACAATATTTTGTCTTTGGGCAATAAACAACTTAAATAGATGAATGTTAATATTTTATTACAATTTTCCAGATGGATATCCTGCATTACCATAACTATTGAAGAAAAGGAAGGACAGAATATTACTTCAGTGAAAGCATAGTGTTTCCAAGATCATAATTTCAACTCAGTTTTTTTTTTTTTTTTATCCTGTTCTTCTTTATACTCAGAGAATTGACTCACAGACTGAGCAATTTTACATACATAAATATCAGCTGAATTGTTTCAGCATACCCACCCTCTCTGCCCAAAATCAGAATGTGCACACAGTAAGTTCCCCAGGTCAAAGTGTGGATGTACCATTTGTACATATATAAGTAGAGGACCCAGGGTGAAAAATCAGACCATTATTGGCAGCTTCATTGCCTCTTCAGTGGCCAGTTATACTGGAACTGTACATGACACACTGTAGATCTATTTAGCACAAATTCATGACACAGATTTTAATGACTACGATGACAACTGCAAAGAGAGAGAATATGTAACAAGGACCAAGGTTATAAACAATCTTATAGTTGAGAAAATCAAGAGCTTGAATTTCAGCAAGATTCAAATGGGAAGGAAGTGCAGCCCATAAAAAATGAATGAAGAGCCTTATTGTCTTACATGACTGAACAAACATGGCAGCCATTTAGCAAATTTGATACTGCCGGGATATAAGGACAATTATAATGCCAGTTCTCTGTTACTTGGGCTCTCGCATGACCTTAAAAAGCATAAAAATAATATTAATAATCACATATTTTACATCATATTGTGAATTTTCAAGTTATATAGTATTTTTTTTAATTACAGAGCTATATTTCAAGTTAGGATGTGCACATAGACTCTTGGCACTTCCTCCCATTTCCATCCCTCCTGGTGGGACAGAATAATTTGAATGCCCAGGCCAACAGTGGGACCAGATGAGGAAAGAAGACCCCTGTGTCACCTGGTGGAAAAACAGCAACTTGGATCATCCCTGGAGAAGAGTGGGAACTGAAGGGACTACATAATGTATGATTCACAAAGAAGGTTAGTCACATTTCTGTCTCTCTTCATTCAATATCTAGAGAAGAAAGACAGACATCTTGTAACCACACAGCACTCTATCTTGTGCTCCACTACACCACCACTTTTTAAACAGAATGAAAATACTACCCGAGGTGTGGTGACAGCAACATACCTTAGCAGATCTAATTTTTAAAACATATTACACATATTTAGAAACCAACAATGGCCACTTACAAGTCTATTTTTTTCTTTAACAATTACTCCATAATTTCCACTTCAGAGAAAAAAAAAAAATCTTACAAATGGAATACACTGGACCTGAGTAAAAGTACTTAACCTTTGTTTTATCTGTGAAATTTTTTATTGCCACCATTTAAACGTGGAATTGTTAAGAACATGGACATTCTAAGCAAAATACTTCTTACTGTGTTTCTACTTAACCTGGTGTTCAGGTTTCCTAGCCAATCATTCAGTGAATATCTAGTATTCTTCTACTTTCATTAGTTCACTAAGAAAAAAATATTCGTAGGAAATATTTATGCAAATAAAAAGAAAATAACCTGGCTAAATTCAATAAGATCTACTCAGAGTAGCTACATGAAGACAGCCATTCTTTGTTTTCTTTTAATTTTGGTCAATTTGTTACAGTTTCCTGATATCAAGAAACTTGTTAATTTTTGACTTATTAGATATTTGTAAATAAACCAATGAAATATTTTTTACCAGATGAAATTAAACAGAAAAATGTCCAAGTTTGTGATTACATAAGATATATTGAAAAATGCATGTAGAACATAAAAAACCCTGAGTATGGCTATAATGGAGTGAAGAAGCACAGATGGTATTTTTTTCACATATATCTTCTCCACCTTCAAGAATCTGTGATGAGGTAGTTCTGGAGCCAGGCATAGATGCAAATTACTGTGTTTTACATCTTCTAATGGATATTTTCCCTATTAATTTGTCTAATGGCTTTCTGAAGGCATTAATATTATTGGCATCCACAACATCCTGTGGCAATGAACTCCCCAATTTAATTATGCATTTTGTAAACTTCTTTTTTGTTTTAAACCATCTGCCTGCTCATTTCATTTGATGCCCCCAGCTGTTATAGTATGAGAAATAGAATAGCTGTAACTCATTGACCTTCCCTATTCCATTGATCATTTTACTTACCTCTACCACATCCCATATCAGTCTTCTTCTCCAGACTGAAAAGTGTCAATGTAATTTATCTTTTTATATAAGCTCTTCCCAATTTCTGATATTTTCCCATCTGCATGCTTTTTGTAGATTTTTTTTTTTTTCAAAAAAATAAGTTGTGTCCTGTTGTGATATCAGCTATATGAGGTTAATATAGATTTTCCTGCTGCAGCTAAGTTTTTGTATAGGTGCGGTGAAAGTTGTAATTTCCAAGCTGTGAAGTGTTTTACTTGAGAAATGTCCTAAGAATGCTGATTTCAGTCCAGCAATACAGCTAAACATGGGCTTACCGTTCCTTGACTTAGCTAGGTCGTTTATGTTCTTCAAGTTAAACACATATTCAAAATTTTTACAGGTCATGAAGTACTCAATATTTGTTGAACAATCTATAGAAAACATTACTTTCCTTACAGGTAGATCTTAGAAAATCTCTTAAAGCTTTTTCCAGGTGGTCCGAAGAAAGAAAGGAAAACAAAAATACATAATTTAACGAAAGAAAGGTGAGTATATGGCCAAGATAGTTACAGTGATAATAAGGTCTAGATAATGAGCCTTTTGAAGCTTGGGACTGCAAATTCCAGCTAATGGACATCTCAAAAAGACATAGAAAATTAATGGCCACTTTGCAGTCCTCAAAGGTATGGCTATCTTTGATGTGGGTATCTTTTGTTAGGATCAGAGACTTGAAAAGGTGATCATGAGCATGAAACAATTACTTATCCCTAGTACATGTAGTGATGAGCTGTGACTTACTTGTTAAGTAAACGAACAGCATGCTCACCACCCTTCCTGCAGTTTCTCACTAAATCTCTGCCGTCAAGCCCGTCACCCAGACAGGGAAAGATTGACTTATACTCTACCTTGCTGAGTTATTATTTTCCCCTCTCTGTTTTCTTTCCTAGGGCTTTTTAATCTTATCATATCATCGTTCACAGTTTGACTTTATTTTCAACTGATACAAATTAGTATCAGCCCAGCAGTCTGGCCTTTCTTTGTTCGCACTTTCTGAACTAGCAAGGTTTCAGATCCTATGTGCTCCCTTGAGGACAGAACAAAATTATAGCAATAATCATGACTCCTTATTCACTTATTTCCATACAATTGGGACCTAGATCATGTCTTGACAGGACTTTATCTGAACTGTGGGACTGGGCACATACCACCCCCCCATGCCCCAGCACACTGGTCCATTGGGGCAGGATGCAGAGCATCCCCTGCTCCAGACAGTCAGGAGATAGGGACTCTGCAAGGCACTTTGGAGGGGTACGTATCAATACCCTGTGGTAATGACAGGATATTGTGCATAAGTGGTTCTGCAGCAAGTGCTGAAGAAATGCTCACAGCTGAAATATAATCGGACACCCTCCTTTACTCCTACTGAAAGGCCTGAATTCTTATACAAGGTAAGAGTCTAAATCAAGTCATTTTTCTTCACAAAAAAACATCTGGACTTATTAGGTCCATTCCGGATTAAGCATATCAAAACAATTTTAGGACTAGAGCTGTTTCACTATCTCAGGGGAACGTCAGGGTTTTGGGTTGCTGTGAGTACCTGGGTTTGAAGCCATGTTCATAGTCTGTTCTTAGATGTGCATAGGCAAAAACGTTATTCAGGCAACACACTGTTTCATGCAAACTGGGAGTACTGTGTCTTAAAATCTATTCTGTATGAATGCAGCTATATTTTAGTGTTTTTATTTATTTAAATATATGCACATCTACTTTTTCAGAGTATTTCAGGTGCCTAGGTTTGCAATTTTGCTGAGTGTCTGATTTAAAACCAGAATGAAGTAAAGTATTTCAGAAAGAAAAGGAAAGTGTAAGCAGATTTTTTGGCTTGCACAAATGGTCTTTTCATATTCTTTTGTATCCTTCATTCTCAATTTTAACTTTGAACATCTTTGATTATTGAGGTTAAAGTAGACCATTTTATGACTTAAGTGCAGTTAGTTGAATAATACAATATTAAGGACTTCAAAAGCTTTACAATACAGAAGCTTATCACAGTTAGAATAATTGAAAGATTAAGGTGCAGTCACTAATGACAATTCCCTGTGATTATATGTGAGGTTGTTTGAAGGACGATGCTGAATACCAGGAGAAGAAACTTTTTGTATATATCTGAGGGTAAGAAATAACATTGTTTTGTATTCAACCTCTTAATTCATCAGATAAGCAATACAAATTTTTCACCAATACTTGGGTTTCTTGTAAGGTTAATTACATGTTAAGTTTGAAAAAATGACTTTTAACCATCTCTGCCATTTGTGTTTGTGCTATCATGGGATTTTAGCCCTTCAGAGCAAAACCAGTATGATTTAAAAAATATCTGAGGAAGGCAGAAAATCACTTAGGCTGGTGTATTTTGGTGGATATGCGCCCATCCTCAGCGCACAGCCATGTTGCCAGAGCTACACAAGCCACAGGAGAGCATGTTCTGCTTCTTGGCATGGTGCAGGAAGGATATTTTGGGGTGGCACAACCAATTGTCATAACAAGGGAGTGCTGTGCCTGCTGGCTTTATGGTAAGTAGTGTCTGCAGCCAGCAACAAGGAAGGGGCAACCTCGCACAGCTCTTGGGTAGGGACAAGGCAGGTGTCCTCAGTCACAGGAGAAAAGAAAAGTTGTGTAGAGACCTTAGAATCTTAAGAGAACAGGGCTTGGAGAAAACTCAAAAGGTCACCCAGGCCACCTGTGAGTGTGAAGGCAAGAATGACAATTCTTATGTTAAATACAAACAAAAGTTTGGTTTTTAAGACTCCAGTGGTTGAGGTTCCCCAGCCTCCCAGTCAGCCTATACTTCTTCTATTCATCTTTTAGGAAATTTGGCCACTCAGAACAAGTTAATCATCTAGTTTGGTCTTAAACCTACTGTCGTTACATGGTTAATTGTTTTTAGGTGATAGAAAAAATTTCACTTGAACTTCTTTTGGGCCTGTGTATGAAGACCAGATGTTAAAATTGGCTCATGAAAGAAAAAAGATGAGTTCATTTAACAAGTTTCCACATACAGCATTGTGTGTCCTTTTTGCTACCAAATATTGAATAAAACTGACGTATGCAAAACAGAAGCACATGGTCTTTGTCTAAAATAATAGTGCCACTACTCTGTGACTTAGCATGAAAGACACAACTAAATCAGAAATTGACCAGGCCATAAGTCTCATTGTTCCTTCTAATCTGTGGAAACCCATGAAAAAGTTTGACAATAGTTCCAGTGAAGATTACAGAGCACAGCTATAGTTTTAGCTTTCAGACTTTCAGAGCAATCTATCAATGTCTTTCAGTTAGTCTTCCAGAATATTGAAGAGACATTTCATATTCACACACGTTCCTATACCAGATCACTAATTTTCTACCCAACTATTTTGAGAGCAGGTTCAAATATACACTTTGACCTTCAAATACACTTATACAGACTATTAACAATACTGCCTTTAAACAAGTTCCATGCAGAGGAATATATAGCATTCATTAACTACAGTTTGCAGTTTCAGAACTACACTTGTCATATCTAAGATCAGAAATATATTCTGCCATACAGCCCGTGGTGGGAACAGTCAAATTATGGTACCTAATTTGTGTGCAAAAGATAAAAATGTTCTTATTAGTAGAGTAATATAGTAGGCAGCAATAAGTGAAGACACAATATAGAAGTGTTGATATGTCACGTTCTGCTACTGTTTCTCTGGGTGACCTGTACAATATTTTTTTCTTCCTATGCTTCAGTTTATCTGGCTGCAAAGTCGAGATTAAGACATAAAATGATTTAATTAATTTGGTAAAAAACTACATATTAAAAACTAAAGCAAGGTCCAATATAAGACATAGGTGCTTACAAGTTAGGACTATAGAGAATTTAATGATTGGCTTCTTCTGACTTTACTGGAGCTTAGGTAGAGCTTAAACAGGAGCAGCATTGCACACAGATAGAAGCAGAAACCTAACCCTACAAAGAAATTTTCTAATCAAAGTGTTTGCGTGTTAAGCAGTGGCTGGAAATATTTGAGATCACAATTTTATACTGACATGCCTCGTATCCCAGACTTGTGCATGAGACTCTAATTTGCTCTGTTGGAAATAGTCCTGACTGCTATTTATTGATATTCTGGTTTCATATATTCTCTAAAAGCAAGGCCTTCTTTTGCTTAAACGATCTTCTGAATTATATGATATGATATCATATGATTATGAATTGCACTTCATTGACAATTGCACATTTGTATCAAGGTTAGAATGTTTAAAAGCTAACTTCTATTCTTGGTCAAATTTTACTATCTCCATCTGAAGAAAAATAAACATACACATGAATTTACAAATATAATGTAGCTTTGTGAAGTAGAAGCCATAAGATACTGAAAAAACTTGTCCTTTTAACTTAGCATTTCACCTAATAAACTCAGGTGCAGGCATTCTTCTTTTCTATGCATCGTATTAGAGATGTTAAATAAGAGTTGTGTCACATTAAAGATCTCCGTATATAAGTAATGAAGTGTAATGTGAGGTTTTTTTCAGAAAGAAATCTCCTTCTTCAACTCTTCAATTTATGCAGAAGAATGAGCTAGCAAGATGCACAGCTCATAAAATCAGAAAGACTTTAATATTTTTTTCTCCCTGCAACACCAAGCCATATTTCCATTTTCATTCTTGGTATTTGAAGCTCATCACTGGAATTAAAAGTCAGACTGCCTTTTACAAAGGCAAAAATTGTAGGTGTTACAGGTAGAGTACTAAATAAACTAGTTTATTGTCTGTTTAAAAAGTATGAGGGTAGTTCCATGTCTATCACATGTTAGTTTGAAGGTCACCTACAATAAGAAGAGTTTTCCCAACATATAACATTTGATTTTTCTCTAGACATACTGTAAGACATTCAGTATACGATGTATTTCCAGATTAATCCTACTAAATTTAAGAAATCTAACCACATGGGACAACAACAGGTGGAATTAAGGTCAGCATTTAAATTGATACTTTAATTACCAGCTTCTAAAATATTGATCCTTACATAGAAAAAGACAAGTGTATTCTACTTCAAAAGGGTCAAGATACATCAAAATTTTCATCCCTAGCAAGCCAGCAGAAGCTCGAAAATTTTCACGATTCCCCAAATTAAAGATTGATGGAAACCAAGAGGCAGCTAAATTGCTAATCTCTTTTGGAACTGCAGGGTCCTTCCAGGAGTCCCTTCAACAGCTGGTGCCACAGCAGAATCCTCAGCTTTGGGTGAGGTGCACAGGCTCCTCTAACATATTTGGGGAGAAGGAGCAAAAGAAATCAGTGTGCCAACCAGGGAGCCATCCATACTGATCATCTGAAAATTCTGAGCACAAGGGAAGGGGTTTTGATAGTGTGGGTATCAAAAAACAAGCTGCCAAAGCAAGGTTCATGTAAGAAAATTCCTCCTTTTGAATTCCGTGCTAATTTCTCACCCCCTTTTAAAATGTCAGGTTAAGAGGGCAAACGCTGACAAGGGCATTGAATAAGTTTCATCCATGCCGACAAAAACACTCAGCTGGAAAAACCTAAACGGTACCTGAATGCTGCCTAAAAAAATGGTCTGAGACAAACGTAAAGTCTTTTCAAGGTGGTTTAAATGTTGTTCACAAGAGGTTACAATTATCAAAGCATTATACTTAGCACAGAAGAAAATAGGCTTTCAGGAGGGACCTAGAAAGTTGTCACCTTGAGGAAGTTCAGCTCAAGCTTTCTGATTAATATATCTGTAATGCAGCCAATGCTCAGGCCTTTGATAAATCTGATTATTACTGTATCAAATAAATGGCTCATTTATCAGCCTTTGTGTAGCTTGGCTGTGTTCACATGCATGCCCATGGAAGATAATCACATAGAGCTTGCAACAAAACAAATTGGTTTGTTCTAGCTGGCATAGTAATTAGGAGAAACTGGGGGGAGGGAGATCAAAGGTTCACAGTGTAAGAAGTAGTGAGGGCTCCACAAAGGAAAATAAAAAGAAAATTATCCTGGCTGAAGAGTATTGTTCAAGTTAAATGCTTGCAATAAAACAAAAATTCATTTCTTGACAAGCACTCAGAAAGAGCTAAAATACATATAAAAGCATGACTAATCTACTGGGTAATTACCAAAAGTAGAAGTAAACATTTGCATTTTTAAGATAGGCTTTTATAGGCATGTTGTATTGATGTTCATCATGTAACAGATCTCCCTGAGCAAGACTGTGGCATTAGCTGACATTTGAGGATTTCTATACAAAGAAATGCCATAATATGGCCCTCTTATTGCTCTACTGCTCATACATCCTATATTGTGTTTCCACACTAGTTTCGGGTCTTCTTTATCCATGCGCTGTAAATAGCATAGCACCGTAAAAGCTAAATGAGCCATGAAATTTCAGCAAAAGCAAAATCAGAGGTGAAACGACCTCCAGGACACAGCAGCAAAGTCGAATGGCATGGCAAATGACTGGGGACTGGGTGTCTCGCGTCACCCTCCCTGAGTTCCAGTTGAAACCTCTTCCCTTGCCTTGTTTGAGGTTGATACCCCATTTCCACCGTCTACAACCACTTTTTAAAGTTTTGATCATATTAAACCATATTCATTCTTCTGAGTCCATAAGACACTCCTCCAGAATGCCGCGTTTGTAGGATCCAATCTGCATTCTTCCTTATTTTTCACTCTAGTGAAATATTTTTTGTCAGATTGTGTTCATTCAACCAGATGTCTCAAATCCCTCTACCAATAACCCATTCACTTTGTTATTTATTACTGCACATCTGCAAAAGTTACCAGCAAAAAAATGGAGCTGTGTTCAACTATGCGCTAGCTTTTGTGTGCTCCCACAACTCAGAGAAACAAATACTTGCCCAGAAAAACAAAAGTGGCAAAATAGCATATTGTTTTGCTTCTCCTGTACAGACCCTCTGTCTTCTTTCCCGTCCCATCAGTGAACTCAGAACATTGTACTGACTATTGTTTTTCTTCTTCACTTTTAAAAAAAAAAATCTTGTTATTATCCTACCCCTACTCAATATTGATATTTCTTTGATTCTTTCTACTGATTTTTCTGACTGATAAACATTGCCATCTAATAACCACCCTTTATACACTTATATGTTAAAATGATCCATAGAAGGTTTCACAACTTCTGAGCAGGATAGCTTCCTGACCAGTGTAATATTTTCCATCATTAAATCCTCTTTTTGAGCATCTGATTGATATCCTGAACTTCTTCCACTTTCAGTTAATGAATTTAGATGCCTTGCCAGTATTCTAATAAAGGATTTCATTATAAATAAAATTTCTTTTTAAAAACAAACAA
This sequence comes from Charadrius vociferus, assembly GCF_000708025.1. Classification (NCBI taxonomy): domain Eukaryota; kingdom Metazoa; phylum Chordata; class Aves; order Charadriiformes; family Charadriidae; genus Charadrius; species Charadrius vociferus. The sequence goes on along the minus strand of NW_009648822.1, from coordinate 3,305,322 downwards.
ACAAACAAAAATCCATTTGAGGTCATATTCCTTGTGTACAACATACCTAAAATTTCAATAATCGTTGAAATTGTGGACACAATTGGGAAATTCAGTAGTTACCTGTTGATAGCTGGTCTATTTGTCTCTCCTTCTCTAATAGTAAAATAAATATAGAGATGAACAGATCCTTAATTGACATAATGTAATGTGATGCAAATGTGATGCAATTCAAAGATCCAGAGAAAACGTCCTTAGTTTATTAAGCCCGTCTTCTGACCCAAAGCAAGTAACTCCTAGTGAAACAGTTGGTAAATTTCGCACCCTGGAGTAGCTACTATTCTCCTCCAGAAAAGAACGCTTTAGCCGGAGGTTCTCATGTCTGAGAGACTACAGGTAAGGGAGATCTGTTTTGATTGCAATTCTTAGAAGGCATCTCTTTGCTTTTGGGCACTTTTACCGGATAAAGAAGAGACCAAGCATCCCAAGGTGAGTTATCACTGTGTTTTAACAAAGAAATCTATGCTGCTCCTCTGATCGCTTCACGCTCCTTCTGTTTCAGTTTCTTCTGCCATCTGTTGACTGTAAATTTCTGAAACATGTTCCTCTCTTTCAGAACTTAAAAAGAAAGCAGTAAAGATGTAAGAGATCCCAGAAATTATGCCTAAATGGAAAAGCAAGCTGTCCCTCAGATTGACAGAAGCTTGCAAAATAAACAGAAAGTCTTAGCTGTTCCTTAAAGAAAGGTGAACAAAGTAGAAGAAATGTTTGTTTAGATGCTATGCTAGTACATTCCTTCATGACAAGAGGAGATTTAGAACGCAGCACATCACATGTCACCATAGCAAACAATAAGTACACTCATAGTTGTGTTCAGAAACACCTGTTTATGTCAGTGCTGCACCTTCTGACAGGCATCTATTATGCGTAATTCAAAGGCGGTGAGGTATCATGGTATCCACACAGGCAAGCAGACACAGAGCACTAAGCTTATAAGATGAATAAATAATGTGATTTGAAACTTGTGAAATCTAATAGCCAATACGCAACGCGGCAAAGCTGACAAGCACAAGATAAAAAGCAGCTTGTTGTTTTGAATATAATTATGTAGAAATTGTCCTTTACTGTTTGCCTGAATTTTCCTCTCATTGACCTACACTTTTCTGGAAATCATGGTGTGGTTAAATATTTAACTTTACAGGCACTTTAGCAGTGTTGGAAAATGAGGACAAATTACAAGCATTGCCAGGTGTTTCGTCCATTCACGGGGCCTGTAATGGAGAATGTTCCTGCATTAATTGCATATTCATGAATACCAAAGAGCAGTCAGCCCCATGCACACTAGATGTTCTCTGTGCTTATTACCAACACTAAGTAAATAACATATCCGTGAGATAAAATCTCTTTTAGGCAATACTAATCACCAGCTGTGTATTTGCAGGTACCCAAAACCCCCTGCACTAATAGGCATACACAGCATGTTTTCATGTATGGAATAATAAAGACATAGAAGCTACGTTGGTCAGCTTTGATTTGGTATTTTGTTATTTCTTTTTCTAAACTACTCTTAAAGTAATCAAGGATTTGTGCTCCAAACTCTTTGGAAGTCCGTATAAGACAGCATTTCCATTTATTTTTGCAGTGTGCATCTCTTCCTCTCCTCCCTGCCCCCCAAAAAAATCCCAAAACCCACAAGGTCCAAGTAACTAACTGGTGTCACAGATTGTCCTGCCTGCTACTCCCTTCTCAGAAGTATCAACAATGTGGGAAAATTGGGAAGCTCTCTAATGTGACCTGAGTGACAAAATAACTGTCTTATCTTATGGTCTGGAGAAACCTGTAACTATCTATAATGTGTGGAGTGGAGTGTAGGTTTTGGAAGGATAGCTAAGTCAAGTCATTTAGAATGGATACGCAGTGATTTTAAAACCAGCAGTAGTTAGCATGTGTGCATATTGCTATTAGAAGAACATACACATTTTTTTAAAAAAGCATGGATTGCTTTCATGCTTATACCTGGCAAAATGAACACATGCAGTGTTTCACACATTGCTGTACTGGTGACTGTCTCTGTTATAAAGTACCGTCCATCTTAAAAGATAAACATACATTAGCAGTATTTCATAGTGAGCAAGATAGACCTGACATGGCAGGCAGCAACAATTTCACATATTCAATTTCATTTAGGTATCAGATGACAGTTTCTTTTTCCTTTGCTCATTTTTTTTCTGAAGAAAATTACTTTTTAATTATATATTATTAATTTATTTCTAAAAGAAAATAGAAACAGTTTCTGCACAGGCTTAGCTATGTACTATAATTAAAAAATAAATGTTTAGAAAAGAATTTTTTTTCTCATATTAAAAACTCTGAAGGAACAGCTCTTTGATCTTCAAAGTATCTCACTTCAAAATAACTCTGTAAATTATATCTCTTGTTCTGCTAAAATTCACTTCCATATAATTATTTTTTTCACAGGAACTGTTTGTAGGTCCCTGACACTGAACTGCGTGTGATGCATTGCAAAACTGATTTTACATATCCTTTATATTTCATTGCTTTCTATCTTGTGCTAATGAAGGGGTTCCAAAAGTTTCTAAATAATTAAGGAGCGTAAGTACGTGTTCAAAGGTGACAAAGGTCCAGAGCTGTTTATTAAGGGATAAATCCACAAAAGAACTAAGGAAGGCACAGGATGAAGTGTCTAAATAGAAGCACAAAAGGTCACTGATTTCCTTAAGCCTTTTTTTTCAGCTGCAACTTAACTGCAGTCTCTTTCTGGTAGTGGGCAAGTATGAGACTACCTTTAGCTTTCATGACAGAGACAAAGACCTGATGGCAGACTGGTAGGCTTTTAATGGGCGTTTTTGATAGATTAATCACACAAGAAGATTGAGATATGATGACTTCACTGGCTAGCAAAATGCCATTGCCATATTTATTTATTTTTAAAAAAATTTGAACAAAGTTGCCTCCCACTAGTTAGGAAGATGTAGGTTGAGATTTCAGCCTTTGCTCTGCTGAAGCCTTGGGCAGCAGCACAGGACTTTCCTGTTAGAGCTGGTCCAGGCTGTGGCACAATGAAATGGTGCGAGGAGGTGGACTACACATATGTCTTCCTCCTTGCCTAGTTGTAACACCAGCAAGCTATCTTCTCTCTCACTACTCTTGCCTTTGGGCTCAACAAAAAGATGTTAACCCTCGGCTCTCATGTGCTGAGATTTTTACGGGTGACTTAAAAACTGGTTTCAGGCTAAAACTCCACTAAGGTTAGGACTTTCACTGACAGGTTCATCAAGTTGCATTATGATTTACCAGCCCAGACACACTTGCTTTTCACCAAAGCTGAGATCCCAGATGCTGTTATAACAGAGACACAACGACTAAGAACAAGTACAAAAAATAGAGCAGAAAATGTGCTGCAAATTTACTTACCGCTGAAGTTAACTATTACTCATTTAAGTTGCTTTTAGAAAAGTTAACTGTATTCTGATATCATCTCTAAGACGGATGACATTATCTAAGCATCTATATAAATTTGTTATCTATATTCTTTCTTTACCAGAAGGTATTGATTCTATAACTGTATTGTCCCTATATCTAGATTTTTCTGAGACAATGTTTTAGTTTCTTAATCAGACAGGATCAATATTAGTTCCAGCACATTCAAAAAGAGCTTATCTTTGACATTTTCTGGAAAAGGTTGTCATTATAATAGCATACATTAATCAAAGGGTGATAATAAGATTCTGGACAAGTGTTTATGGAAATAATTTATCTACTTAAATGGGCTCCAATTGTGAAAATATCTATACATCTTAGCAAAGTTTTTATTATGTGGACATAAAAAAGAATACCTCTTTGAAGAAATAACTCTGGAAGGTTTGTGCCAATGAAAGTCCATCCTTAGAGTGAACTGGAAGGGCAGAGCATTGAGTGACACAGAGTTTATGATTATTTTTATCTTTTTCTATTCCTTGTCTGTCTCTACAGCACTGATTTCAGAGCTATCTTCTGCACCCTGTTGATAGCCTACCCAGGTAGTCCCACTGCAGTCCTTAAAGAAAATGATGCTGACCTTCCTAGGAGGAAAGGAGAAATGTCCAATAAACAAGTTTTCACATAGTTACAGATGACAGGAAGTGGTAGAAACTCAAATTAGCCTTAAACAAAATTGTTCCCCACCATCAGGTAAAACAAAATTGAGTGGTACCACCACAGAGCACATAGTGTACAAGAAGTCTGTACAAGAGCACAAAGACACTTTGCAGACACCTTCTAGCAACGTCTTGTTCCCATCTCTTCAGCAAATTAGTCCTGACTATTGTGGAATGAGAGGTGTCTTAATCCTACCAGCTTGCAAATAAAGATAAAGCTGATTCCCATTTCCTAGAGAAAAATCACATTTTTTTTCCATTAACTTGTAATTTTTTTCATACCTGACTACGTCCAAACAAAACTTAGAATCATAGAATCATAAGAATGGTTTAGGTTGGAAAGGACCTTGAAGATCATCAAGTTCAATCCTCCCTGCCATAGGCATGGACACCTCCCACCAGACCAGGTTGCCCAAGGCGACCTCCAGCCTGGCCTTGAACACCTCCAGGGATGGGGCCTCAACAACCTCTCTGGGCAACCTGTGCCAGTGCCTCACCACACTCACAGTGAAAAACTTCTTCCTAATGTTTAATCTAAACCTGCCCTCTTCCAGTTTAAAGCCATTCCCCCTCATCCTGTCACTGCATGCCCTAGTAAAAAGTCCTTCCCCAGCTCTCCTGTAGGGCCCCTTTAGGTACTGGAAGGCGGCCATAAGATCTTACAATAAGAGCCTTCTCTTCTCCAGGCTGAACAGCCCCAACTCTCTCAGCCTCTCCTTATAGGAGAGGTGCTCCAGCCCTCGGATCATCCTCGTGGCTCTCCTCTGGACACTCTCCAGCAGGTCCATGTCCTTCTTATGTTGAGGACTCCAGAACTGGATGCAGTACTCCAGGTGGGGTCTCACGAGAGTGGAGCAGAGGGGCATCCAGCTGCATGCAGGAAATTTTTTGACGGATGTGATTTCTGTCAAATTATTCTCATTGTAGTTGTTGTTAAATGTAATGCAAACCATAACAATACCTCCTTCTGGAGGATGGAGCTTTTCTTTTCAGAAGCATTTCCCTGAAGCGATATTAAGCTTACTGTTAGTAGTTAAAAATCCTGACCCTGAGCAATACATGTTTAAATACCTACAGGTACTTGTACCTGTCAATATTTTTGCTCCTACATTAAAATTGTACTGACTGTAGTTGCCAAATTGTGAGAGCCCTATAAGAAGCCAATTTTAAACCTCAACATTTGAATGTTTACTGTGATTTGAGAAAAATATTAATTACAATTTGAAATTACTAAAATCAGGGACAGACCTGGGGAATACTCTTAGGCATATCTTGAGCTTTCCTATGTAGCTTCAAATACAAAAGCAATTATTGGAAGGTCTTAGCTTCATTCTTTTCCCATATGAAAATCATTCTATGTACACTTCATGATTTTCCTACATAATCAGTGAATTATCGCTGTAATGAAAGCCTGGCTAGAAATAAATAGGGATTTTAAGCAAATAAATACTGTGACATGACCTCCAGCCAGGCAGGTTCACAGCTAGGATATGACACAGAACGCTGCTAACTTGCCTTTTGCATTACCAATGGTGTCTTCTTGCACGGTGTTTGAGTTACCATTGGCAAGTATTGCAAGGGATTATCTTGCTACCTTCTCCCACAGAGAGAAAATATTCATATTTGGGGGACTTTGGAGACAGAAAAGCATTTTTTCATGAGATTGTCTCATGAGGCTGTTGCTAATCTAGTCACTCATTCCCATGGGTTGTACTTCGCCTCCACAGTCGTATCTTCTCTATTTGCTCTATTTAATTGTGGGTTGTTTCAGGAGGTTTTATTTATGTTATTTTTTTTTTCTATGAACTAGCTGCTGCAAATCCTTGTTATCTTCCCCCCCCCCCATCCCCATGCCTGCATATTTGTTAGTATTTCTCAAACGACAGTATGGCAAAGTCTGCAAATCCTTTTTTTCTCCCCCCCCCCCGCTTTCAAAACAAGATAGAGATGCCTGACAACCTTGCAACACATTGAACCAGCTCCTTCATTTTTCTCTTTCATTTCTCTCAATTAGCTTAACAATTGAGTGTGTCTAGCGATAGAAGGGAAAAGAAAGAGCACTACAAAAAGACATAAGCAGAAATAATCCTTGCACTTATCCTGCTTATGCAGCTCCTCAGTGTATTCTGACCTCTTGATGACTGAAGCAACTGCTCACCTCTATTGCCTTGTAGCCCATAAAATAAGGCATTGCCATTTCTTGCAGGAGGCCGTGAGCTTTGCTTTGAGGTAACCAGGGACTTTTTCTCGGCTTATCTTATTTGGCTGTACCAGCAATTGTCTAATTCTTACTACTGTATTTAGCGTGAACATCTGGAAGGCTGGTGAAGGCTATGTGCACAGCATGGCAGAGTACACGTGCGGGATGACAGCAGAGGACTTGAAGGTGCAGGAACAAGATAATGCTGGAGGTCCCAAGGATATAAAAAGCTAATCAGTAGTCAGCTGGCGGTCACCAGAGGAAGGCAACCTTGAGAGCTGGACAAACTAGGAGTTGCAAAGAGCATGCAGAATATTTACTCAACGCATAGAAACACCCAACTCACTTTATATAGAAAACTGGGATGTAGGGTGGGACTGCAAAGCTGTGATGAAAGATGAAGTTGTAGGGCATGCTGGAAAACACATCAAAATGCCTCTGGGAAGGGCAATGGTGATGGCTCATATCGTCCCAGTAGGCAAAGTCCATCTGCCAGAGGTCCCAGATGGGAGTATATCACCCAGAAGAGAAAGGGTACTGGAACATTTCTGCATGTATCATTTCATCTGTCTCTAACCAGAACTATAGTAGTGCTAGTTTCATTTCGACCAGAATAATAATGGATTAGGCTGTTAAGGCTCCAGTCAACCTAATAATGAATTCTTGGCTCTGCATGCACAATGTGTTGCTTTTGCTCTTAAAAAAAGAATTTGAATGTAACAACCTGGTGGGAATTCAAGCAGTCTTTTTTGTTAATTGGATGCTACAAAATGGTAACACCTCTTGACGGTACTGTTGACAATCAGGCTGTAAATGGGTTTATTGATGTGACAAGGACTTTGTTTTACCTTTAACTCACTGCAGGAGCAGATGATGGCAGCTAGTCCTCAAAGTGGGGAAGAGTTTTAGACAATTAATCATCCAAACATTATGTCTTTGTACTACTAGGTAGCTGTGTCTTCATTTTTGTGTTGACAATCACATTTTTTTCTCTCCCGGAAGGGTGGGTTCAATAAGAAAGACTGAAAGACAAACTACATCATCTTTCAAAAATTTTATACGTCTGAAAAAAAAATTGTACTCTCAATTGTAAGGACAGTAAGTATTATTAGAGAAATCAAGAGGACATAACCATACAATTGTCTTATATTGGTAGTGTAATTAATATTCTAGTTCTTGAAAATTATGTCTGATTACAGATTGCTTGCATATCGGTGTTATTATTTTTGCCCTTCTAGCTAGCACAGAGAAACTTGAGATTAAGAAAAACATCCATTTATTTTGTCACAGATTTAATTTTTGATGAAGAATCTCATGCATCTCTGCTAATTATTCATTTCCATTAATAGTTTATGGGTCAAACTCTTCCAAGTGGGGCCCTATCTGTAAAGCATGTTTAGCTCCTAAAGCAAATGATGCCACTGGAGAGTCTTATCTTCTGCAAATTGAGGCTATGAATGGTCACTGGCAATGGGACTGAAATATTAAAGAGCAGCAGCTGACAGAGACTATGAAGAAAAGCAACACCAACCTTCATCGGTCTTTTCTTAGCAACAGCAGAGCACTATAATTGTTATTTCAAAGGAAGATGATGCAGTAAGTGATCATATCAGGGGAAGAGAAGCAGTATAGTCCACTCACAGTATTAACAAATTATCTTTCCACTGTTTTGCAAGGAACTAGTTGGAACATTTTGCTTCTGTCCTTTAGAAAAATGTTAAAAGCATCCGAATTATTTTTCCTGTGTTCAATCGTGAGGATGAACTCCTTACAATGAAAGGCGGTTTTGAAGTTTTCTTGTTAACAGTTGTGCTTTTTAATCAAAAACAAACAAACAAAAAAAGCAAGTTGATATTCATGGAGTAGGACATTAGCATTATTCTTAAAATAAATAAATAAATAAATCATCTTTGACAAGAAAGGCCTTGAGAGAAACCCAGAAAGCCACAAATGTGTGAATTTCTCAAGATTTTTCTATCAGATGCTTAAATCATAATTGCAACAAATGGATGCCTGCCACATACTCATCTTTACCAATTCCTTAAAATGTAGAAAATTCTTCAAATCTTTTAGAATAACATTCTTTTTAGCTACAAAATACTCATATGAGCTACCATTTATTTTGAGAATAATCCAATTTAATAATCCAAGAAATATGATTTTGCAAGACAAAACCCCAATATGCTGTTTTCATCAGAAGAACAAACTATAAACAACACCCAAAATGAAAAAAAAAATTAAAAAAAAGTATTCAAATGATATGCAAATTCAAATATGATGTCATATAATCAACTAAGATCCCCAGACTAAAGTTTTGGGATCATTAATGCACACTCATAAATGCCTACATATGTGCATGAAAATATTTAATAGGTAACTACTTTAATTTTTTGTTGTTTCTTTTGTGCCAAAATTGAACCTTTTCTTCTGAGAAGACTTTTTCTTTTTTACCATAAATAAAACTTAATATTTAAGTTAACAGGAAAAAAACCTTAACATTTAAGTTTTAATTTGAAATATAGTTGAATTAAATAATGACTGAAAATAATTTCAAAATGGAAAATGAGACCATATAATTCCCTTTTCATTTTTTTATTTTAGGATAAATTTTAATAAAATCAAAACTTTTCTGCAAAAAATTTCATTTTTGACAAATGAGTAGACTTAATGAGGAGCTTTGTGTCAAGAAAAATTTCAGTTCAACGTGCTCTTTGTTTGTGTGTGTTGTGCATGTGTACAACCCTACACTTAACAGGCCCATAAAATTAATCATGATGAGGTATTTGCTTCTTTTTTAAAACCTCTCTTTTGCAGTGCTGAAGTTGGTAGCAGCTTTATCATTTAATGCAATTAGCAAAGACTAAGAATTTTAAATGGCACTTTTCCCTTTTCAGATCAGTGTGGTTGGGTCTTGCTGTGATTTGTTTAAAACTATATCAGTTTTTACTTTAGTATTTCTACATCAAGTAAATGAGATAGTGACCAGTGTGAACATGACTCGACCTACTCCTTGGCATATTCACATTTGACTCCTATTAATTTCTGTCGATTTGGGCACAACTGTTGGTAGCATATTCTGAACACAGAGTTTTTACTGTTGTGCTCACACAAACTAGATTTTAAACATTTCATCTGGCTCTCTTCGCAGGTTAAAGATGGTTAAAGGTTAAAGATGACAACTGAACAAGGTAATCTGGAGTTATTTGTCTCATATATATATACTGATACATACTTATACATTAGACATACTCATACTGTAAATTTCTAAAACAACATTACCGAGAAAAAAGAAAAATAAGGAAAAAGAAAAGAAAAGAAATACAAAAAGTTCTACAAAGCCTAGTTATGTTCTATGTAACTGTGTTTTAATGTGCTTTTTTCTCTTCAGTTTAAAGTGATACTTCTGTGTCTTCTGATCATTGTAGACTCTCAGGACTCAAAACTCAAGATCTCTGAATTTGGCTTGCGTATTTTGAATGAACTAGGATATTTTAAATACTTTTTTAAATATACTGCTAGGTCTTATCTTCTTACTGTATCAATCACAAGATAAATACAAAATGTCAGTTGTCCTAACACTAATAAGCTTCAAATGCCAATGCAGTAAATAAAGCTTATTATGTGACAGTGGACAGCATCTGTTCTGTGGTGATGGTATTCAAATTTTAGCTATAACAGATTAGATAGAACACAAATATGTAATTAAAATTAACCTCTGGTTCTTTTACACAACACTTGCATAATTAACAAAAGCTGAACTTAAAACTCTCTGTTACTGTAATTGACTTTGATTATAAAACCTTAACTCTGAGCAGCGTTTTTGTTTTTCATTAATATGCATATCTCTTGTTGCATGTACATTCCACATCATTTGCTCCATATAGTTGCACACTTGGCAGTATGAATATTTACCCTGTACCAGCTCTAATTAGAAAGGATGCTTGAGACACCTGATAATGAGCTAATGTCTCCATGGGTTTTAGTTCATTCTGTATTTCAAAACTGCTTTCACGTGACATAAATAGCTACCCATATACCTTGACAAGAGCAGAACGTGCTTATAATGTGCAGGAGAAACAGGGAGATGTCTTGTTGCGTATTTCACTTATAGCATGGCGTGGTAGTTCTTCAGATCCGTATTTCACTGATGCTCTATCGGAATGAATATCCTTTTGAGACAGAGCAGTGAAGAAATGGAACAAAGTGCTTCTTTTCAGACTGATCCAATAGTCATACCTCAAGTGAAAAGGCATAAAACAACACATCTGAAGGGCTTTTTAATAAAAACATTTGGAAGATGATGAACCTGAAGCAACAGTATAGGCAAGCATTCCCTCTGCCCAAACCTGCCACCTACTAACTTACCTTTAAAAAAAAAAAAAAATAGTTCCTACATAGTTCCTGACTCAGAAATAAGTGTATTTAAAAAACAGGGTTGGGCAAGGAGTGGGAAGATCATCATTTTTATAACTAATAGTACACTTAATTTTAACAACTGAAGCAGAAATGACATGGGAGAACTTAGAACATGAAAGGCAAAATCACAATATGTAGCTCAGAAAGGAAATGATATCTTACCATTACTATATTCAAGTACTTTCAAGTAATTGAAAAATGTCACAAATTCAGGATCCTCTGCAAACTTTAGCTACTTAATCTTTACCAATCAATTATAATTAATAGTCTTCTCTTATAAGTAAAATGAAACAGTTTCTGAGTCAAAATTTTGAAAAGATTTGCTCAAGTATACACAAAAAGTAATATTTTACTGGTAGTTCACTATTACTAAATAAAATTATTTCCATTTTGCTTTCATATCACTATAACAATTTTTGTATAGCTAGAGGAGGCAACCTGAGGTTAGGAAATGCGGTATGAAGTTACACAGTTACTCCTACGATAAGTGATAAATACATCTCAACCTTAACAAGTGTTGTTAGAAAAAAATATCCAAGAGTAATTTTAGACATAACAATATTTTTTGGCTGTTGTTTCTTTTGTACTTGTGTTACTGATGTTGATTAAAATGAAATTGTACTGGCCCATAACATCATTTAATACTTCTTTTATATGGATTCTGTATTCTGATGGAGTGCTAGGTAAATAAAACAGAGTAAATACATAAAACACAATAAGTACATAAAATACATCTGTTTACTTATCTGTACATTTCTTATCAGAACAGAATTGCATTCCCCCATTCGTTGGAATACTCTATAATTTTTTTGTTTGTTTGTTTTGATAAACATTAATTCTCCAAAGAGTCACATGCTGAATAGCAGAAAACAAACAAAAAAATCCAACCAACCAAACCAAAACAGAAAATGCAGAGTTGATTCTGAGAATAAAATAAAGTGGAAATGTATTATTCTGCCTTTGCTGAACATATATGTGTTTTAGTGAGAATTTCCAGCACCTTACTGAAATGTGGAAGGATATGACCCTCGTGTGTTAAGTATAGGTTTCCTTATTGCTACGAAAATATGTTCAGATTTGGTTTAATTATGATTTTCTAGAAATCATATAATCAATAAATACTGTTTAAGTTCAGCAAAGGCATATATCTAATACATGTTTTTGAGGTATGCCAGAAAATTGGTGTTCATCTTTGTTCAGCCATCCTTTTAATCCATTCAATAACAATTCTGTATTTGCAATTTATAAATAGAGCTTTTCTTGCAATTATATTTTAAAAAGCCCTTATTTTAAAAAATATTACATGCTATGTACCTGTAACATACTCTACCTGTTTGGTTTTCTTTAAAGATCAATGTAGCAGGATGTGGTTTGTCAAAATAAGCTTTTCTTTTTATTGACAGTATTCACATTTAGAAAATAGAAGTCTGTCTTTTTTGAAACACAGATTCATCTTTCTCCTGTTTGGTTTTCATGTCACTATGAAGGAGGTAAATACAGAACATAAGGAAAATGGAAAATAATTTTGGAAAGAGGAAAACTATTGTGATTATTGTAAAGAGATAAAGTACTCAAAGACAGAGTTTCCAAGTTTTATAAGGTACACTATACAGTATTATCTGGTACACTACACAGTAGTGTAAAATAATAGAATGCACCTCATTTCTGTCCCATTGAGATGTTGCTGCAAGAATCCGACCTAGTGTTAAAGTTGACCTGAAACTAAAATATACCTATTTAGAACATTCTTAGTGTCCTTTTTCCAGCTATATCACATTTATTTTGGGGCTTTCAAAATCCCTGAGGACAGGTTTAATTCCTCCCACAGAACTGATACCAAACCCTTTTCTTGGATACCAGTGGAGTCAGAAAAGCACTGTTAAGGTCTTTTTTTTGCTGAATCAGGTTGTACTCAGGTTGTGGCTGTTCCTCATAAACACCATAAAAATTATAAACAAACCAAAACATGGAAAAGACATTCTATATCCCCAACATTATGCCAAACAATTCATTCCAGCACACAGAACACATTTCAGAGTTAGGATGTAAAACAGTAATATCAGGAATAACAGGGGAAAGCTTTGACCTTTCTTGGTTTTAATAACTGTTGGTAAAGAATTAGTTATACAATTTAAGAATAATCCTTTGATGTTTAACAGATCAAGATGTCAACGGAAACAGCTAAGCTTGTTGATTTTAACAGACCATAGGTCTTCAAAAAATAAATGAATTAAAAAAAAAAAAAAAAGAAGACGACCCAGAAGTTTTCCTTAAGAAATAGGCAGATGCTGCTTTTAAAGGAGGAGTGATGATACTTACCCTGAATAAAGAAAGTCTTGCTCAATCAAAATTGTATCATAGCAATAACGTGGTTTTGTTTGCCTCATTAACTCTGGCTCTGAGAATGCAAAATGCCCAGCAATACCTGAAGCAGTCAATCCTTACGTTAGTTAAGACAGTTTAAACTTCTGCTCTGTAGATGTCTACAGCACAGCCAAGGCTCCCTTTGTAATAAGTGGAGAAGAGTCAACAGTTTTGATTTATCCAGCTTATTTTAGAGATCAATGAATGATGAGAATGAAATTAAACATGCCTTAAAACTGTTTTTTTCATCCTAAGCAGCATGAAGAGCAAGTAGAGAGATATCTGTAGTGGACATGTCTATTTTTGACCATGTAAATCACATCAGGCATGTTAAAGGACATTGAACAATAACAAAAGTTATTGAAGAGAGTTTTTGCAGTTCAGAGAGCAAATCTCCTTGAATGATGGCATCACTTACATAGATGTATTGGTTTTGGTGTGAACAGGTTTTGTTTGTTTTTATAAGCATTCTTTTGTAAACAAGTTACAGGAATCATTCTCGCTAATATGAACTACTATTGTGCAATTCTGCAGTTCAAAAAAACTCCTGAGGTAATTTCAGGTCAACTCCAGAAGCTTAAATTGAAGGGAAAGTTCGTATTAGAAAACAAGAAACAAACTCCATATTTAATGAGGTCATCTACCAGACAAGCAAGACACAATGTTTGATATGAGATAAACTGTGATCACTTGCATGAATAAAAATAAACTGAATATGTGCTTATTGTCCCTGAATCCAAAGAATGATTCATTACAGATAAGGTCTGTTGATTAGACATGCCTTTATTAAAGCTCTTGTGCTTTTGTAAGGGTTTGTGCAGCAAAATACTTATCTGTACATTGTTTAGCAATTCTCAGAGGAGTAAATGTGTTTATATGCTGTCAGAATTATCAGTTCTCAGTCCTTATATTTTACGGGTTACCTTTCCGCTCTGTTTCCTCTGCTCAGTGATCAAAGAGACTTCTCACTTACTGACAATGTAGCCTCTGACTTTTCTGACCCACTTAGATTTCTATTGTTTCAATCAAGCAAAATTCCTTCTACAACTGACTGTATGATAGCTTAATATTATTATTGTCTTACACAGAATATTGGTCAAGGGCTCCGCAGCACAGGTATTCTTTCATTATCATGGTATCTTTAATTTTATACTGCCTGTATTGACCTACCTTGTACTGAATTCTAAATGAAAGCTATTATTAGTTCTAATTTCTTCCCCCTCCTCAAAAAAAACTTTATATAAAATGGGAAGTTTTAAGAAAAATCCAAGAAATAGTTAAACTTTAATTTTCACCAGTCTTAGAAATGTCAGATATAGCACTACATCATACAACAGAAATCTTTCTCTAATGACTATCTAAATGCAGAAACAAAATGGATTTTTGAATGATGAATTCTGTTTTGATCAGCTGTTGAAATTCTTCTGGTCTGGGCTGCAAAAGCATAACAATGAAACAGGAAAATAGATCATGTCTGGACCACTATGTGGTTTTCGGTTGTTAATGTCTTCTAATGCAAAACAAACAGTGAAAAGAAGTGCTTATCTTCAGTACAATGTTGTAATAGAGAATAGCTTATCTTTAATATTAGGTGAGAATTGTGCATGCTTCAATTGGTTAGGGAAAGGGTATAGAAATAAATAGTAGTGAAAATACTTTTTAATTTAGAGCACCTTTTCTTCCAGTTTCTAGCCTCTGCCTTCATGTCATAGTTCTAAACATATTTTCAAGTTGCTGTACTGATAGCATGGGAATCAGAAAAAACAAACGTGTGTCATAGTTGGCCTTAAGAAATAATCAAAATCCAAATCAACAAAGAAGACTTACAGAATCACAAAATCACAAAATGGTCAGGGTTGGAGAGGACCTCTGGAGCTCATCCAGTCCAACCCCCCTGCCAGAGCAGGGTCACCTACAGCAGTTGCACAGGACAGCGTCCAGGAGGGTTTTGAATGTCTCCAGAGTGGGAGACTCCACAACCTCTCTGGGCAGCCTGTGCCAGTGCTGTGCCACCCTCAAAGTGAAGGAGTCCCTACTCATATTAAGATGGAACTTCCTATGTTCAAGTTTGTGCCCGTTACCTCTTGTCCTATCACTGGGCACCACTGAAAAAAAGACTCTTCCCATCCCCCTGGCACCCTCACTTTAAATATTTATAAGCATTAATAAGATCCCCCCTCAGTCTTCTCTTCTCCAGACTGAAAAGACCCAGGTCCTTCAGCCTTTCCTCATAAGAAAGGTGCTCCAATCCCCTGATCATCTTTGTAGCCCTTTGCTGGACCCTCTCCAGCAGTTCCCTGTCTTTCTTGAACTGGGGAGCCCAGAACTGTACACAGTACTTCAGATGTGGCCTCACCAGGGCAGAGTAGAGGGGGAGGATGACCTCCCTCGACCTGCTGGCCACACTCTTCTTGATGCACCCCAGGATGCCATTGGCCTTCTTGGCCACCCGGGCACATTGCTGGCTCATGGTCCTCCTGTTGTCCACCAGGACTCCCAGGTCCCTTTCCACAGAGGTGCTCACCAGGAGGTCAGTCCCCAACCTACTGATGCATGGGGTTATTCCTCCCCAGGGGCAGCGCCCCACACTTGCCCTTGTTAAACTACATTAGGTTTCTGCCCAACTCTCCAGCCTGTCCAGTTCATGCTGTAAGGTGGCACAGACTTTGGTTGTGTCAGCTATACAGCCATTTACATCTACTGGGTTTTGTAGACATTAAACTCACTGAACACTATGAAAAATCAACAGCTCTGAAAATCACACCATTTATTCCTGAGTCCAAAATCAATTTAGGAGACATATTGAAGGATTTAGGATTCAAAGTAATTTAAACTGGTTATTTTTTTATATCGGACCTTAGTCACTGATCAAGGCTCGGCTTCTGCAAATGTTGAGCGGACACATTGCTCTACTTTCAGAATTCATATAGGATTATTCCCACGAATAAAGATATGTAAATGCATAAGTGTCTCCAGGAACACGAAATAAAACCCAAAGACCTGTAAATATACTAGTACATTTGGAATTTTAATCATTATCTCTTAAACTTCAATACATATTACTCACAAATGTCTTTGCATAATTCAGACCTTCATTTACTGGCATTTCTTTGAACAAAAAAACCTCAAAAAACAAATTACTTGATAAGATACTTCATAGTACTTTAGTAAGCTGTCCAGATTTGAGGAGCAGAATTCTTGTTATTCTTTTATGATGACACTGAAAATGATTGATGTCTGATTTATGACATCTAATTCCATCAATCCATTAATAGGATTCAGTTCCTTTTTTTTTTTTTTTCTGTTGCCATACCTATATAAATTCATGTATACATTATATTGACACACATTCATATATTGTACATATAATGTTTATCACATGTGATTGTTACATACTGCATTCATTTAGAAACCACCATTAATCAAATCTGATGTTTTGATGCAGGCAGTGTTATGTGTTTATTTTTCCTATTTCTGATGACTTTTCTATTGCCTTTTAGAGATTTGCAAATTCCCTGCCATTTCACAACAGGGTAAACATGAATTGTATTTTATTAAATACATCCAATTTTCCATTTCAATATTTGCCTGGGAGAGGAAACATGCAGCTATACATTTCTCTTTTCAGAAACCTGCTAATTTTCAGCTACTGAGCCATCAGAATCTCATACTGAGACTTATATGCAAGTATTTGAAACCTGTTAAGTCCCAATCTTAAATTTCTTTTTTCAAAGAAGTAGATCCCCATTACGCTAATAAGCTTAAAATTAGGTTTTAATTGTAAAAGAGGAAGAGAATAACTTCAAACAGACCAGAGATTTTGAAACTAACAAGTATCTGAAGAATAATAAAAAGAAAGAAAGAAAATTTTAGGCTGTTCATGAGGAAACGTCTCATCAAAGAACTCTTTTCAGATGTTTCCCAAAGGGATAGTTGAAAACTCTAGTTTGATTAATTTACATTAGAGAGGGCAAAGTGTCTTGAGTACATAGATAGAACAATTTTGTTGTGACAGAAATTGAACAATTCTATCTAATAGAATTAATATTGCATTAATCAGGCTTTTAAAATAACGTCTAAAAATTAGAAGTGTTTTGTTTTCTTTGTTAATTTTATCTGCATTGGTTTGACGTGAATATGGAATAAGTTATGTAAAGACATTCTTTACATACACTCAGTAGCTTTCAAGACTAATTTAAAAAACATGGAATAATATATATATTGTATGGAGAGATCTTTAAATGACCCACTCCCCCAGATTTAGTCAGAAGATAAAGTAAATTAATATTCTACTACTGGTGTTTAATTAAATGTAGTTCATACAAAAAATGGGAGCCACACAATACAGGTCTCTAAAGGATTTAGTCATTTGAGTTGTACAGTTTATAGATTTTTATTGCAAGCTAGTTTGGCATTATATGAATTTCTCATTTCTTCTGCTAAATAAAAGCCATTAAAAGTTTTTTCTGAATATTTTTTTTTGTTTTTTTTTTTTTTTTCCCAAAAGTTTTAAATTGATTTTATACATCTATAAGGGGGGCGAGTTGATATAAAGGAGGAAAATAGTTCACAAAAGAAAAAAGCAAAAATTACAATTTCTTTCCTTACCACTAACAATGAAGAATGCATAACACATTTCTGACAGTATTTTATGACCATTAAACTCCTTCTTTTAATAGTTGGGTGGGGTTTTTTGAGGGTAAAAGGAGTTGGGAGAGCAATTTTTAACAGCTGCTTATTTATCTTTCCTTTAAACTCAGATGTTCTTTGTCAACAAGGATTACAAAAGTACCTGAGTATCTCCATGAATCAGGACCCCAGGATACTAATTGCAGCACGGGATTTACTAAAAAGACTGTCTCTGTTCACCTTTGCTTTCCAAATGCCCTGTGCTTTTCCCCTTGTTTGTTATGTTGGTTTTGAAGAAAATATTTTTTTGGCATTTCTCCGCTTCACTTTGTTTTCCATTTTTCCAACCTTTACTCTGCCCACTTTTAATTTTACTATATGTAAGATAAAAGAAAAGAAGCATATAAGTAAAAAAGATAGCAATTAATGAATTAAGTGTTCCAGGGCACTAAAGTATCAAATTATTCTTCACATATACCTTCATTTACAGGAACCTTGCAGCTGATGCTCTCTAGTAAAATTCATGACCTGATTTGGACATTTCGTTCTGCAGAAAATGAGTGGGACAGGTGGTAATGAAGAATGTGGTCCACAAAAGTAAACATCTGATTAAACAATTACCTACCTATCTAGTGGTAAGTCTAATTCTGCTTTGATTTCCCCAGGTTTTTTTTTTTAAACTGTTGGGTGAAAATCAAGTTATTCACCCATGCTAGGATAGGCTGAGCCCGACAAATCAAACAAAGCTTCTTATCTACAGTAATGACAACCAAATGAGAGTCACTAACCTAAAGAACCTGGCTAGGCTGTATTTCCAGTTCTGTCCTACTACCACTACTGTTTGTTATCCTTTAATAAGCAAAAAGGACACAGAATATGGAAGAAGATGTGCACCAGTTAGAACTGGGTTTCCAGATTAAAACAATATCTTATATTTCAGATCCTCCATCCTACCAGTGCAGCAGAGCCTTGTCAGAAACAGTGTAGATTAAAATTATTGTGAAAAGGACTAAGGCAGGAGAGACAATAGCCCATGTCTCCTTCATTACCAAAAAAAAAAAAATTTTCCTTGTACCAATATATATATGAAAACTTATGTATAAGTGTATATAAATGCATAGATTAAAGACTTTAGCTTGGAAATTAGTAAAAATACTGATATATTTAGAAAAATCAATATGTCAATATTTTTTTCCCATATGGATAGTAACACTTAACCAGTTTTCAAATAAAGGTATAGAACTTGGCCATTTCAAGAGTCCCTTTAATTGCTATTTCCAACAAAGCTGCGTCATGTACATGGGGAATCATAAATCTGACTTCATAAATTTTCTTCATTAGTGGAAATCCATATATATTTATGTATGTTATACATTTCTCATTGTAAATATCCAGGAAAACAGAACATAACATTTCTAGTTTACCTTTCAGTTTGAGAGGGAGACTTTTTTTAAGCTGCCAGATTACCTATTGCTTCAAGGTAATCAGCTCTTACAAATAAGGGAGATTTCCATCATTGCACAATTAATTTTATTTTAGCAATCATAGCACTTTTTTTTTTTTATTGTCCTTAACATCAGAAACCAGATTCAGTTCTAGCTGGGCTTTGACCCTTCTAATTTTCTCCCTACGTAGATGCACAACATCTTTGTAGTCCTCATGAGGTGTCTACCTCTTCTTCCAAAGGCCATAAATTCTCCTTTTTTCCCTGAGTTGCAATCACAGCTCTCTGTTCAGCCAGGCCGACTTTTTCCCTGATGACTGATTCTTCAGCACATGGGGATGGCCTGTTCCTGTGCCTTTAAAACGTTCTTCTTGAAAAGTGTCCAGCCTTCCTGGACTCCTTTGGAAGGAATACTGCCTCCCAAGGGACTCTGTCAGCCAGGTTCCTGAAAAGACCGAAGTCCGCACTCTGGGAGTCCAAGGTGGCAGTTCTGCTCATCCCCCTCCTCGCTTCTCCAAGGATTGAAAACTCTATCATTTCATGGTCACTATGCCTATGACAGCCTCCAACTATCACATCCCCCACAGGTCCTTTTCTTTTTACAAAAAAAAAAACAGGTCTGGCAGGGCACTTTCCCCAGTCAGCTCCCTCATCAGCTGTGTCAGGAAGTTATCCTCAACACACTCGAGGAACATTTTGGAATGTTTGCTCTCTGCTGTTTTGTAATTCCAGCAGATATCTGGTAAGATGAGGACAAGGGTTAGCGATCTTGAGAGTTCTCCCAGCTGTTTTTAGAATATTTCATCTGCCTCTTCATCCTGGTTGGGCGGTCAGTAACAGACTCCAACCATGATATCTGCCTTGCTGGCCCTCCCTCTGACTCTTACCCATAAAAACTCCACCCTACCATCACCATCATTTAGTTCTAGACATTCATAATGCTCCCTAACATACAGGGCCACCCTGAGCCTCTCCTCCCTTGCCTATGCCTTCTGAAGACTTTATAGCTACCCCTTGCAACACTCCAGTGAGTCATCCCACCACATTTCTGTCACATTGACTACATCGCAGTTTTCCTGCTGCACAATGGCTGTCACCTCCTCCTGTTTGTTGCCCATGCTGCGTGCGTTAGTGTAGAAGCATTTCAGTTGGGCTATTGGTGCTGCCACCTTTTTAGTGGGAGAAGTGCTAATTCCTACCTGACCATTCCCGGGCTCAGCCAAAGTTTCTAATCCATCAACGACCCGCTCATCTCTGCTGCTGCATGAATCTCCATCCCCTACTTTTGCTGAGGTATGAGAATGTAAGTGGTGTCTAATACATACTTTTAGTATGTTTTGTGAGTTGTAAAATCGAGTAAATATACTGTGATTATGATAAACAGTAATAAGAAAGTGAAGACAGACATAAAGATTAGACACTGGGAAAAGTAGATCTGAAGGACAAGTTCATAAGGAGCACCTGAGCTAGAAGAGACATTAATCTGATACCAGATTAATGAGCTGTCTCCAGTATTTCACCTAACATTTTCTGCCGTGAGCCAAAGCTTTAGCTGTGGTTCCACAGTTCTGGAAAGTTAAGCATAATTTTGGAGAATATTATGGCTCTTTCCTCCTGGATCTGCTAAACCAAGTGCTTCAGTGCTCAGCATGTAGCTTTAAATGATGACAATTCCTGTGTCTGAGTCTGCAGGATCTCATGTAAGCTAAAGATGGGGAATTTAGGCCATACCTTAAAATCACACAGGAAAACTGTGGCATGGAAAGAGATGGGGAGGAGTTCCCACTGTTCATTTTTACCCATTTTTTGGTAACCTCTGTCCATCAGGAGGTCCATCCCAACTTCAGGCACACATTGTAGTAATGATAGTGATCCCCCCCAAACAAACATAGCAAGAAAGAGAGAAATTTTATTAAACTTGCATCATAATATAGGTATAAAAATGGCTAAGTTACTTTTAAATACATAAACTTAATTCTGACTTTTCCTGATTTTCATATGTGTCATTTTGCATGCTTAATAATGTTTGTGTAGCATAGTTTGGGCATATTAACATCTAGGATTTTATTAAAATAAATAAAAAAAAAAAAACAACCCACCACAACAACATACTTGTGGCTAATCAGTTTTGCAACCTCATGAACAGTTATGCAAATTTATCATTTAAGCTAGGGAAAACGACCTAGTAGGTACATGTTGCTACCCTGCATGAGGTTAAGAACAAAATTTTATGAAAAAATCAGTAATAATAAAAGACTTTGTCCACAGGTTTAGATTCTACATCCTTGCACTGGAAGAAATTTTCTGAATTTCATGGCTCTTCTTACAAGAAATCCTTAGGAAAGTGCAAATTTGTAGTGCGTGAATGAACTAAACTGAAAACAGGTGGGTTGGATATCTTCACGTGACCTTGTCTTGAAGAAACGCAATCAGAAAACCACTCCAGAACCACCAACAGGGTTTTCAACTAGTTAAAAGCTAGCACAGATGACCACAGCTCTAGCTTCAGAGGAAATCAAGTTCTGAAGTTAAGCATGTCCCAGGGGTTTGTGAGTAACAATCAAAGCCTAAAATCCCGTCTAAAGAAAATTCAGACAGCCAGCACCAAGCACAGAATATTGGCAGTGTATAATTCCCCCAAAAGAGCTTACTAAGTAAAGTCATCTCCAAGAAAAGCAGCTGAATTGCATATTTGCCATTGACTGTTCAAAACCTGGAAAATGCAATAATCAATCCACATGCAGCTGCAGTGTTACATACTTGATTATGAAAGGGTTCATGCTTGCAAACAATGCATTTCAACATTTGGCTGGTTAAATTGCAGGAACATTATTATGAAGGTGGGCCTGAGGCTGAAGGCCCCTTTAGATTCTTTGCTTAGACTGGTCATGAAAAAAAACAAGCAAAACCCAAGAACCACCAACAAACTAACAAACCAAAAATACTCAAGGGGAAAAAAAAAAAGAAAAAGGACTGCTCTTTGTTTCTGTAGCGTTATAGTGGTATTTATTATTTATATTACTGATACCTAGAAACACTAACTGTAGAGTTGAATCTGCACTGTGCTAGATACTGTACAAATATAGATCAATAGGGTGGCACTTGACTTGAACTGAAATCTAACAAAGCTTAAGATCTTGCAATATGAAGGTGGAAAACGATAAAATTTCTGGAGGTGCTGGAAGATTACTGAAGAAAGAAATCAATGACTAGATGCTTAAAATAACAGGTTTTACCCTTGAGGCTGTTTCTTCTTTTCTGAATTTGCCCAGGTAATGGTGATACTAATTAAGTGTAAACTTTAAGTCTCCTTAAAGAGTTGTGTCTTGTGTTACTTCTATTTTAATTTTCATTTTTATCTTACCTACAAACAGGTATTTAGGCAGGGAGGTCACTCCAGTAAAGACATACACTTTTTTCTTTTCATCCCAAGCCTGCCTTTCATCACAGAATTTCACCTTCTACTTGTTTAATGCAATGGTGTCAGTAAAAAGTTTGAGTTAGAGCAGCTGGGAGTAAAGGAAGGTGACCTAGGCTGATGTTTCTTAAAACCTTTCTTTGAAGACAATTTAGGTCTGTATCGAGGCAGATGAAAGACAAAGTTTTCTAGGACACAAAAATTACATTTTTTTCTGTGTCTTATCTGAGCTCCTCCCTGTGTTAGAATGTTCTCTTTTTTTTCAGACTTTCAGCTGTTTTCATGTTCTCTGTCTCCTTATAAAGAAACTTCAGGGCAATAGTTTTTATTATGATGTGACAGTCAACAAAAAGACCTATACATCTCAGGTCCTTACACAAAAATAATGAATTTCAGGTTGTAATTAAGTTGAATGTTCTTGGTATAGCTAACTATCTAACATGGAGGAAGTCATCTAACTTCATATATTGAAGTCAGACACCTGAACTCCTTCACTTTTTGACCAAAAAAAGAGAAGAGGATAAGTGATACTGTGACTTGACATATCTATATTTATTGTATATGCTTATATTTATATATATAAATAAATATGTATAAAAAAGGAAGCAACAGTGAGAAAGAGACAAATCTATATTTATTTTTTTTAGGAAATGGGTTTAGAATCACAGAATCACAGAATGGTCAGGGTTGGAAGGGACCCCTGGAGATCATCTAGTCCAACCCCCCTGCCAGAGCAGGGTCACCTACAGCAGGTTGCAGGTTTAGAAAGAAACAAACAAAATTATTTCAAAAGTTCTGTTCTTATTAAGAGGTGTAAAATTGTAGAATTATCCTCGACAGTCTGAAAAAAAAAAAAAAATCTCATTTAATATTAACAGAGTAAAGCTCAAAGATTCCGCCATAAATTCAAAGTAGATTTCCTCCTTCAGGTACTACCACCCTGTCTGAAACTGGCCATTTCATAGAGCAACTGGAGATGCTGATCTGACTGGTCACCTGTAAATTCTATCCGGGTGTTATGGATCTTCACTTCCAAAACCTTACCCTACTATAACACTGATAATTTGAATATCCAGGATGATCTCCAGTAAGACGTCACCTGCAATACCAGCTTTCCTATGACTATATTTCTGATTGTATTTTCCACTTCCTTTGATTGCATCAACCCAAGTTAGTTAATCGGTCAAAGAATCTGCTCACCTCTATTGAAGAGGCAGTTTAATGTAATGACAAAGCTGTAAAGTTTGAGCTAGTGTTGATTTAGACCAACAGGTCCCAGTTTTATCACAGCACTGCAAATGTAAAGATGTATAATATATTATCATATGGATTCACAGCTATATCTCTTAGTTATCACAACATGCAGCTCTGAACAATTTTTATTTCAATTCAGCAAGTTCATGCCTCGATCCAGGTATAGAATTAATGCTCCACGACAAACCTCTTTTTTTTTTTTTTTTTTTTTTTCCCCTGAACATTCAGCATAAGCAGTTGTCTTGGAAAATACTGCCTCCATGGAGTCTTTGTGAAACCCTCGGTGGGGGGGTGTGGGGGTGGAGGGTGGCAGGGATAGATCTAACTAGGAGATAAAAAGCAGAAACAGCCAAACTGATGAAGAAAACTTGGGTTCAGGTATGTATATGGTATTATTTCAGTTATCAGTACAAAGAATTAGATTCAGAGCAAATATAGGTTAATTACTCTATTCAGAGACAGGTAGAGATTATACCCGATAACAGTTAATAACCTCTATAAAGATTACATAGATAGTATAAAAGACACAATTTTGGAAATTTAAGTTCAGCTTCTGAAGTTTGTGATCCCAGGAGCTACCAATTAAAGGTCTGGAGATTTTAAATTACAGTTGGAATAAGCTTTGTAGACATTCTGAGCTGAGACGCTACTTCAGAGCACGCACAATTTTTGCCCGAGACTCTCAACACTGTCTGATTATTTTATGCAAATATATGCAGATTATGTTATAATGTCAAGACCAAACAATGTCATTGCAAGTCTATGGAGATGAAATTATGAATAATAAGTTGAAATCAAATCAAATCAATGGCAGAGTGGGCTTATTGAAGTGATACTACGATGTCAAAATGATATTGGTAGATTTCCCTGCTGACCCAATTGTGATGTCCAGCTTTAAAAAACAAATTGTAAGACAACTAGGAATTCTCTCTTAGTGGTATTTTATAAAAGAAAGGCTGAACAATCTTATGGCATCGATCAACTTTTCACACTGTAAATTCTAAATCATACCTTCCCTTCTTTAGTAATAAAAAACAAAATTGAAAAAAGTTAGAAGTGAACTGAACACAAAATTCACTTTACTACTTCAGTTGTGATCAGCAAAAAAAAGAAAAGGATGAATAGCCAGCTACTAATTTTGGACAAAATGTACTTCCATTACAATCAACGAGCATAAGATTGCCATATTTCTGAAACATGTGGCTGGGAGGTTGTGAGTGACTCTCATAGGAGGATTCTGATGGTCACTTGCAGGAGCCTGGAGGGAAGGAAGGTGGAGTGTAACCTCTTACTAAATGAGTCAAAATAACTACTGGCCATTTTATATAGCCTGTCTTGCAGTATCTAAGTTCTGTCAGCAGCTACATTTGGCCATATTTTCCTAAGAAATGGGGTGCAGTGGTGGGAAGGAGGCAGCAATGTACCAAAATCTGAGCAAGGTTTCCATGTTAAATTGTTTTAGGAAATGAGGTGGACAGCAATATCCTCAATCAGTACTGGGAGGTGCTTAGGTTCCAGTTGAACCCTCATAATTCAGTATGACGCAAAGAGGTTTCTAAACTGAACACAAAACTCTTCATCTTGGAACATTTTCATTTGGATGTAATGGAGACAAGGACGCAACACTGTCTGAATATGAGAGAAGATACAGTTGCGATGAACTACCTATTGTGATATAAACCAGTGCACAGGCTTAATAAATTCCAGTTATTTCTTGGCAGCTCTCCACATTTCTGCTCTGCACAAGTGAAATAAAAATTATATCAATCTCCAGGAAAAGTGAGGTAGTTATTTTGCATTTACAAAGGATTTACAACTTGCACATGGTTACTATGGAGCAACTGCTGCACTGTACATTCAAGTGTCCAAAACAATATAAGACCACGCCACAAATCCAGACTCAGAGCATTTCGATTATTGCTTATCTAATTTTCCTTACAGAAGTCTAAAATGTGCAGGAGAAGACAGTACCTTAAAGGATGAAACAGGCCTTCGGTAAAGAGAAAATCCTGCAGAATGGCCGACCGCTTCTTTGGTCTGTACAAGCAGTATGCACAAACTTCTTGGCAAATAAATTTGTTCAGACATCTACAGAGTTCAGCTTCTGCCCGTTCCCATAACAGCCCCAAGTTTTACCTTCTGCATAGACTGAGGGATCACCTCGGAAGGACGCGGAGCCAGTAGAGATGCAGACCACTTTGCTAGTATAGCCAAACATAGCATGAGGCAAGTACATATCACACTGCAGCAGCAGAGGCCATTCTTCCCTTCAGTTTCACACAGTAGTCATGAAAATAATTGTTCTGACACTCCAGTATGAAGGTAAGAAAATACCAAGAAGATGTATGTTTTCTATCAGTGCTAATGCTGAAATCTTCATTTTTTATTCTGACTTCCTCTGCAATCCACACAACGTGGGAAATTTGGTACATTCCAGGTGACTTCCAAGCTCTTTGGTCTAGGTCTGGTGATGAAGACTTAGCACCGTGAAATAAAATACCGAAGAAAGGCTGGGCATGTACTGCCTTTGCCGGGGCAGGCAGGCAGAGAGAGGCAGCATAGCCAGGATGAAGCAGATGACGCTCTCATTACTGTCATCTCAATGGTTTCCATTAACTAGTAAGATAGTCCCTAATCTGCCGTGAAAAGCATGAATGCTGAAAATAACGTCATAACACTTTAGAATATCCAAATAGAATAAAGGTGTGAAATGCTTATTTTGCTTAGGGAGTTTCCATCTTTAGGTATTTTGAGCCTGATGAGGCCAGTGCTATATTTTCACATTTCTGGTTATGCATGGTTAAATACTGAAATTATGACACCTAATTTATGCAGAAAATATTAAGTTCTGATTTTGACTTATTCTTGGTGATATGAAAAATTTTACTTGTACGTCTCTTTTCTGGTAAGTGAACTAATAAGAGGAAGTTATTGCTTTAGTTTAACCGGGTAAGAACATTGAAAGCAGTCATTCAGTAATCATAAGGAGTATTTAATTTTAATTGAAATCAATAAGATGTAAAGGGTTAATAGATTTCACAAACTCCGTCAGGATTTTACAACATTAGGCCTTTCCTTGAAATTTTTATATTCTTTTAAATTCTTTGTAGCTTAAATAACTCATATTTCGCAGCATATGTCTTTCACATGATTGCATGCATCCCTTTTTGTATATTAATGTTATGACCTCCGTATACAGCTCCATATACAGCTTCCAGAGACTTTTATATGTCTTGGCAACTTCGTGGAAGTTTTACATGCTGATTTAATGTTCTTAGTAAGAGACAGTAGTTAGCAATAGAAAATCTGTGTTTACTTCATACGGTTGCATCCTTTGAATTATATTCCTACCTAAAAAACCCTACCAAATCACAATGATGTGGACTTCTTGTAAAACCACGATGACACTGCAGTTAAAGATACTGAAGTCGGGAAGATTTTCTTACAGATGATGGCACAGATTTGGAATTAGTAAAACATTTTTCTACTTCATTTCCCTCTCCTCACCCATCCTTTCTCTTCTATTTGTTTTTGACAAACCATCAGTAAAAGAGTGTAACTGCTAAATACAATCTTCTGTTGAAAGGAAATGAAGCAAGGAAGATATATTTCCAACCACATAAGAATAGTATCTCTTAAAATTGCAGACATGAATTCTAGATTATATTTGCTGCTCTTTCCTGATGTTTTTTCCTCAGAATAGACAAAATATATAAGGAAAATGAGCATGTTTAGCATGCAGGTTTGTTCAGATGAAGAAAATAAGTGATTATGTATTATCTTCTGTTATATTAAAGGATTTCAAGCTTCTGATGCATTAATACAAGTTTATATTAGAACACTGTGCGACAAAGTTGTCTGGAGTCTTATTTCACCAGTTTCAATGGAGAGACTTCACAGACCAATTTGTCTTGTGGAAAACTTTTCTATATAAAGTAATCGTGTTATCTGGATTGACAAGTAGGGATGCTGTAATAACAGTACAGAACTACACAATCAACATGACATGTAAAAGTAACCACATTAACACCACAGATCGTGGTCTTCTTATCAGTTTGCTCTCCTCGAGGATCTTCAAAATGCAAGTCCTTAGACACCTGATGAATCAGGGGTATAAAGAAACAAATCAGAAATTTTCCAGGGACTTTCTGGTAAAGCAGAAAAATTTAAAGTATATAAAAAAAAATATCTCTCCTTAAAAAAAAAAATAAAAATCTAGCTCAAGGTGTCCATGGTTCGTTGTAGAATTAAGTGCAAAGAGAAGTGAATTTCATTTCACAATCATGCTAATATTAGGCAAACTTTTATTTCAAAAATCATTTTCATGTTTAATGTGTCTCAGACCTACAAATATTATGATGAAAAAAACAAGCTATGAATCCTTAGAAAACCCCCAAACAAAACCAAACAAAAACAAAAGCAAAAAATCCCACCAAACCAACAAGAAAAAACATCAAACCCAGATGTCTTTAGGGAGAAACATTTGTCAGCATTCAAGTGTGAAGTGTACTTTACATACTGCTTTCCAATCTATGCCAAGTAGTATTCCAGGAACTTTTACTTCACTACCATAGTTGATATGCAATCATCCACTAAAACTAGAAACGGGTATTTTTACAAAAATAGTTGCATGTCTTTATAAATTCTCATCCAGCCAGTAGGAAACAAGACCTTATATCAAATTGAAGATAGTACCATTGATCTGTATCAACATTTGTGATGTTATGATAATTTTAATGAGAAATAAATATCTCAAATAGTGAAACTTTTATGGACTAACCATATATTTTTAAAGACAGTTTGTTTCTTTCTGATAGATTTTTTTTTTTTGGACAATCCATTAATTTCACAGTTTTGTTTAAGATTATTTCAGAATTACTATAAATTCAGAATAATGTCCTGCTCTGCTTATGCTTTGTTGGGAGATTATGTTTTGCACACACGTGCACATAGTTCTAATTGAAGTCGTTTGAAAACTGTCTGAATGGTATTAAAAAAAAAAAAAAACAACAACAAAAAAACCAACAACAAACCCTGGTCATAATTTCTTCAGTAAAATAAATCTAGGAAAATCCAGAATTATTTTCCTACTTACTAGCATTTTTAAGCTTTAACTTGTGTGGAATGTTTTAAGCATTAAGATTTTCTTCAAGTATTTTTTACAGGGTTGTATTTATTGATCGCATATAGTTGTGCTAAGATAGACCTGTTATTTATTCAGACGTCTAAAAATCTTGACAAATCCAAAGGTTTTAAACTGCACCTATACCAAATTTCTGGCCAAGTAAAAATTCTCCACCTGCACCAGGTTAAAGAAAAATAACTGCAGTCATTTTTATGAAAGTCTTTTCATTAAAAATGTTGTACAGCAAAACAGGAATATGGTAAGAGTACTCTCCTTTAAATAGTTGAGGTTTTTTTGCAAATGTCACCTATTTTTCAATTTGCATAATTTGTCTCCATTTTTGTGTGATTTACAAATCCAGTTCACTAGCTGAACATGTAGGTATTTCTCCTTCCAGTTCCAAAATATTTCTTAGATCAGTCCACAGCAGTAAGCGAGATGGTGGCCATCATTCAAACATCCCCCCATCCCCCGGGACTCATTTTTAAAGTGTATAATTTACCTGATGGTGCTCAGTAACAGAAGCACAGCACAGTCCAACTAGAATATCGGTTTCTGAAAGGAAAACAGGAAAAAAAAAAGTGTGGAGACATGAATAAAATCATAGTAATCCTACACTTCTTTCTGCTGATCTTCCTGGTACTACTTATTTGTACTCAGCTAGTGCCAGTTTAGAGTTACAAAAATATTACTCACAGCATACTTACACTATTCCTCCCCCCTCTTCCCCAGCCATTCAATACTCTTTTCTTGCTTTCTGTCACCTTCTGGATTATTTTTACTGTCTTCTTTTGTTCTCCATTCCTCCCTGCCACTTACTACAGCAGTAATTGCTGTGTCTTTCCTGCTATTTTTATTTAACTTATACATACCACTTAGGTAACCCATCAATTAGCAAAAAGAAATACCCTGAGGGATTAATGTTGTTTGTAATCATATTGGCTGAATTTCTGCCACTGTTAAAATCTATGGGAGTTTTACAATTGATTTCAACTGAGCCAAGACTTCATTCCCAGTGTATTGAAATAACGTCAACAGCACACAGAGGGAGCTAAATTTGAAAATACAAAGTTCTCTAATTAAAAGCTCCCTTTCAGGTAGTTGGCTTTAGCATAAACAATCTGCAAAAAGAATTCCAGTGACATGGAGAACATTTCTCATCTCTCTCTCTGTCACCCTATGTCAATTGACGGTGTCTAATTGACAGCATTATTCGAGCTATCATATTTATTTATTTTTTTAATATCACATGCACAACCACTAACCTGTGTTTACAGTTAATGCACGATAAATAAAAAAATGCTCCTGTTGTTAAAAACGTTGTCCTGATGGACAAAATGTCATGTTCTCCTCCACAGAAAGCACTGTTTGTTTACAACTTGCATTTGATGACATTCAAAAGGATCTGTCAATTGCAGTCTTTTCTTGCTTCATATTAGAATCACTTTTTGCCCAAACGTAAGAATTTCCTCACAGTAAGAGAGGACAGAGTGTCTTATTAACTGCTGTAAGGGTGCCAAGCATTTTTCACATTGCAGCTCTGAGGCAACAGCTGAAACCATAAAAACCCCAAGAGAATCATCTCATACAGGTTGTCAGTGGTATACCATACATCATTTTTTAGAAGGAATTCAGTTCCTTTAATTTGGATGTATATTCACTATAAATTCCCTGGCACAATTTTGCAATCCCTCAAACAGGTATGGATGTTACTGTGAGCAACTCTAGCTAAGTTCCTTTTTGCTGTATATGGTACACAATAAAACATAATAAACTCCTTTTGTTAATATCCTATATCGTGTTTCATGTTGCTGTCTCATTGGAGACTCTATCTCTTTCTGGGGAATTCAGAATAATAGGAAAATGAAAAGCCAAGCTCTGACAGAGGGCCTTTCTTTAGGTGATGTTTGGAAGCAATACAACATCATTATTTTTATTAGTACTGTTCTTGTCTACTGATTTTTCTTGGTTTTGGTCGTTTTGTTTTTTTTTTTTATGTTTACCTTTTCCTCAAACATATTATCCTGCTGGGTTATACACTGACTCCTTTTTTCTCTCTAGGAAAATTCTTCATCTTCATTTCTTTTTTAACCATCCCAGTCCTAGTACCCACACCCCACGGCTCTGAGCAGTTTTATTTTAATAGTCTTCCTCAAATCTTGTTGCTTCCCAGTTGATTTTTAGTTTTAAGCCTATGACACAGGAGGTGTTCTTGGAACTGTTACTTAGCTTTAGGGCAAGATCAGGAGCAGATGAATTTTTAAAAAGACTGATCAGACCATGAAAAAGAAGAAAAAAGAGGTCTAAACCACAGAATGTAATGCTCAACAAAATAAACAAGAAAGCTGAGGTATAGGTGTAGACTGGGTCTTACACAAAGACAGAACACTAAAGCTGGCAGGCTCAGATTGCTGCTTTGCAGGATCCTATTTTCTTTGTGCTGAGCACATCTAAAAGGTGGACATACTTTGAGGTCAAGATGAGGGCAACTTTGGTTTGACTTCTCCATTCCACAAAGCAAGAAAAAAAAAAAAAAAATCACGCGGCAGCATATTTCTCTCAACAACTCATGTTTGTTAATTAAAAGTTGTTTTCTCGTCTATTTTCTTTCAGTCTAATATCCTTCCGTCAGGTCAAAACTGCTGATCTGATCATTTCCTTCAAAGTGACCGGCTTCACTGAAGTCAAAGGAAAATTCCTGTTAGCTCCAATGAGAGACGAATATCGCCCTTAGTCCTCAGAGTGTACGTCCCACCTAGACAGTGAAAAAAACAAAAAAACAGCATATAAACCTACACAACTATGCTTGACCTCTGTTTTGAATTAACTAGAGTTATTTCATGCTATATTTAATCTATATTTTCTTTTCTTTGTTATAATTCATCTCACTTTAAAAAAATAGTGTTAAGCCTGTGGGAATTTCAGAGGCACAGAATAAATAGTTTACCTGCAACTAAATAGATGTGGAGCAATCTCTGTTTAGGAGCACTTTTTATATATTTCTCCCAGTGGCACACTAGTACTCGTTAGCTCCACAAGCCCATCTGAGCTCTCCTGCCTCCTCTCTTTGCAGCACTTCTCTTTTCATGCATTCTTGATTACTCGCCAGTCCTGCTTCAGTTTTAAGGTCTTTATTGTTACTGTCTTCCAAAGTTAACATCCTTTCGAATAGCTCATCCAACAAAAATCTATAAATGCTTACAAATACATTAAAGTAGCTACAAGTAAGACTCAAGGTCTTGATACATGAAGAGAAGGAATTACGCCTCAGATGTAGGACTTCTCAGAATAAGAATGGGATTTTTCAAGAGATTTCATGTCAGTGTGAGTAGCTGGGCTATGTGGACAGTGATATTGAGTTTCTAAAGCTTTTTTAAAAGAGAAGGAGATGTTGCAGGGAGTTAAGAATACCTCAATACTTCTGAAGATCATGGAAAAATAAACCGTTTATCTCATGAAATTGCCCTTACAAGGAGCTAAATGTTGTTTGAAATGGTCTGGTTTAATACTTTCTGTGGATTTTTGTCTTTGCACAGATTTAAGTCTGTTCAGCTTTTTTTTTTAGTGTTCACACAGCTCAGTTTGGCATAGTTATTGCTGTTCGTTAGGACATCATTAAAAATACCATTGCTTTTAGGATGCTGAGAAATATCCAGATGATCAAAATGTTCAGTCTTGCTACCACATATGAAACTTTGGATGTCTTGTATAAAAATGCCTGACTGAATGCCATTTTTCATACGTCGTACATATATACATTATGTCATAGTTCCCAGATAAGATTTCAGTCTTGTATTAACCCCACACATAGACACACCAAAAAAAAAAACCCACCAAAAAGAAACAAAAAAAAAAGACAAAAACCCACACGCTCTTTAGGAATGGCACCTAGCATCAAAGCAAGAATTTGATGCACCTCTGATCCTGTGCCCATGAACAATTACACTGCTTCAAAACAGTCAGCCAATCTCTTTATGTCCTTCCCAACTACCTGACAGATTTGATGCTTTTATCCTGTGAGTTTATGCAAAGAACAGATAACAATTATCATAACAGTGAAAAAAATTTCCAGTAATTCAAAGACTAAAAGGTTTAAAAATGTGGTTGCTATCTGAATAGCTTTTTCATCTCCCGTGTGCTCATGCATAGAATTAACATTTTACAGACATTCAAGTTGCATAATTAAATAAATATATTCTGTTTTGTAAGCTGTGAATGACAAGAATTGGAACCCTTCCAGTGGCATTAAGGATGAGCAAGGTGAGAATTAAGCTCCTTGTTATAAAAATTATTGGTTTTGCCATCAAAGTTCTTGAATTAGAAAGGACCTGAGCAGGTTCTCTGGTCCATTCTTTTGTATCATGTAACACCAGCCGTAGTCAAGTCACTTTTAAGCAATGTTTGTCTGACCTGTAATTAAAAACACCCTATAGTGGATATTCACTGTCCTCCTTAAACAGTTTTCATCCATTGTCTTTATGATTATTTTTAATTTTCCTGGTGTTCAATCTGGATCTTCTTACAGGCAAGTTTACAAGTTGCAATTTGTATGTTGCATATCCTTCTGCTTTGCAGGTCTATTTTGAGTATTTGTGGGCCTGCATTGTGTTGCCCCTTCATCTTCCCTTGCCCAGACTAAACAGGACATTTTTTTTTTTTTTTTTTTTTGTGTATTAAAGACCTTGCAAACATTCCAGCAGTTAATTCTCATCCTGTCTGTGGATATCTTCTTATTTCTGCTAAGGATACAACTCTTCACTTGTCTTTTGAGTTTCATTCTGTCATTAGATGATTTCCCAATTTGTGAAGATCACTTTAAATCTTAACCTTGGCTTCCAAACTGTTGTTCATTTGACACCATTTGCAAGTGCAACGCAAAAGTTCCCTTCAGCTAGAATATTTAACTCAATAATCAAGAGAATACCAGGTAGTACCTTGACCAGAATAGATCTCATCTGAAGCATCTTTCTAATATGACAGTGAACCATTCATAAATACTTTGAAAATACAAGTCTACAAGAAGGTTTATACCCCAAATATGGCTCTTTTAACAGATTATATTTCCCTAGTTTGCTTGTAAAATGTCACGTGAAACAGTCAAAAGCCTTACTGAAGTCAAGCAACATGGCAGTTGCTGTTTCATCCCTATTTGTAAGGTTTGTAGGCCTATCATGGATATAACGATGTGAATAAGAACACTGTGACACAATTTGTTCTTGACAAGTCCATGTTGACTGACAGATATTTTGCTGCCTCTTAAATGCAAGTAACTCTTAGTTTGTCTCTGAATTTTTCATTTTGGTGTTTCTGCATTTACGTGGTTATACCATTTCCTAGATGTAAAGATCAATAACCCCTCTTTAAAAGTGGAGAAATGGAAGAGAATAATCTCTTTCTTTGAATATTCTTCCCTGTTAATGGGACAATAGTTCTTGCTATAAAGTTGCTATGGGTTACTTAGAAGATGTTGCCACAGCATCTTCCATTATCAGTGTGAACATCACACTGTTTGCGAGTGTCCTCCCCGCATCATCTTACCATGCTTTGAAAACCACCCTCATTTGAAAACAAAACAAAATAAAAAGATACACAAAGACTCACAGGAGTTTAACTGAAACATGTCCTGAATTCTGATGTCTCTGACAGAAATATCACCTCTTATAATATCGGAGTTAGAGAAACACTGTCACATGTGTGTGTCACTAGCAATAATTTCTCACCTTGTGCTTTCCTACTGCTGCTGAAGACGTACAAGGCAACAGTAAAAACAACAAAAGGGCAAAATAGAAATGGCAAAAATTGTTGCTGATCATTTTTTTTAACAAGGAAAATCTACTACCTTTTTCCAAGCATTGACACAGCTGGGTTTTCCTGTTGGAGATCTTAGGGCTTTTCAGATCTTAGGATCTGAAAAAGTTAAAGGCAGAGACTTGCGCAATTCCTTGGTGTCTAAGCAAGGTGGTGGTGAGTTTCTAGGTTTTTTCCAATCTTCTGTTGCTCTGGATGTGATGCTGTCACAATAATATCTCTGCAAAGATATAATGTCCACATGTTCTGACTTGTGTGCAGTAATGAAAAAAGGTTGACACAAACGCCTGACAAACTATTCGAATTAGACAACATGTAGAAAAAATGACACATACTGTAAGGGCGGACAAATGATCAGGCAGTGCTATCAGTGTGGTGAAAGATACCAAAATGTCAATTTTAAAGTGAGTAGTAGTTTATAAACATGAAGATGCCTTATCTGAAGAGCTAGATGGTATATTAGGGCACACACAGAGAGCAAGAGTGTGTCTCTTCTGCCAGAGATATTGAGTCCTGCAGCTCCAAGTACCACAAAGTTCCCCACTGCTTGGACCTCATCCTCCTCTGGTGCAGACTGGCTTCATCTCCACTACACATTTGTCCTTTCTCTCCTTTATATTCTCTGTGATTTCCCGGTGATTAAAGGCAAACTTATAATTTGTGTGGGCTTTGCCCCATTCAGGACCTGAGTCAAATTTTCAGAAGTAGGATTATATTATGTGAGCTGCAGCAGGACACAGAGAGAGTGTGCAGCTTCCTAAGATAGAGAGAACCAGAACTGATGGCACCTTGCCCATCCTGCCTTTAAATAAGTATAAATACATGTGTCCGGTTGACTGCAGCTAACCACCAGGTGCCCACAAAGCTGCTCTATCACTCCTCTTAAAAGGAGAGGGGAGAAAATGTGACAAAAAGCTTATAAGTGGAGATAAGGAGAGGGAGATCGCTTACCAATTACCATCTTCCCACCTTCAACTTCAATCCTAACTTCTCTACCTCCTCCTGCCAAGTGGTGCAGGGGGATGGGAAATGGGGGTTGTGGTCAGTTGATCACAGCTTGTCTTTGCCACTCCTTCCTCCTCATCTGCTCCAGCTTGGGGTCCCTCCCACAGGAGACAGTCCATGAACTGCTCCAACATGGTTCCTTTCCATGGGGTTCAGTCCTTCCTGAAGGGACTGCTCCAGCGTGGGTCCTGCATGGGTCACGGGTCCTGCATGGATCACAGGTCCTGCCAGAAAACCTGTTGCAGTGTGGGCTCTCCATGGCCTGCCGCTTCCTTCATGGCACATCCATCTTCTCCAGCATGAGGTCCTCTGCGGGCTGCAGGTGGATATCTGCTCCACCATGGACTTCCACGTGCTGCAGGGGGACAGCCTACCTCACCATGGTCTTCACCACACACTGCAGGGGAATTTCTGCTCTGGCACCTGGAGCATCTCCTCCTCCTCCTTCTTCACTGACCTGGGTGTCTGCAGAGCTGTTCCTCTCACATACTCTCACTCCTCTCTCCAGCTGCTGTTGTGCAGCAGGTTTCTACCCTTCCTTAACTGTGTTATCCCAGAGGCTCTACCACCATCACTGATGGGCTCAGCCTTGGCCAGGGGCAGGTCCGTCTTGGAGCCGGCTGTCATTGGCTCTGTTGGACATGGGGGAAGCTTCGGGTAGCTTCTCTACCCCTGTAGCTCCCCGCTACCAAAATCTTGCCATGCACACTCAACCCAATACAATTTCTCACTTGTAGTATCCCAAGTAGAAGATTCTGACAGCCCTACTTGTACCAGGTTGTTGTACTGTGTTTTATTCCAGACATATATCTACTGATTGCACAACATTATTTACTTTTGCATCTTCTGGTAAGACAAAATAGTCGTTAGACCAAAAAAAAAAAAAAAATAAACCAGTAGAAATACTGAAGTGTTAGCCACTCAAATTCTTTTAAAGTAGCAATTGGAGTAACATAATTAATCACATTTAAATGTCTATCTTGACCCCAAATTACTCCAATGACTTAGTAATGTGGCTTCTTTATCAGACCATCACTGTCCTCCTTTTTAATCTGAATACTCTGTTGCATCTTGCAAGAATTTACCAACTTCTGTTCATTTGCCTAACAAATGAAGATTTTTGTTAAGTAAGAAGTACTGTGCAAACAGCTTACTGTGGCTACTTAGGCTGTATCCAAACAAGTTAATGCTTTGCTTAGTGAAAGTCCATGTAGTTTCATTGTCCTGGATGTTTCCACATGTATAAACCATTAATGTGCTTAGCAAAACCAAAGTAAAATAATTATATCTTACTTAAAATAGAATTTGCACAAAATTAAAAGATTTAGAAAGCTAGAAAGGCAATTAAAGTGTTTAGCACAATTACTCTAGATGTGATCATACTTGATAAACTACTCTGTTTGTGAAACGTTGTGATTTGTTTTGAGTTAAATGCCATCAAGCAAAGTGCTCATTTTTGACTAAAGGTTTAATACCTCATTTCCCTATTTCTGCATTCCATATTGGAATATAAAGTCATATAATGCTTTGAAATATGCTGTGTGGATACTGTAGCACTGCATATGCTGTGTATGCAATTATTATAATAATCATTATATGTTAAAACAGGTATTGAGTATGCACTGGAATAACTTCCTTTTGCATTAGTTGACTTGGATAAAATAAGAACTGCTTAAATATCTGCATCTACGTTTCAATTAACAAGACAAGGTGCATATACACTGTATACACTTGTATTTATTCTCAGGTTTCTGCATGACATGGGGTGAGTACTGCCTGAGTGATTACAGGAAGATAAAAAAGATCACAGAAAATAATATACTCACAGTGTAGTTGCTAGGTACCAAATAATTCTGGTGTTAGTAAGAGGTAGTGATGAGACACAAGTGCGAGTCACGCATAACAGAATATTCTCCACTGCTTCTTAATGCTTTCCCTTGCACAAATAGCTCCTTGAAGTGAGAAATGGTAAGCATCGGGGTAAAATTGTTACAGTAAATTCAGCTGATTATGCCTCACCTATGTTATAAAGTCCATTTGCTAGAGTGAAGACCTTGAGGCAGTCTTGCAAATACTTAAAGAAAAATTTCATTCCAGATATTTAGTTCTTTGGTACCGGTTCTTGGTTATTGTTGTGAAGCCAAGATTGGAATTTTTTAAATTGACTCACAAAGTCATTGTTCCCCATTTTGCTAAATTGTAAGAATTCAGCCTGCATCAAGCCAGTAAGTGGTATTTTAACAGAAGACTAAAAGCAAAAATAACCCCAAAGAATGTGACCTGCTTTTGCATATTTGTAGCATTTTAGTTTCTTCTTATTGCACTTATGAACAAAGCATCATTTAAGTCCATTGCAAAAGAACTAGCAGTCCTTTATGTTGGCAGCTGATGTTCGAGGGAGGCAGATGAGGAACAACATTTCTGACCAGACACACACACACACACACAGATTATTTTCCTTCTTGATTCTCATTGGTTCTTCTTCATTTCCTTCTTGGTACAGTATAAAATAATTATCTATTTCATTGTAGTACTGACAGATAATTATACTTTAAATCTGATTACTTCCTCCCAGTATGGGCAGGTTTATGTTGACTATGTGTTTGGTTCACCCTTTACTGTTTTCAAGGGGAGATAAAGGAGTTATTTGAACTCATTTACTATCCTTCAAATGTCTAACAATGGCTTGGAGCCCAGTCCGTTTATTCATAATGAAAATAAAGAAAAAGCAAAAGAATCTGAAGACCAGATTGTAAACTGGTGTACAGCATAGCAGACCACCCATTGTGTCCTTACCCTCCTAATGTGTTTTTCATTTGGTCGGTTGCCTTGATGAAAGCTTTGATGGAATAAGAGATGGCCTCAGCTCTCTCTGTGCTGTCGAACAGGAACTAAGCTCAAGAATTGACTATTTTTCTCATACGCATTTCTACCCCGAGTTTTTCCTGATTTACCCTCTTCCCCCAGAAACTCAGAGCAGCTAAAAGCTCTTTCTTTTTCTCCTCACTGAATCCTTGCTGCCCGTATTTCTAAAGCAGACCTCACATAAAAATGATGTACTTACCAGTCTGTTGACTTGTCTGTGTTCTTTTATAGGTCAGCAATCTTTGCAGAGTTGAGCCTGATGAATTAGGAGACTGCCTTTTACAGGGCTATTGGAAAGGTTTGTGCCAAGTCAGATGAGTAGGTTGGTTTAAAAGTTTCAGTCACCCTGGTGTAACAGCTCCAGTCCTCACCTCTCAACCAGCTTTTGCCTCCTTTCCATCCTCCACTTGTAGGACAACTTCCTCTCTCCCCATCTGTTTTTTTTTTTTTGGTTGCTGTTGTTTAGAAAAGGCTTAGTTATGATCTGTAAACTGACTTGACAGAATATATCAATCCCTAAATTTTGACTTTAGCTTTAAGAAGAAGTTTGCCTCACTCCACAGCAATTTTCACAGCTTCTACTGTAATTTTTTTTCACTGCATTTGAGTTATGCGAAAGGGATGAGGACACATTAGCCCTCAGTGAGATAAGAGAAAAATGGGGGATTTTTTATTCTTTCCGTATTTGTGCACCCTATTTGTGCACAGTATGCAAAAAAAAAGAAGCAATCTGGCCCAAAATGCTGAAAGTTACTTCATACACATCGTTCATGGAGGATTGCCCAAAGCAGATGATTACCACAGGGACATTCATGGAGGGTTACTCAAAGCAGATGATTACCACAGGGACACTTATGAAGGATCCGGATGCCAGAGACTCTCCAGTTTGAAGTAGGTACAGCCAAACTCATACCAGGCAGTAACACAGAACAACTCAATTAGTCTTGCGTAGTCACCAGCAAATTGGAGTGAGGTCTTGCGTATTGACACCACAATTATAGTATGAGTCCTGTGTCAGTTATGCATGAAAAGATGTATGTTACCAAACTATGTTTTTTTGTAGCTCTTTTGTGTGCTATCCTCAGGACTATGAGCATCCCAGTTTTGATATTAAACAAAACACTGTACATCCACAGTTGGTCATTTCTGAGGCTCAAAAGTCCAAGATAAACTTTCATCTTTGCCATGTGTGTGTACTGGACCAACATGGATTCTTGGTCTCCTGGCCTGAACCCTCAGGGCATCATCATATACCAACTTTTCTGGTGATGGACCTGTTTGTAAAGTAAATCCAGATTAAAGTTTAAGGAGCAGGAGAGATAAAAGTAATGTCAGTTGTGTGTGTGAACGTGGTGTGAAATTACAAACTAAAACGCCTATAAACACAAAACATTGCAAGAGGGACAAGAGGAGATACTGCTGTGGATTTCCACGCTGAAGCTCTGCCCTGTAACTAGGCACGTTTATAAGATGAACGTTTTGCACTGTAACTATGGAAAACAAACAGTATATGTCTAAGCTGGTCTTGGGATCTGGAGTACGGGGGATGTGATATGATATAAGTCCTTCTCCAAAGTTCACCTTCCTGAGTGAACAACCTTTCCAAGCGCAGTCACTGAACTACACGGGGACACTGCAAAGGGCTTTTATCTACTTTAGGAACATCATTGCAATTTCAGGTTGTGCTGAAGCAGTTTTATTTTATGCATCGTTTGCTGTGGTTAACAGGCCCCACGCTCCACCCGCCTAACAATAAAAACAAGAAACTTTCCTTGCTGATCCAGAGCTGAGTTTCAGGTACTCTGCCAAGACATTCACCCCCCATCAAACAGAATGTTCTTTTGAGAATGATAAATGCTTCTTTTTTCTCCATCAGCATGTCATACTTGGAGGGGAAAAACAAAACAAAACAAACACAAAAAAACAAAACAAAACAGGTTGTTTTCCAGGAAAGTTAATGTTTCTACCTGTCAACCATAGAGGTGACTCTTTTAAGGTTATATTAGTCTATTTTAAAGCTCCTGTAACAGGACAAAAGCCAAGCAATAAAAACACCAAAATCCATGTCTCCTAGTATGTGCTAACCACCTACAGGTCTATAGATCTTATAAATGTCTTATTCTTACATGATAACGGAGGAAAAAATCTTAAATGTTAATCTTTATTAAATCTTAAATCTTAATTATTATTAAAAGTATTATTTGTGATTTCTCTTTTCTTTTGTGGTTTATCTACCATGTTTGTTATTTAGCTGGCTGTTGCCTCCTAAGGCATTTAAAATTGTTTAATGTGATACAATAATTTTGTTTGTTTTATTCTAAAAAAACCCCACATTTAATTGGAAATTAATTCTAAGCTGTAAATAAAAAAATGATTTGAAAGATGTTTTCTTCAACTGAGGCCCATGCAAATTTTTTAGAATTTATTTTGATCTGATAACATCTGTCTTTTTTGACTGTGTTTCTAGGAAGGTGAATTAATCATCTCTATCTCAAAAAAGCAAAACCCAAGAATGAGCCTGCATCATTTCTCTGTTATACAGAATAACTGAAATTATATTTGAGTGCACCCTCCTTTTTTGGATATTCCTCTGATTTACAACACAGAAACAGGTGTTCTGCTCAGTGTGCTGTGAGGAAAATTTCAGGCTTTTAAAATTAAAATGTTTGGATTTCCTCCTAAGAATAAATCCAGATTCATATTTACTGCAAGCTGAAATCTCTGATGATAGCAAGTCAGCATCCTGCAATAATGTCATCACAGTTAATGATTGCTTTGTGATCAGCCTTCAATATTTGTTCCATTGTTAAAATTTCCCTCTGGCTTTGCGTACTTCTGAGTTGTTTATTGAAACAAAGTAAAATGCCAGGAGGGCAATTTGAGCAAAAAAAAAGTGCAGTTAGTACAGATCATTGAACAAAATATTTTTCTGCTGGCTATTCTAATTCCAGCCAGACAAAAAATCTACATCAAAATATGGATATTGTCATTATGAAATCTCATTCTCCTCTCCTTCTTATCCCTTCCCCCTGAATACCTACATGACAATAAGCAGCAACATTTTTATAAGCTGATAATGTCTTCTTTCCCCAGGTAATAAGAATTATTTGAAATAAGAGTATCCTGATTTTCATCTCTCACTATTTAATTAAAAACAACAAAAGCTTGGCTTCAGTTATTCATTTTCTTATGTTTTGGCACTTTGGAGCTTAGGCTACAGTGTTCTGTTTAACTTATGTTACTGTGCACATTTTTTAAAAGATAGTGCTGAGCAAAAAACTACCATCTGTGGGACTAATACCTCATTTCTGCTCCCATGCGACATAAACACAAAAAAAGCCCAAACAAGCAGCAACAAAAGCAAAGAACAAAAACAGACACCACCACCCCCCAAAAAACCCGAACAATCCTGAACCAAGAAAGCAGCAGCTAGTGAAAAAAATTGGAAAAAAAATACAGAATAAGTCTGTAACTGAATGCCATATTAATTTGTGTAGGGTAGCATGTTTCTTTTTCATGTATAATAACAAGCAAAATCAGTCTCCATAACAAAAGATTATCATGCAGTTTTGCTATTGAAAGAATTTCCTTCATCCTATTTTCCAGGACTAAATTTTCTGCAGAACAAGTTTGGTTGGTGTTTCAGATGGTTACTGAAGACCACATGAGACATCTAACATATCGAGTTATTTAGTTTCCCACCACGACGAAGGGCCAGTTAAAAAAAAATTAGTTCTATTGTCAGTATTGACAATAGCCCTAATAACAGAGCTGCCTGTCCACACACATACATACACATACATGCACAGAGTCAGCCAGGGCTTATTGTATAAATTACTCTGCAATATGTGAATCAGGTTTTAGGCG
This sequence comes from Charadrius vociferus, assembly GCF_000708025.1. Taxonomy (NCBI): domain Eukaryota; kingdom Metazoa; phylum Chordata; class Aves; order Charadriiformes; family Charadriidae; genus Charadrius; species Charadrius vociferus. Next base: position 3,262,791 of record NW_009648822.1, on the reverse strand, counting down.
GGGCTTTGGGATTTTTTTTGTTGGGATTTTTTTTTTTTTTATTATTGGTGGTTGTGGCTTTTTTTTCTTCCTTAATAGAGTTATATCCATTATCTGTTTGGCTTCTTTTGCTTGTTTTTCTTGTGGGACTAGAAGTCAAATCCAATCAGGTCATAAATAACTGAAAATTCAGAGTTGCAAAATTACCCTAAGTTTTGCAATAGATGCAGGAAATATCCTCTCTCTTTCTCAGGGATGCAGCAGATGTCCACTCCTACTCATCCACGCCTATGGGGTTGGGCAATGCAGTGATGATCATTTTGTGGTGCTCTCTGGAGGCAGTGCCGGCAGGCACAGCTCCTCAGATTCTGCAACACACACAGTCCATGAAAACAAGAGGGATTATTTTATTAGTATTAATAGTATTAATACTCCATTAGTTTGTGCTGCTGCTTTGTTGGAAGCACTAGAAATGGACAGCCCCAGCTTGCCAGGGGCTCCGGGTCCTCTTTCCATCCCCACACTAATTTTCCTCTCCTTTCCCATACAACAAGAACCTGGCCCCAGCCAGACCAGAGCCCTACCTTTGGGACAAGAAAATTCAATTTTGCATGCGCTGTTGAAAATCTGCAAGTTCACTCTGGATGAGCACATCTGGGAATCAGCTGCAGTTATTATTTTGGCAAGGGCACATAGCAGAAACCCTGTCAGGAATCCCACTGATACAAATCTCAGCAGGGCTTTTCCACCGTTGACATCAAATTAACTCATCACCATCCTTACAATTGAACACCAAAAGAAAATAAGACACGTAGCAGAGCTTCATTCAGTTTGAAGACTTTAAAGACTATATTTCAATGATTACTAATACAGAATGAAAGAACAAAGTCAGATTGCTTGAAACTTTTATGTTCAGAAAATCAAACTTCAGTTAATAGGAATGTAAATCAGATGCTAGTTCACTCTCTTCGTATACGCTTTGAGTCATTATGCTGTGCATGTAACAAGGAATAATATGAGTGTCATCAGAACAATACCATGCTCTAGACAAGCACAAAAGAGGTATGAAACTATATGGCATAAAATCTAATCTTAATTATTATAAAATGTGGTTAGGCTTTCAGTCAACCACATCTGCAGTCACAGCAGTACCTTATTTGTTGTTATTTGGTATTCATACTAGAGATTTACCTGC